>NC_134493.1:38458713-38798713 GCF_040206685.1 Ascaphus truei | reverse complement strand
CACATGCGCAGGCAATGACAACTTAAATGAAGGCACCTTCGACCTGTCATAGGGCAACAACAACCTCCTGCTCAGCACTACGGGTGGCGCGCTAGGGACGGCAGCATCGCGTTCCAGGAACGGCATTGCACGGCGTAGGGGATCACCTGATCCTCAGTTGACTCGCGTTAGCAGCCATATTGGTACAATACATCAATACATTGATTGTAAGATGCATCCCGATTTCAGAAATGGTAAAATGTGGGGGGGGAAAGTGCGTCTTAGAATCGAGCAAATATGGTAATAAAAGTGATATGTTCTCATATATTTGTGGAGGTTTTAGAGTGCATCACACAGGGAACCTCTCCTCGTCCTTGTATATTTGTGCAGACTGAAGTTCACTGGATCCTGATTAGGTGGTGAGTGTCTGTGACTGATATAAACAAGAGGTAGGCGTGTGCGTGTGCGTGTGTGTGTGCGTGTGTGTGTGTGCGTGTGTGTGCACGTAACTTAGGAACTTTGTACACTCACAATTTCCTGTCATAATACTAAGGGAATTTTGTTTCCGGTTTTTGACAGTTTAAATTGCACTCAATCACAGGTAACAATATACTTCTTTCACTTAACCCTTTAGGCCAGGTGTGGCCAACTACAGTCCTCAAGGGCCACCATCAGGTCAGGACCTCTCTGCTTCAGCACAGATGCTCAATCAGTGGCTCAGTCATTGGCCAACTCCAGTCCTCCCCATCAGGTTACGTTTTCAGGATATCCCTGCTTCAGCACTCTTTGTCTTCGGCTGAGCCTCTGATTGAGCCCACCTGTGTTGAAGCAGGGATATCCTGAAAACCTGACCTGTTGGTGGCCCTTGGGGGCCTGGAGTTGGCCACCTGCTCTAGGGACGTCACATATTTCACTAAGTTCAATTCACAGGACAATAAGAGACAATGATACATTTTTTTAAAATAAAAAATGCACCAAAATGACATAAAAAATACATTTGTCACACGATTTAGGATCGAAATGTAGAATTTCACTAATAAATTGCCGGCTAACCTGGGAGGAGTGCTGGTTTGTGTATTTGTTTTCCATCATTTGAATACCTAGCTGTATAATTTAATTAATGATCCACAACCTGTCTGGCATTTAATAGCCAAAGCACCGTCCCATCCTATATTATATCTTTCCTTGGGGTTGGTTTCTTTTATAACCTTAAATGTTTTCTTCTTTGTCCCTTTTTGTAACTGTGAAACTTTGCGTCCCATTGGGAGAAAAGCGCTATGTAAATAAAGTTATTATTATTATTATATTATTTTTGTCTTCCTTGAAATAGTTATTTAATTACCTGCCTTTACTCCTACTCCCTGTGTATTACTGTCTTACTATATGGTATTGTATATTATATATATATATATATATATATATTTTAGTATGTATATTTACTTCACCAGCCCTTTATAATTTTTTTACATACATTGCAATATGGGGAATATAATAATAATAACAGATGGGGAAAATGTATCAAGACATACAAGTAATATTGGGAGAAAGAAGTCCCTGTCCCGAAGAGCTTACAATCTAATCGGCAATAACAGTAGGAGTACATCTGAGTACATTGGTTAGAGTAGAAGTTCAGGAGTGGCCAACTCCAGTCTTCAAGAGCCACCAACATGACTAGTTTTAAGGATATCCCTGCTTCAGCACAGGTGGCTCAATCCGTGGATCAGTTGTTGTCTGAGCCACTTGTGCTGAAGCAGGGATTTCCTTAAAACCTGACCTATTGGTGGCCCTTGAGGACTGGAGTTTGCCGCCCCTGTGGTAATTGTTCTCATGCTGCTGCATAATCTACTGCATCAAGGAAACAAAGGGGAGACTGCCAGAGAAATAGGAACAGCCCCATTATGCAGAGAGAGAATTGTCAGATAGAACGTGGAAGAAACATTTACCATTTAAAAAAATAAATCTCTATTGCTCTGAAGAGGAAGAGAAATGCCTTTTGATTCCACTATCCCGATAAGCTTGCTGGCTGAATGAAGCAGTCACTCAACGCCACACGCGGGAAAGAAATAGTTTTCATTTCTTTGCTTTCATTTCTGGCTCAGAATCACGTACAAGGAAGTGTGATGAATTAAAACATCACTCAAGTGTCAGGCAAACCGGTTTGGCCTGAGACGTGCATGAAATTCCCACATACATCACTGGTGCACAGTGTGTACCATAGGCTCAGCCTGAAGCAACAAGACAATTACAGAACACCCCAGTTTAGGATTTCATGTAGGTGGAATATATTTGGTGTGAATTTGCCTCCCAAACCTTTTTGCCTATTTATCTCATGCTCCAGCCTGTTCCAGGACTTCCAATAAACAACAAGCATTTTGGGCAGTTACTGGAATAGGGATAATAATAATAAAAATAATAATAATAACATTGTATATATAATATAGAATACCATTATCCTTGCCCAGATCATCTTGATAAAGTAACTTAATTAACCATGATGACACTGATCTCTTGCGGTCTTCCACTTCAGAGGGCAGTATCTGAACAGTCTAGGATGTCTTGCTGTAGATAATCCTCTGCAGTCAACTCGCCGCCGGCCGTCACGCCACCAAGGTGACCCCCTTAAGCATACTCCTCACCCCAAAAGCCCCTAAAGTTAACTCTTTACCCTAACCCGTTAACCCCTTACCCTAAAACCCCTAGCCTTAACCCTTTACCAAAAAACCCTAATATTAACGCTATATCCTAACCCGTTAACCCCTTACCCTAAAACCCTAACATTAACTCTTTACCCTAACCTGTTAACCTATTACCCTAACATTAACTCTTTACCCTAACCTGTTAACCTATTACCCTAACATTAACTCTTTACCCTAACCTGTTAACCCATTACCCTAACATTAACTCTTTACCCTACATTAACTCTTTACCCTAACCTGTTAACTCCCATAAACCCTAATCCTAACGCTGATCTTCACACTAAAAACCTTAACCCTTTAACCCTACCCCAAAATCCCAAACCCCTCACCCTAAAAAGCTAAACCATAATCCGGTACCCTAAAACCCATAATCAGAGCCCTTAAACTAAAATCCCTAACCTTACCCCTTACCCTAAAAAGCGTAACCCCTTACCTTAAACCCCCTAAAGCTAATCCCATAATAAGTAGGCTGCAGCATGTTTTCCCCATTCCGGTATCTAAACCATAAAGTCACACCTACTGTGTGATACGTGTGCCGTCTTCTGCGTGCAAGGGAAGATTTAAACCCCAGTCATTAAATTGGAAGATACGATGGCCAAAGTGCCTTAACCCCCTCACCGACAGAGAGGCCAACACATTGTTAGGCTTCTCTATCAGCAAAGGGGTTTATAAGAAGAGTGTCACTGTATCTGTGAATGTGTTAAACACTGGCGGACATAACTGTCTGGCCCTGATTTCAAAAATATTACAAAACAGAAAGGGGGAGAGTCTTTAAAATAACATTCTTCCGAAGAGAAGATGGGACTGGATATTTGTGAAGAAGAAAGTAGAGGTACCGTGCGTTTTTAAATGGAAAGGAAGGTTCTCTTTGGCCCCCAGGTCAGGGGTCCGCGACCTTTCAAGGAAGAAGAGACTTTTTTTTTTTTTTTTCTTTGACCAAAATATTTAGAGAGCAGCAACCCAGGCAGGAATATGAATACACCCCCACATAATAACGTCATTTTATATAGCACGGTTCTCCCAATGGGACACAAAGCGTGTCACAATACCACATAGGATGTGTTACAGACACAGTCCCTGCCCTGCAGAGCTTACAATCTATGATTTTGGTGCCTGAGGCACAGGGAGATAAAGGGACTTGCCTGAGGTCACAAGGAGCTGACACCGGGAACTGAACCAGGCTCCCCTAATTCATATTGTGTCATCGTTTACAGATTCCGTGTCTTTACTCACTGAGCCGCTCCTTGACACATACATAACATATATTATAAACACACACACTCTCCTCTCACTCTTCCCATCTTCCTTCCTCTTTCCTCCTCCTCGCTCTCTCCTTGGTTCTTCTCCAGTGTGCGCTGTGACTGTGATGGACATGAGAGCAGCCAATCGTAACGGCTGTGGAAGAGGGACAGGAGCCTTTAAGAAGGGGGAGGCAGCCATGTAAGATCACATCTGCGCGGACCTGAGTGCAGTTGCACTTCCCTGTGCCTGCCGCCCTGCTTCTCCTTCCCAATCCAGCGTCAAATGACGTCACCAACGCGACGGTGCAGCGTTACCGTGGTAACGCGGCATCATGATGTCATTTGACGTCGCGGTTGCCATGGCAACGAGATGCCATGTGACGTTGTTTGTGAGATCCGCAGCGTCACTTGATGCTCCATTTTGAAGCAGGGCAGCAGAACGGAGGCGCCGGCGCAGCTAAGTGCTTTCCCATAAGGTCCGATTAGTCTGAGAGCGCAGCAAATGCTAATGCAGGCAGACATTTTTGCTGCCCCACCAATTGTTGCTGCCTTAGGCCCGGGCCTATCGGGCTTAGTGGGAAATCTGACACATCCTGAGTGCTATCAGGTTCAGTCGAGGGCTGCTGAGAGTGCTCCAGGCCACTGGAAAAGAGAGCTACAGTCCCCGACGTTGATGAGCGATCCCCCCCGCTGGAAGGGACCCTCAGCAGCTATAAAACGCACAGCGGGACCGAAGCCCCTATTCGAAGAACAGGCCTGCAACAGGTTCAGTACACAACGAAGCTCCCACGGTGTGTGCTGGCACCATCACACGCCAACATACCCAGGATTGCGTGGCTACTACACCACTGACACCGACACACACCCCCTCAGCGTTATTCAGGGATTGTATATTAACCTGTATACTGTGTTTACTGATCCTCATCAATAAATCCCCCAAGGTGTATAGTACCTAAAGTAATAATCCTGTCCTATCAGATTATATATAGACTATTGTGGCTACCATATTGACTATTAGTATATAGCCTAGACCTGTATTCACGCAAAGAACTACTTCCCTATAGTAAACCCTGATAAAATCATGGGAGGGGGACGAGAGCTCCCTGACTATCTAATATAGTCTCAGACTCCTAAATCTGCGCTCCATAGAGCCTCTGAACTCACTTTATAACGCGCGTACCTTCTTCGCTAAACGCCATGTTGTAACCACGCTCTTGATGAGGTCATCACGCCGCCACCAATTCCAAAGAATATTTTATTAGATTATCAAATAGGTCTTAAAAGTAATAATCTCCTGTGACAGACATATAATTGCTAACATTTTCATGAACATTTTTGTGATTTTACTGTGATACATGATGAAAAATAAACAGTATATATAGATATCTACTATATATTTCTGAAAGCACTGTATGTCTGCGTCCCTAGCGGCAATCTCATTGGTCCCTTGGCCTGCCCGCCCCCGCACCTCTCATTGGTCTGAGGCAGAGTGACGGGCAAAAAAACACACAGACACAGACAGACAGACAGACAGACAGACACACACACACACACACCCTCACTCTCCCCCGTCAGTTGGACCGCAGCTCACCTTCCACACACCCCCCCCCTCCTCTCCCGGTGCCCCTCACTCTCTCCCCCCACCTCACCCAAATCCCCACGCTCCGCAACATCCCCAGCCGCACCATCACCCTCACCGTGCGCCGCGGCCCTCCTGCTCAGCAGCAAACTCCAGGCTCCTTCCCCCTCGCGGCGCGGGCCGGGACTCCTGCTCTCCCCCTCACGTGCGCCGCTACCGGAGAGGGGAAGCGCGGCGCGGGACTCCCCCTCACGTGCGCCGCTACCGGAGAGGGGAAGCGCGGCGCGGGACTCCCCCTCACGTGCGCCGCTACTGGAGAGGGGAAGCGCGGCGCGGGACTCCCCCTCACGTGCGTCGGCTCCCGGACGGAGGGGAAGCGCGTCGCGAGACTCCCCCTCACGTGCGCCGGCTCCCGGATGGAGGGGAAGCGCGGCGCGGGTCTCCTGCCACTCTTGCCCCCCCCAGCTTACCGAACTCACCTCCTGCCCCAGCCAGATGCCACGGGGTCAAGGTAAGTCACCCACCGTCTCCCACCCACGCACTGTCACCCAGTCACCCACCCAGTCACCCACACACCCACCCAGTCACTTTCACCCAGTCACCCACTCACTCAGTCACCCACTCAGTCACCCACCCACTCAGTCACCCACCCACCCACTCAGTCACTCACCCAGTCACCCACCCAGTCACTTTCACCCAGTCACCCACCCACTCACTCAGTCACCCACCCACCCACTCAGTCAACTCAGTCACCCACCCACTCACTTAGTCACCCAAAAACTCACTTAGTCACCCACCCACTCACTCAGTCAAGTCAAGGTCACCCACCCACCCAGTCACCCACCCACCCACCCAGTCGAAGTCAGTCACCCACCCACCCACCTAGTCACTTTCACCCAGTCACCCACCCACTCAGTCACCCAAGTCACCCACCCACTCAGTCAACTCAGTCACCCACCCACTCACTCACCCACCCAGTCACTCAGTCACCCACCCAGTCACTCAGTCACCCACCCAGTCACTCAGTCACCCACCCAGTCACCCACCCATTCAGTCAGTCAGTCACCCACTCACCCACCCACTAACCCACCCAGTCAGTCACCCACTCACCCACCCACTCACCCACCCAGTCAGTCACCCACTCACCCACCCAGTCATTCACCCACTCACCCAGTCAGTCACCCACTCACCCACCCAGTCAGTCACCCACTCACCCACCCAGTCAGTCACCCACTCACCCACCCAGTCAGTCACCCACCCACCCAGTCAGTCACCCACTCACCCACCCAGTCAGTCACCCACTCACCCACCCAGTCAGTCTCCCACTCACCCACCCAGTCAGTCTCCCACTCACCCACCCAGTCAGTCTCCCACTCACCCACCCAGTCAGTCTCCCACTCACCCACCCAGTCAGTCTCCCACTCACCCACCCAGTCAGTCTCCCACTCACCCACCCAGTCAGTCTCCCACCCAGTCAGTTTCCCACCCAGTCAGTCTCCCACCCAGTCAGTCTCCCACCCAGTCAGTCTCCCACCCAGTCAGTCTCCCACTCAGTCTCCCACTCACCCACCCATTCAGTTTCCCACTCACCCACCCATTCAGTCTCCCACTCACCCACCCATTCAGTTTCCCACTCACCCACCCATTCAGTTTCCCACTCACCCACCCATTCAGTTTCCCACTCACCCACCCATTCAGTTTCCCACTCACCCACCCATTCAGTTTCACCCAAAGTCACCCACCCACGACCCAAAGTCACCCACCTACCGACCCAAAGTCAAACCGACCCAAAGTTACCCACCCAGTCACCACCCATTCAGTTTCCCACTCACCCACCCATTCAGTTTCCCACTCACCCACCCATTCAGTTTCCCACTCACCCACCCATTCAGTTTCCCACTCACCCACCCATTCAGTTTCCCACTCACCCACCCATTCAGTCTCCCACTCACCCACCCATTCAGTCTCACACTCACCCACCCATTCAGTCTCACACTCACCCACCCATTCAGTCTCACACTCACCCACCCATTCAGTCTCACAGTCACCCACCCATTCAGTCTCACACTCACCCACCCATTCAGTCTCACACTCACCCACCCAGTCTCACCCAAAACCACCCACCCAGTCACTGACCCCACCCACCCACTCACCGACCCCACCCACCCACTCACCGACCCCACCCACCCACTCACCGACCCCACCTACCCACTCACTGACCCACCCAGTCACCGACCCCAGTCACTGACCCACCCAGTCACCGACCCTGAAAAAGTCACCCATTCACCGACCCACCCACCGACCCAAAGTCACCCACCCACCCAAAGTCACCCACCCACCCAAAGCCACCCACCCACCCACCAACCCAGAGTCACCCACCCACCCACCGACCCAAAGTCACCCACCCACCGACCCAAAGTCATCCACCCCCCGACCCAACTCACCCACCCACCGACCCAACTCACCCACCCACCCACCGACCCAAAGTCAAACCGACCCAAAGTCACCCACCCACCGACCCAAAGTCACCCACCCACCGACCCAAAGTCACCCACCCACCGACCCAAAGTCACCCACCCACCGACCCAAAGTCACACACCCACCGACCCAAAGTCACCCACCCACCAACCCAAAGTCACCCACCTACCGACCCAAAGTCAAACCGACCCAAAGTTACCCACCCAGTCACCGACCCAAAGTCACCCACTCAGTCACCAACCCACCCACCCACTCAGTCAAGTGTCACCCACCCACCCACAGTCACCCACACACTCAGTCAACTCAGTCACCCACCTAGCTGTCAAGGGGGGGGGGAAGCCTAACCCTGTCGTACGCCCCCCCCACAATTACATCCCGGGCAACGCCGGGTCTCTCAGCTAGTATCATATATATATAGAAAAAAAATCAACAAGTTCATCAACAATAATACAGGGAGAGAGGCTGGGGCCGCTGCTCTTACACCCACTACACTTGCCAGTAGGGGCACGGCCCACCCATTTCTGTTGCCCCTGCTTAACTGCTTGGGGCTTGTCTTCATTTTTGTTTAAACGGTAAGATGAATCTTGGGCAGAGTTACCTCGTTTCTTAGCTTCTCCCTGTTTTGTGTGATGTGATTCTGTGATGAGCAGAAACTGGGCCAGGACTAATGAATGCCCTCACCTAACCCCACCCCTGCTGCTTATTGGTCTTCTGAGATTGAGGGGGTGAGCTTGGGGTAGAGAATGCACCCCATATTCAGACCCCATTAAAAAGAAGAAAGTCCCAAATCTTTCCTTAGGGCAGTTAAAATATGGAATTCATTACCCATGGAGACTGTGATGGCAGATACAATAGATTTGTTCAAAAAAAGGTTGGACATCTTTTTAGATAGGAAAGGTATACAGGGATATACCAAATAAGTATACATGGGAAGGATGTTGATCCAGGGATTAATCCGATTACCAATTCTTGGAGTCAGGAAGGAATTTATTTTTCCGCTTATGAGATATCATTGGATGATATGACTCTGGTTCTTTTTGTTTGCCTTCCTCTGGATCAATAAGGAAGTATAGATATAGGATAAAGTATCTGTTGTCTAAATTTAGCATAGGTTGAACTTGATGGACGGAAGTCTTTTTTCAACCTCATCTACTACGTAACTATGTAACTGAAATGGTTACATTTGTTTAAGGAAGCCAGTTACAGTGTTAAGGCAGAAATCCCACAGAATTTCAATAAGTATTTAACTATATATTGTGTCACATTGGATGTAGAATTGGGTATTCTTGTCTTTTGCTGTATACATTTGGTGGGTGTTCAGGTTCAGAGCTTGCAGGGATTGTGTGTGTTTGTAAATTGTCAACTGGTAACAGTTGTTTGTAGGTTGGTTACCCACTCCTCCCTGGGTTTAAGCTCACCCCTCCCCACTTTTTAAGTAACAGGTTTTTTCATGCACCCGTGGAAGACTCGTCTATTTAGGCATTTCTCCCTCCAGTACAGAGGTAACTGAGCATTTTCACAGGTAGTGTTAGGACCTGCAGGGTGGTCATGCCGTGACGTGGCTGCATACTGGGCATGCCGTGACGTGGCTGCATACTAGTCATGCCGTGACGTGGCTGCATACTGGTCATGCCGTGACGTGGCTACAGGATTATAACACTTTGGCCAAAGTGTTTAACTAAACGACCCTTACTTATGAGAAAACAGTTCAATATTTAACTATATATTTTTTGTCACATTGGGTGTAGCATTGGGGATTTTTGTCTTTTGTTGCAAACATTATATCTTGACCTGACATTTTTTGCCATCAGATCAGGCATCCAGATGTTGAAATTAAATTTGAGCAGCCTTCCTGGTCATTGTGGTGCACCTGGCGAGTATCTCCTTGGCTGATGGCCTGGGAGGCACCATTGGTGTTGTGTTGAAGTCAGCGTCGGCTGATGAAACAGACAGGTTGGAGCCACTGAACGAAGAACCTTCATCAAATCCAGAGTCTTTCCTCTGCTGGCCTCCTCCAGAACCAGTTCTCCTTCTTGCCCCTTTCCTGGACCAACTGGAAGATTCCTCAGACTCCAACACAGTTTTTGCTTCGTGAACCTTCCTAGCTAAAGGAGCGGGCTTCCAGTTCTCATTGAGTGGGCCATCCCACTCCACATAACTTCCCGATAATCTGGTTGGCTGTAACATGGTTGGAACCATGACAGGAGGCTCAGCCCTCACTGTGAGACCACTCAAGGATCGTGACTTTCTCCGGTCCAGCCGCACCTCTCTGTTCTCTGCCTCGCTGTTCCCTGGTTTTTCCTTGGTGGCTGGCTCTCTGTTTACATCTAGACTGCTCACAGCCTTGTGCAGGTTGGGAGTAGAGCCAAACTTGTCCTGATCTAAGACAACCTGCAGTTTCTGGTGAGGGTTTCTGTATGGCTGGAGGAACATGGATGGGACGTAACCAGTTCTCCCATTGTACCTGAGAAGTACAGAAGACATCAAGGAGAGAGCAAGCAAATGATGCATCATTTATTACAGAAGGAGAACAAGGACTCACCCACCACAACAGTCAAAACAATATAAATGGGATCCAGATGTTCAGCCAATTTGTTTAGAACCTCAAACTTTGTAAAAGTTTCTTCCAAAGAAACAAAAAAAGCACTAAACTAATAGGAACCAGAAATATATTTGTTTTGGAAACATTAAATAGCACAGTGTCCAACACACACATGATTCTGAAATAATTAGGAATGGGTTTGGAATACTAACTGGTAAGGGGATAACTACAGTACTTTTCTACCAATGAATTATTTATTGTATTTGATATATTTATTTATATTACTATGCTTAGAGCATTATACACACACACACACAGTTTGGCTGAGAGCTCCGGGATACAGGAAGAAAGCACTCACCAGATACGCCACCAACCATTGTCTGATGGTTCTAGAACTTCCACGACTACTCCGACTGCGACAGACAGTTCATCGGGGCTCTGAGCCTCATATCCCTTCGCTGCAAAGTAAGAAGTCCCTGGGGAGAGGACAGAGTGTTAGGGTTACCTCTCCGTATTCAGATCAAAGAAGAACCCTGAGCCTTACTTTGTATAAATCACCAGAAATATTATACTACCCACTTATTCCCAACAAGAGAACAAGACGGGGCAGAGATAAAAGGGTTTATTTAGCAGGATTAAAGCAGAAGTCCAAGTTGCCGTTCCCCCCCATCCCCCTTTAAAATCTGCATCCATACAATCCACACAATGATAAGTAATTAGCTAAGCTGCCGATTGATCCGTTCTCCTGTGAGCGATCGGCAAAGATTCGGCTTGGGGGCTCACTAAATGGCTGTCAGTGCAGCAGAAGAGGACCAAAGATGCAAAGTTCTGTGGGGAAGATCATGTGATCAGGCAGTCTCTAGATACAATTGGTGCACTGCTAGTGAGAGAGCAGGGCTCAAAAAGTGGTGTGGCAGAGCCTGTTTCAGAAGAGAAAGGGGATGTGACTTTGTAAATGGTTGCTAAAGAAACAACAAATGCTTTTTACATTATAATACATTAAAAATGTCATCCAGAGTTGTTTAAAAAAAAAAATGCTACAAGTATTTTCTTATAGTACAGAACGGATTTATTAAAAAAAAAAAAAAAAATACACTTAGGATATTGCTTGGTCGGCAGCTTCAGGGTGTCTCATTAAAACCGGAACAAATTAGCAGCAGATTTACCCCCTGAAAGACAATAGATGCTCAGCAGCACCTCCCTCTGTCACTGAACGGGTTAAACAACCAGCATATTCCGCGGCGCAGTGTGGGAGGGAGGACAGTAACCTTGTGACAAGAGTACAGGCATGTTAAGACAAACTGGGACAGTAGGGGGGAGGTCGCTGCCCCGAGGAGCTTACAATCTAGGAGGGGAGAGAAGACACAAGAAGATCTGCTCATATGTGTCATGTACGTGAGGGGGGGGGGAAAGGGCCAGAACCCTAAGTGATGCACTCAACTCTACTGAATGAAAATAATAAATTTTTAATATATATAATGAAGCAAACATGAAAAAAGGGTGTTTAAAACCTAAAATAATGTACTGAAGAGATCCTGGTATTGAATCTCTATGAATGGTCAGATGGCATTGATATACATCTTAAGATAGCCATTCATGCTAGAATAGGTATGCAATTGTATCTCACAGCACTTTGAACAAAATTGCTCATTGAAGTAGACACTTGGTGCAATCCTGAAGGGTATAAGTATATGGAGTTGTGAATCCTAACAGGTCGTGAGATACAAAAGAAAGCTGGGAGTACTAGTTAATGTGACACTGTATTACAATGTTTGTGTATCACACATAGCATTGATGTCTGCACACGCGAACTAGATGCAGTCCCAGACAGGAAGAAAACCCCTATAATGGTAAGCAGACACCTGAGAGAAGCGTCGCTATGGAGCTGGTGATAGTAAGTTTAAAACCCCAATGGGCAGTCTGGTGATTCTGCAGGGCATATGCACACCCCAATCCACTTACATACACACACGGTATTAATATACCGGCAGACACTTCCTGTGAGGTGATCGCAACTCTGCATGCACACGTGATGGACCCTGGCCGGTATAAGGTAGAAAGACCTAGTCGTCCCTATCACTTGCTAGTGGGATCCACATCTGTGGCCCACATCAGAGTTAAACTGTCACGTTCCTATACTAGCTGACCGGAGGCAAACTCCTGTGAGTATGCAGTACATGAGACGTCGCTTTCTACCTTATACCGGCCAGGGTCCATCACGTGTGCATGCAGAGTTGCGATCACCTCACAGGAAGTGTCTGCCGGTATATTAATACCGTGTGTGTATGTAAGTGGATTGGGGTGTGCATATGCCCTGCAGAATCACCAGACTGCCCATTGGGGTTTTAAACTTACTATCACCAGCTCCATAGCGACGCTTCTCTCAGGTGTCTGCTTACCATTATAGGGGTTTTCTTCCTGTCTGGGACTGCATCTAGTTCGCGTGTGCAGACATCAATGCTATGTGTGATACACAAACATTGTAATACAGTGTCACATTAACTAGTACTCCCAGCTTTCTTTTGTATCTCACGACCTGTTAGGATTCACAACTCCATATACTTATACCCTTCAGGATTGCACCAAGTGTCTACTTCAATGAGCAATTTTGTTCAAAGTGCTGTGAGATACAATTGCATACCTATTCTAGCATGAATGGCTATCTTAAGATGTATATCAATGCCATCTGACCATTCATAGAGATTCAATACCAGGATCTCTTCAGTACATTATTTTAGGTTTTAAACACCCTTTTTTCATGTTTGCTTCATTATATATATTAAAAATTTATTATTTTCATTCAGTAGAGTTGAGTGCATCACTTAGGGTTCTGGCCCTTTCCCCCCCCCTCACGCATATGTATTAACCCTGATAGCACCTCTCTAGTAAGTAAATCAATTGAAGCTGAGCAGGATTTTCCCTTTTCCTTCCCCCATTCCTCCCTCCCTCCCTACCTATTGCATCTATGTGTCATGTAAACAGACTCCGTGCAACAGTGTAGCACAACATCAGCAGCTCCTTATCTGGGACACACTGCTCCACAAGAAATGTATTTGTTGCACACAAACCAGCAACAGATTGCAAGGCGAGCGTGACTTACCCACGCCCGAGCCAGTCCCCTCCCCCGAGATCCCAATACACACACACCAGACAACTTCTTGGGAGGAAAAACCGGTCACACAGCTTTATTATAATAACAACCTAAGATAGTATAGAACGGATTTATTTAAAACAAACACATGTAGGATACTGTAGGTCTGCATCTGTAAAGAGCAGATCCAAGCGGGCGATTTTTAAACATACGATCGAAGCAGGGGGTCTCCATCCATTTCAGCTCCGGAAACCCCTTCTTCCAGAGATACCTCCATAGTAGGCGCCGGTCGCTGCGCTGCTCGACTAGCAGGGTTCATGTAATGGCCGCTTTTCCAAGCTCCCGCGCCCCGCGGGCCAATAGGAAGCCGTGACGTAATCCTGCGCGGGAGCTTGGAAAAGCAGAGAGATGCCCCTTATGGTGGTGAGTATCTCTGGAAGTAGAAGGTCCCCAGAGATTGAAGGAATGGGGTTCAGCTCCGGGGACCCCATGCTTTAATCCTGTGGTAAGAAATATTCACAACAACAAAAAAATCAGTGGCTTGGATTGCTCCTTTAATAAGCGCTGCGGTGAGGGGATAGGAGAGAAAGTCACACATATAAAGGGTTAATGTGTGCAGCTTAGATGAGAGAAGGACAACATACAGGTGGGAACATATTTCCGACAAAAGAAAGAGCTAGAACAGGAGGTCGTTGTTTGAAACTGGGGGGGCGGCAGCTCAGGGGAAATGGGGGGAAGTATTTCTTCAGGGAAAGGGGGGTGGATTCGTGGAACAGCCTCCCAGCAAAGGTGGTAGGTGCTAATGCAGTAAGGGAATTCAAACACGCTTGAGATGGACATAAGGCTAAATATGAAAGAAAGCCACAAGGATCAAATAGGGTCAGAGATTAGAGTCAGAGATATTACAGACCATGTGACTGCGTAATGCTAAAGACCCACCCCGCACTTGGGGTATTCTGTGAGCCTCTGACGCGACGGTTAGTATTGCGCAAGCGCACTCCGCCAATGGTCCGGAGCTCACTGTGTCTGCTCCCACTGCGGGGAGGGACTAGTGTCTTGCAGAGTGCAGTTGCGCGCGCACTTAGAGCCCCAGTGAGGTATACAGTCAGGGCCATTTGATGACGCGCTCTTCCCACGCCCCACGGCCTCCATTGACATGGAGGACTCTCCCTCAGTTGGTTACTGCGCAAGCGCGTACTACTGGGGGTTGCTAGACCACGCATGTCTCCGGATTGGTAGTTGGGGGTGGAGTTAGTAACTGTCGTCTCTGTGTCTGAATATACTGATTAGGTGTATACACATCAGAAGACCATTAGCAATCAAAGTGGGTGGATCGCATGTGAGCTGTGAGTATTGGCTGGTTACAGAATGTAATTTTGTGTCTTATATACATGTTAATAAAGTTGTGATATGTATACCTTGAGAAAGCGCTCTGTGAAGCGTGAAACGTTGGTAGGGCTCTGCATTGCCCTGTTTCTCCATGACCAATAAATAATCTTTTTATGGGATCCGCACCCTCCTTTCTACTTTTTTGATACCTACAGTAGTGCTCTTGCAGTTTTTCTCCTTCTCGGAGATATTACAGCAGATAGGAGAATGGGCAGACTGGTGGGGGGTGGGGGGTGGGGGGGGGGGGGGCAGACACGGGGGCCGAGCAGCTCTTATCTCCCCTCACATTCGCTGTTTGTATGAACGAGGATGGCTGTTTTGTTCGCTCACCTTTACGCTCTGACTGCTGCTCACAGATGGTCTTTGCAGCGTCAGCTCTTACCAGATATGGGGCAGGAAACCAGGCCAGGCACTTCTCATTATTCTCCACCAGCCACCAGCCTGCAAGAGAAGTCGGGACACACTGTAGCTATCCAGCATACTGACCGCAGCATGTGGCTACTATGTATATGTATGTAGGGATGTTAAAGGGGCGATCCCACATAGGCTCAGATCCACACACGTGTGCTAAGCTTTAGCTTCATATGAACAGGAGCTGAGCCGTGCTAATGCTTGGAACCCTTTTGTGGGTCTGGGTCATGGGTGGTAAGTTGAATTTCTTAGGGGCGCCTGAATGGGAAGTGTTTGTCAATCATGTTTTCTTTCCCTTTGTCCCCCGCCCTTATCAAAGAGCCAATAAAGATAAGGGGATGTGGGGAGGGGGGACTCTGGCTGTACCAGCACTTGCTGATCACACAGTGACATCATCACAAAGTGACAACATCACACAGTGACATCACACAGTGACAACATCAAATAGTGACATCACACTGAAGAGAGCAGCCAGAGGAAATCAAACCTCTCCCTAGTCTCCCTTTAAAATATAAATAGAAACATACTTATGGGTGTCGGATTTGGGGAGAACATTTTTCAATTAACTGGATGAGACCCCTTCAACATGTAACTGGAATTAGTTCAATTTGGTCCTAGGAGGGACAGCCCCTTTAAATACAATATTAAAGCTGCAGTCCTCACAAATATAGTTACATAGTAGATGAGGTTGAAAAAAGACTTCCGTCCATCAAGTTCAACCTATGCTAAATTTAGACAACAGATACTTAATCCTATATCTATACTTATGTTATTTAAAAAATAATAATGTCTATACGTCATGAGTGATGTACATAATAACAATCTAACAATGTGTTAAAAAGTAGTGGTACTGTGTCTGATTTACTACAGATCTATTTTTTGAGACCTTGGGATAAAGCTACTTAAAGCAGCAGTCCCAGCTGCCATTTATTTATTTTAATTTTATTTCCCCTTTAATGTGCGCGTCAACACAACCCACACAATGATAAGTAATTAGCTAAGTTGCCGATCGATCCGTTCTCCTGTGATCGATCGGCGAAGATTCGGCTCGGGGGTTCACTAAATGGCTTCAGAGGAGTATTGACAGTAGCTGTGACTTTGTAAATGTTTGCTATATAAAGGAAAATGCTTGTTACATTATAATACATTAAAAATGTCAGAGTTATTTAAAAAAAAATGCTACAAGTATTTTCTTATAGTACAGAACCGATTAAAAAAAACACATGTAGGATATCTGCAGCTTTAGGCTGCGCTTATAGTGCCGGCGACGGTGATGCGCCGTCACGGCAGAACAAATGCGTTGCCACCGTCGCATGCGCTTGGTAGCGATCGCTGGAAGTCATCTCTATTTGATTTTCCAGCGACAGGCGCCGGCACTATAAGCATAACCTTAAACTGTAGTGGTACTCAGAGTGCAAAAAAACTCTATAATGTGTAATACTCTATAGCCCTATTACATCACACTTCAACCACTGACATACAACATACAGAATGGTGCCCTCTCTGGCAAACAGACACAGTGCCACTGCTTTCTTAAAGCTGCAGTTCATGTTGCCGTTTTAATTTTTAAAAAAATTTCCCCATTCATTATGTGCAGCAATACAATCTGCACACTGACAAGTAATTAGCTTAGTTGCCGATCATCCGTTCTCCTGTAATCGATCGGGGAAGATTCGGCTTGGGGGTTCGCTAAATGCATTTTGGGTCCTCTTCTGCCGCACTGACAGGCAAAGTTCTGTGGGTTAGATCATGTGACCAGGCAAGCACTAGATACAATTGGGTGCACTGCTAGAGAGAGGGCAGGGCTCAAGAGCCAGAGCCTGTTTCCGTAGGGGATGTGACTTTGTAAATGATTGCTATAGAAACAGAAATGCTTGTTACATTATAATAAATAAAAAAGGTTTTTAAAAATTGATTCCCCCCCCCAAAAAAAAATGCTACAAGAATGTTCTCCTTGTACAGAACTGATTTATTTAAAAAAAAAACATGTAGGGTACTGCTTGAACTGCAGCTTTAACGCCACTTTGACCAGTGATAATAGGGGACTTTCACTTAAACTCATCGACACACACACCACACAAATACACATACCGGTGTTGTCCCTCATTAGCACATCAATATGTTCATTCTTCTTCACTCTGAAGGGCCTGTTTTTGGTGTCTTTTGTTTCAAAGCTTTCGATGCAGAGATAACTCTCGGAGAGAATAGGTTGGGTGACCGGCTGCCGTGGGCGGTCTCCATCCGCCGCCTCCCTCCGCCCTCCGTCTCTCTCTGACGGCATTATCACCACGCTGCAGAGAAACAGGGCTGGTTCAGCACACAGAGAATGGCCATGGCAGCCTCCTCCAAAGTTCTGCACACAAGCTTCTTACAAAGTAAAAAAGAGAAAGTGTCTGGTAATGTGTACGTTTGTGTTCATGGGTTGTGGTTAAAGAAGCTGAGGGCCTCACTTCTCAATCTACTTGAATGCAAGAACAGAGATGTCATCATCCCAGGGCAGAAATCTATGAGGGTCAATTGAGGTTTATAATCTGTGAGAGATGACTGAAATGTCTGAGAGATTACAACAAAAGACAAAAATACCCAATACAATGGATGTAACATTGGGTAATTTTGACTTTTGTTGTATATATTTGGCCCCACCCAGTAGCTCTCCTTTTGACGGCTCTTTGTGACCTTGGGTAAGTCACTTTATCTCCCTGTGCCTCAGGCACCAAAAATATAGATTGTAAGCTCCACGTGGCAGGGACCTGTGTCTGCAAAATGTCTCTGTAAAGTGCTATGTAAAACTAGCAAAGCTATATAAGAACTATTATTATTATTATGTGGTGGATGCTGGGGTTAGAGCTTGCATGTCTGAGAGATTGACACGGGACACACACAAAAATGAGGGAGAGAGAGATTTTGAACAGTACCAAAATAAAAATACTTGAACTGAATCATGCAGAATCTACACTATAATTCTAAGTTGGATTCCGTCTGTTTGTTTGTATGTCATGACATTCTGCTGCGGATTTGGCAGCGAGGGGACATGCCACAGCAGCGTGGGGAGATGTGCCGCCAGCGAGGGGGGAAGGGTGGGGCGGGGACATGTTCCGGCAGTGGGGGGAGACACACACACAGACAGACACAAATCTCCCCCCACACTACATCCAGCAGCAGGGGGGGGGGGGTGAGGGGGGGGGGGGCGGGGATGATGTGCCGCCAGCGGGGGGGAGGGGGACATGTATTCAATATTACATTCCCCGGACGAAGCCGGGTACAAAAGCTAGTATTACTGTAAAACTGGCCAATGCCTACTGGATGCTACAATCAACCAGAAAGTCTCTTTCAAAGCAGGTGACAGCTGCAGAGCATTGCACAGCGACGGACTCACGTCTCTGCTTCCATTACATCACCACAGTCCAATGCCCTGCAGTCTCCATTACGTGTTATGGCTGCTCTGTCACGGAGGGAGTATTGTACACCCAATACCAGACCTGTCAGGTGAGGCTTCCTGGCCACCGCACCTGTTTTCAGGGAAGGAAGGGGTGAGGTCCTGATTCTTTGGAGCGTAAAACTGGAGGACATCTTCACACTGCGAGATCTTGGGGTCTGTTTGCAGCAAGGTCTGGGAATAACTCTCCAGGAGACGGAGCCTCTCGATGAAACGGATGGACGTTGGACTACTTAGAAACAGCAGAGGAGCATCTTTAAAAGAGAAGCAGAAATTGTAGTGAGGGAGCGGCTCAGTGGTTAAAGGCACTGGCATTTGGGATTTCTTGCTGCTACTGTATGTGTTTTGTCATCCCCACCCCCTGCGGTGTTTAAGGCAGAGATAAAGGAATTTCAAAGCCCAGCTGAATTCATTCAGAACTCCTTCAGCCTGCATCTACGTCGCCCCAGAGGCAGACAGCCAAAGGATGTCAGCCATTTCCTGGCGTTCGCTGTTCAGTTACTCAATTGGGTAACACAACACATTGCAGGCCTATCCTGCAAGCGTGCGGAAGCGTAAGTCTTAGCAAAATTCAAAATTTTCGCGCTTGCCGGAGCGCAGGGCTGGTCACGTGAGCGGTTCGCCCAATGAGCGAACCAGCTCCGTGACGTCACTGGCCTGCCCCCGACACGCCCCCGACGGCGCGCGGTCTAAGGCCAGGGAAAGCACCCGCTTTCCCTCAGCCTCCGCGCGCCTCAGCACGCAATCACTAACCATGGACGCAGCCTAACACAGCACATTGCAGGCCTATCCTACCTCTCCTAACACAACACATTGCAGACTGTCGTACCTCCCCTAACACAGCATATTACAGGCCTATCCTACCTCTCCTAACACAGCACATTGCAGGCCTATCCTACCTCTCCTAACACAGCACATTGCAGGCCTATCCTACCTCTTCTAACACAGCACATTGCAGCCTATCGTACCACTACTAACACAGCACATTGCAGGCCTATCCTACCTCTCGTAACACAGCACATTGCAGTCTATCCTACCTCTCCTAACACAGCACATTGCAGGCCTATCCTACCTCTGCTAACACAGCACATTGCAGCCTATCGTACCTCTACTAACACAGCACATTGCAGGCCTATCCTACCTCTCCTAACACAGCACATTGCAGCCTATCCTACCTCTCCTAACACAGCACATTGCAGGACTATCCTACCTCTCCTAACACAGCACATCACAAGTCTATCCTACCTCTACTAACAGCACATTGCAGGCCTATCCTACCTCCTAACACAGCACATTGCAGGTCTATCCTACCTCTCCTAACACAGAACATTGCAGCCTATCCTACCTCTCCTAACACAGCACATTGCAGCCTATTCTACCTCTCCTAACACAGCACATTGCAGCCTATCCTACCTCTCCTAACACAGCACATTGCAGGCTTATCCTTCCTCTCCGTATACAGCACATTGCAGGCCTATCCTTCCTCTCCTTATACAGGACATTGCAGGCATATCCTACCTCTCCTAACACAGCACATTGCAGCCTGTCCTACCTCTCCTTATACAGCACATTGCAGGCATATCCTACCTCTCCTTATACAGCACATTGCAGGCCTATCTTTCCTCTCCGTATACAGCACATTGCAGCCTATCCTTCCTCTCCTTATACAGCACATTGCAGGCCTATCCTACATCTTCAATTTTTGTGTGACTTCAAGAGTTTGCCCCCTCTCTCCCCCTCCCCTTATCCTCATCGGCTAGCTGATAAGGGCGGGATGGGATAAGGGTAAAGGAAACACTTGATTGACGAACTATGAATTTCCAAAGAAACAAAAGCAGACAAATTTTGAAACAGTTAGCATTGTTTAAGGAAGCCATTAAGATTGTTACATTCCTTAGAATGTGGTTGTTTTTTGGCCAGTGTATGTGGGACTTCACCTATAAAAAAGGGAGGCACAGCAAATAAAGCACAAGCTAATGAGCCTAATAAAAAGGATGGGATTTATTTTGCCGGTTTCTTTTGGCAGTAAAAGAAGCACAAGCCCCTGATTGTATGAATTTAACAGGTATATAGAAAGCTGTACTCTTTCCCTGCCGGGCTTGGGGAGCAATGTGTCTCTGGGCCCGTGGCAGCCAAGGGGGGAGGAACAGAAGGGGCTGAAGGGGAACAGGAGGAACTAGGGTGGTGGGGGGAGGGACAGGACAGAAGGAACGGGGGGGAACAGAAGGAACTGGGGGGGGGGGACAAGAAGGAACTGGGGGGGGGGACAGAAGGAGCTGAAGGGGAACAGAAGGAACTAGGGGGGTCGGGGGGGGCAGGACAACAGAAGGAACGGGGGGGGGAGGACAGAAGGAACTGGGGGGAACAGAAGGAACTGGGGGGAGGGACGAGAAGGAACTGGGGGGGAACAGACTTAATACTGCATGAGATTCTGACAGGTAGACCCATGACAACAGGACTGTTTGAAAGAATTATTAGTTAAAGACTTGGTTATTTCTGATGAATGCATTCTTAACTATTGTCAGGGACTAATGAAAAATATTCAGTCCCTCCATGTACAGGTGAAAGACGTCCAACCGGTACCTGAAGATACCAAAGCACACCAGTTGGCACCAGGAGACAGGGTCCTGGCAAAAGAATTACACCACAAACACTGCTTTATAACCTCAGTGGGAAGGACCATTTCAGATTTTACTAATTTCCAATACAGCAGTGAAAATAGAGGGAAAAGACTCTTGGACACCTCAAGGCCCCCCCGCTTTTCGGCGATCCGCCGATACGGCGGTACCGAGATGGGGGGCCGCCATGTCTGCGCATGCGCAGTACGGGGAAGTCCGAGGTCGCGCATGCGCAGAATGGGGGGTGCCGAGGTTGCGCATGCACTGAACTAAGGCTGCGCATGCGCAGAAGGGGGAATTGCCGGTCTGCGCATGTTCACATGCCGGAAATAGCCGGTTCCGCTTTCCGGCAATTTTCGCTGTGTGGCGGGACTTTAGAACGGGACCTGCCGCATGCTCGGGCCCTGCTGTATATGTATCTCATTGCAAACGTGTCCCTGCTCTTTCTTATGACCTCTGAGCAATGGTTAGCTTGGAGACAACAAGTTTAGCTGTATAGTACTGTAAGTACGTAATATATCCGGTGATTTTAATATATGCAAATTGTTTTATGTTTTGAGTGTTCAGACCAAGCGGGTGAGATTGTGTCACTTTGGTCTCCTTGCAATTGCCTGTAATAAAGAAATCATTGTTTATTTTATTCTACTCATTTTTGGACAATCAGTATTTTTGGTTCTCCACTACCACATACAGTGTGTAACTGTAACATAAATACTCCGTTATCTATCACGTGTTATATGTAACTGTAGCTATAATGATGCTTCGCAGATAATTACAGCTCCACGGCTGGAATAACCCAACACCCGATGAGGCATCAGACAGTTTCGCTGCCTGTGTCATTGGAAGTATTCAGAACAATTACTGAGTAATGACTGGCCGTGTAAACCTCCCTAATAATTTATAATAATACAGATAGTGGTAATGCTGAAAGAGAATCTTATCTTCCTCCGGTGCCAAATACAAATAGTACTTTTTGCTTTCACATCCATATTGTGTTCTTATTGTAAAATCCATTGTAAAATCACCCAAAAGTGGTCAAACGCTGCAAAAAAATAATACTAATTTATCTTTTCTTGTCCTCATAAAAATGACTGCCTCTTTTTTGACCAGCGTCTTATTTCCTGAGTGGGATCGGTCATTTTGAAGGTGTGCATTATAACTTTGCACAAGGGCAGAGAAAGCCACATATTAAAAAGCTGCAGACCAAGCAATATACTACATGTGTTTTAAAAAAATAAATTAGTTCTGTACTACTACTACCTCCTACCTTGCGGCTGCGTGAAATGACGCATTGGAACGTGTGTGACGTAATGTCACATGACCCCGCTGCGTCATTTGATGCCGCATTGCCATGGCGACGCGTCACAGCGTCTGAATCACGGTAAGTGTAGTGTTGCAGTGGCTTCATGCGATCCCCGGCATTTCATTTAAATGCCCTGGGGAAGAGCGCGGGTCCTCTGCAACTGCCCGCCCCCCCCCCCCCCCCCAGACAAATCTCCCGCCCCCCAGTTTGCACACCCCAGGCTTAGTATCCACATGCTTAGGAAGGTTTTATAATCTTCATCTAATACTAACACTGTTTGTAAGTGCTCAGAACTAGAGTTGAAATGTTGTCTTGGCCATTATAGTAATTGTGAAGCCTCAATAGTCAAAGAGATAATTATAAGTAACTGATACGCTTGAAATCAGCAGACTCGAAGAAAAGAGAAACATACTTATTTTTACAGTGATGCAAAAAAAAATTAAAAAAAAGTTCATTTAAGTGTTATTGGCCTGAGTCCAACAAGTCTCAATGCCGGGTATCTCAGACCCCACAGAATGTAAAATCCCATGTGTACGAAAGCAGCGATTCCCTACTAAATCCAGGGATAACCAACTCCAGTCCGCAGGGGCCACCAACAGGTCAGGTTTTCAGGATATCCCTGGTGGCTCGAAGACTGAGCCACTGATTGAGCCACCTGTGCAGAAGCAGGGATATCCTGAAAACCTGACCTGTTGGTAGCTCTTGAGGACTGGAGTTGGCCGCCCCTGTACTAAACTATTAGAAGCAGCATTGCGAGCCAATGGGAAGCCGTGATGTCATCGGGTGCAGCTTCCTGTTGGCCTGTGTGACGCGGGAGCTTTACACTTGCAGGAGATACCGGCGCCCCCTTCAGAGGTGCGTATCTCCGGAAGCAGGGGGTCCCCAGAGCTGAAATTAATGGGGTTCAACCCTATGTTAAAAAACAAAATTAAAGTATCGCCCGCTTGGATTAGCTCTTTAAATCTGTCTCTGGGAACAGCCTTAAAGACGAAATCTCAGGCGGACGCTCTAAGCATCAACCACAGCGCTCCTTACTCAATATGCTGGGAAGTCTGGAATTCATTTGAAAGCGGCTGACAATATGTTCCCCGCCCTTCACATCTCCTCCTCCTCCTCCTCCTCCTCGGGAAGTAGGAGCCCCGATTACTCCGTGATGAGACCATGTCTGATTCTCTAACCTCCACTTAGAAGAGGCTCCCGGCCATGCAGCCCCACACTGACCTGGGATACCTTTGATCTCTCAGCAAAGCCCATAGAACATTTATAATTACAATCTGTTACTTGGATGGCGCCAACATATGCCGCAGCGCTGTACAATGTGGGAGGGAGGACAACACCATTGTATGAGGAGGGACCATGTATATGTTAAGGCGGAGACAGTAGGAAGGAGGTCACTGCCGCCGGGGAGATGGATTAGAGCGGGGGGTGTACAACTCCTGTCCTCAAGGTCCCCCCCAACAGGGCAGGTTTTAAAGATATCCCAGCTTCAGCACAAGTGGCTCAGTCAAAGACTGGGCCACTGGTTGAGCCCCCTGTGCTGAAGGAGGGACTGATTGCACCACTTTTGCTGAAGCTGGGACTAATTAAATCACCTGTGCGGAAGCTGGGACTGACTGAGCCACCCGTGCTGAAGCTGGGACTGACTGAGCCACCCGTGCTGAAGCTGGGACTGACTGAGCCACCCGTGCTGAAGCTGGGACTTGATGGAGCCACCCGTGCTAAAGCTGGGACTTGATGGAGCCACCCGTGCTGAAGCTGGGACTTGATGGAGCCATCTGTGCTGAAACTGGAATATCCTTAAAAACTGACCTGTTGGACGGGGGGGGGGGAGGGGGAGGGAAGTCTTGAGGACTGGAGTTGATCCACCTGGATTACAATGTACCAGGTTATCCGACCTCTTACCTTTCAGTATGGGCAGAATCCGCTCCGACCTCTTTACAAGTCCGGCCTCTAAGGGAAACTTCTTTTCCAGCTGTCTCTGAAATGATCAAAGTACAATTGGGATATTAATCAGGATGTTAACACTAGAGATTCCCGGAAAGGTGGGGTTCACCGCCACCCCTCGGTTTTTGGGAAGTGGGGAGCAGAGGGATAGATTCAGCTCTGGTTCCCCAGATAGATGCAGGTAAAACTAGCGTTGAGACTTCTGCACATTTAAATCCTCCTTGTCAGGCGGGCCAATAAGAAGCCACCACGGATTACATCGCGTCCGCCCATTGGCTCGCGTAGCATGGGAGAATGAAACCACCATTTTGTTTCCCCATAGAGTGAATGGTACTTTAAAAAAGGCGAGTACCTGATATTTCAAGGAGTCCCTGGAGCTGAAATGAACGAGGTTTTGCTCCAGGGACCCCCTGCTCTCCATGTAAAAGAAAGGAGGGGGGAATAAAAGAATGAGTAGGCAGGAGAGGGGGATGGGAGAGGGGGGATGGGAGGGGGGGTTGGGGTGGGGGTTGTTAGGTCTCCTTTATCAGTTATTACCAAATCCCACCTTCCTCAATTGTCAGTGGGGCGGTCAGCAAGACATCGCAGGGGACAATTATCTCCTTAGATACCAAATATCAAAAGCAACATTTCATGTTTGGGAACAAAAAGATCCTCTCCCCTCAATGTTTCACCGTATGAGGGTAGGGAGTATCTCTTTACTTCTTAAGGTCACCTTTCCTTTACATTAGAGAAAGTGCAATCTAAATTAGCCTCAACATATTCTTGTATTGAATGTATTTTGTGCCGGGTTATATAACCCCCTGCGGGACAGATTGGGGTCTCCGGTGTGGGGGGCATTACAGGTGGAACGAGGGGTAAGCACATGTAATTAGTGGGGGACGCCTTGTTGCTCTTTGTATATTTAAGTAGGTAAAGCTTTAGACAATTGGAAGCATGTCATTATTCTCAGTATTGATATATATTGCGGATTATACATGATAGTGACTGTCACAGATCAGTATGGTGCCAATGCCCTGCCACAGAAACTGTGTCTCAGGGACAAATCTATGTGGCACAATATATGAAGTAACTAAAGCCCCTACACACCCACAGCCTCCCGTGAACCTGCTGTAATTACCGTGAGGTTCTTGAAGTCGTCGAACGTCCGGTAAATGAGAATATCGTTGCGATCCGACCAGAAAACCGAGAACATGAACGTCTGCAGAATACAACACACAAGCCGTGATCGCGTTAGTCAGGGTTATTGGGGGCTTCTAACAAAATAATACAAATACATACATTTAAAATAAAACTATCACGAAATGGAGGTCAGCCGGGTGCTTGATATAAAATATATAGCAATAAATGGGAGGGGGGGTCGGGGGTGGGGGGGGGGGGGGAGGGGGGAATAGCAGCACACTTAGAAATAGGCAAACAGATTATTTTAAGTGAAACACATATATTACTTGTTGGCGCCGCCATAATTATCTCACATCTGTGCAGAAAGACACTATACTAACAGGTTACAAAGACCCGGAGCTCAGGAACGGAAAAAGTCGGAGCTCGCGGCTCTAGAGCGTAACCGAAACCTTAAGCCAATAAAAGAAATTTTTGTGCACATTTTTGGCGTGCCTATCCCTTTGTTATTGATATTTATGACTTTGACACATGATATACAGTTTGCCTGCCTCTATCGCTGAAGGGCTTAAAATGCCATGTAGTGTGATCTTTTCTTTACCAACACAATATGTGGCAAAGTGTTCCAATGCATATTGTGTGTCGCACTGCAGACCTCTCTGGCAATGAAGGGCGTTTGGGCTTCACTGGTTGAATGCCCATGATCAGTCCCTGGCTGTAGAAGATGGGCGAATCAGCCAAAATCCGTTTCCCGGATTCGCCCCCAAAAATCCGTTCCGCAGTGTAAAATCCGTCGGCGGATTGATCCAGTTTCAATCCGTCCGGATTAAACAAAAACCGCCATTGGCTACAATCCGCTGGTGGATTTTACCAACCCAACCCGCGGAATCAGCAGCAGATCATGGAATCCGCCGATCGGATTGTCGGTTCTAAAAAAATATTAAAAATCCGAAAAAGACGAACCGCCCTTTCTGAGATTGATTCGTGGAAATCCGCGGATCCAAGGAACCGGTCGATCCATGGCGGATCCAAATCTGCTCATCTCTACCTGGCTGCCCCTTTGGTGGGTATGTTACCTTCTGCCTTCCATGCTGCACGAGGCCAACACCCTTCACGTCCACGGGATACCTGCTGTGGCTCATCCTTCACCTCTTGTGATCACTGCTGTTACCTGAGCTGAGAGCTACCTGTGCAGGCTCAGGGGGGGGGGGGAGGGGTTACCTGTACAGGGGCCGAAGGCAGGACAAGGAGGAGGCAGATAATCACTGAATAGACACTAAACCTGCCTCCTTCCTTCCCAGCCTCCAGCACTGGCTACAAATCAAATAGCCAAGAGACACCTCAGTAAAGAACAAAGTCAATAGCAACAATAAAAGATATGACGACTAAAAACACCCAGGGCTGCTTCATTAACCGATTCTCTGCAGAGCCCCATTTAACAATAGGCCCGTCAGGCCCCGACCAAGGACCCCCACATTCTAGGGGTGCCCCTGGTTTTACCGCTGGTTCCTGGTTTAAGTAGGATGACCAGATTTACAAAAGTAAAACTGGGACACATTAAAAATATATATTTATAAAACAAATGACATCACTAACTGGACCCCTTCTCCTTTATGTCTCTCCGCCCGCTCTATACCCCCTTCTCTCACACACACCCCATTCTCTCTCTCCCCCCATCCCTCCATTCTCTCTCCCTCCTCCCCATATCCCTTCATTCTCGTTCTCCCCCCCCCCACCCATACATTCTCATTCCACTCTCTCTCCCATTCTCTGTGTCTCGCTCTCCCCCATTCTCTGTCTCTCTCTATCCCCCCCATTCTGTGTATCTCTCTCCTCCATTCTCTGTCTCTCTCTCCCCCCCATTCTGTGTATCCCTCTCCCCCATTCTCTGTGTGTCTCTCTCCCCCCATTCTCTGTGTCTCTCCCCCCCATTCTCTGTCTCTCTCTCCCCCCATTCTCTGTGTGTCTCTCCCCCCCATTCTCTGTGTCTCTCCCCCCATTCTCTGTCTCTCTCCCCCCCATTTTCTGTGTGTCTCTCCCACCCATTCTCTGTATGTCTCTCCCACCCATTCTCTGTATGTCTCTCTCACCCATTCTCTGTATGTCTCTCTCTCTCACCTATTCTCTGTGTGTGTCTCTCTCTCCCCACCCCCATTGTCTGTGTCTCTCTCTTCCACACCCCCATTCTCGGTGTCACTCTCTCGCCCCCATCTCTGTGTTTCTCTCTCTCCCTCCATTCTCTATGTTTCTCTCTCTCCCCCATTCCCTGTGTTTCTCATCCCCCCATTTTGTGTCTGTTTCTCTCCCCCAATCTGTCTGTCTGTCTCTCCACATGCTGTGTCTCTCTCCCCACGCTGTCTGTCTCTCCCCATTCTGTCTGTCTGTCTTTCCCCATGCTGTTTGTCTCTCTCCCCATTTTGTCTCTCTCCCCATGCTGTCTGTCTCTCTCCCCATGCTGTGTCTCTGTGTCTCTCTCTCCTCATGCTGTGTCTCTCTCCCCATGCTGTGTCTCTCTCTCCCCATGCTGTGTCTCTCTCTCCCCATGTCGTCTCTCTCCCATGCTGTGTCTCTGTCTCTCTCCCCATGTAGTGTCTCTGTCTCTTCCTCCCCATGCTGTATCCCTATCCCCCATTCTCTGTCTCTCTCTCCCACATTCTCTGTGTCTCTCTCCCCCCATTCTCTGTGTCTCTCCCCCCCATTCTCTGTCTCTCTCTCCCCCCCATTCTCTGTGTGTCTCTCCCCCCCCCATTCTCTGTCTCTCCCCCCATTCTCTGTCTCTCTCCCCCCCATTCTCTGTGTGTCTCTCCCACCCATTCTCTGTATGTCTCTCTCTCTCACCCATTCTCTGTGTGTCTCTCTCTCTCCCCACCCCCATTGTCTGTGTCTCTCTCTTCCACACCCCCACTCTCTGTGTCACTCTCTCCCCCCCATTCTCTGTGTTTCTCTCTCTCCCTCCATTCTCTATGTTTCTCTCTCTCCCCCATTCCCTGTGTTTCTCATCCCCCCATTTTGTGTCTGTTTCTCTCCCCCATTCTGTCTGTCTGTCTTTCCCCATGCTGTTTGTCTCTCTTCCCATTTTGTCTCTCTCCCCATGCTGTCTGTCTCTCTCCCCATGCTGTGTCTCTCTCTCCCCATGCCGTCTCTCTCCCATGCTGTGTCTCTGTCTCTCTCCCCATGCAGTGTCTCTGTCTCTTCCTCCCCATGCTCTGTCTCTCTCCCCCTGTGCTGTCTCTGTGTCTCTCTCCCACCATGCTGTGTATCTCTCCCCATGCTGTGTCTCTGTGTCTCTCTCTCCCCATGCTGTGTCTCTGTGTCTCTCTCACCCCATGCTGTGTCTCTCTCCCCATTCTGTGTCTCTCTCCCCATGTTGTGTCTCTCTCCCCATTCTGTGTCTCTCTCCCCATTCTGTGTCTCTCTCTCCCCATGCTGTGTGTGTGTCTCTCTCTCTCCCCATTCTGTGAGTGTGTGTGTGTGTGCCCATTCTGGACCCTACCTGCATGAGTGCGGGGAAGCCATCTTGAGCCCTGGCAGCAGACACCAGATGTTCTCACTGACTCACTTCTGGGTCTCACTGCTGGGGCTCCGCGCTCTTCTCCTGCTCTCCTCCCTCCTAGCATTCTCTGCTCTCTGCTGCCCCCCTGCTCCCATCCCTGCCAGCATTCTCTGCTCTCTGCTGCCCCCCTGCTCTCCTCTCTCCCAGCATTCTCTGCTCTCTGCTGCCCCCCTGCTCTCCTCCCTGCATTCTCTGCTCTCTGTTGCCCCCCTGCTCTAATGGTCAAAACTGGGACAGTGTGAGTAATAGCCATCCTGGCGGCCGTAGACCGTCTCCTCACCTTAAGGACCCTTCCGCGACAGACATCCAGGATGCGCAATCCTATGGCCCAGTTACGCGCGAGTGGATCTTGCGCGGTCTGACTCTCCGTCCGCGGGCTCTGACTCCGCCCCCCGCTCCAAAGTGCAACGGGTGCGCTCCTCCAGCATCCCCGTTGACGCGCATTCCAATCTCCGCCCCCACTCTGGTGACAGACAGGACCGGTGTGGGAGTGACGTGCGTACCAGGCTCCGCCCCCTGACCTCCGTGACGCACGTGGGTCAGCGCGCGATCGGTCCCATCCCATTCCTGATCAGGCTGCATCATAGGGCACACCTGTGTGCACCAGCAGCCAATAGGATTCCGCTTCCTGGTTCTTTCCTGGCTTTCTATTGGAGGATCTACCTTTATATGCCTTCCTGTTCCTGACTCTCATTGCTGAGCATAGTCCAGTGTGACGCCGAGCCTTGCTGCATTCAGTTCCTTGACCTTGCCTTGCCTGTTAACCTCCTGTTGCCTGACCCTGCTTCTCTCTTGGACTCCGCACCTCTCCTGATCCGGCTACGAACGACCATTCTCCTGTCTCCAGTCCTGACCTTGGCTATGTACTCCAATGAGCTGCTACTCTCCTATCCTGAATCTGGCTACGTACCCCGACGATCCGCTACTCTCCAATCCTGAATTTGGCTATGCATCCCGACGATCCGCAACTTGGCTTGTACTATCTACTATTCTCACATCTCTAACCCTGACCTGGCTTGCACGACCAATCTACATCCTAGGCGCGCCAGGGTGGCTGTGGGTTGGGGTTACTCAAGTCCCTACCTCAGCACCGTGGTCGCGCTTCGTTTGTGGTGAGCTACGCATTAGAGACAGCCACAAAAAACAGGACATTTTAAGGAATGTCGTGCAGCCGGGATAGGCATTAAAAAAACGGGACTTACCTCTTCCAGACCCTCCCGGTACAGGTGGCCGGGGCTGACATCCTCCGTTTGCAGTCCTCCATGGTGAAGTTTGTCTGGGGTAATAAAAAGCCACGAATCAAAGCTAGCACATTAATTCGCCCAACAATACGAGGAGGACTTGGGGTACCTTGTTTGATGGCCTACTTCCAGGCGGCGCAACTATCACAAATAGTACAGTGGCACATGCCGCCGGAACTCTGACGGTGGGTGGAACTAGAAAGAGAATGCTGCCTCCCTGTGGACTTGCAGGATTTAATCTGGCTCCCGAAAAGGGTCCAGAGATCTATGCGGGTGCCGCTGGCGGCACTGAAGAGCTCGTTGGCAGTTTGGGAGGCCACCAGATATAAATGTGCTCTCACCACCCAGCACACATACATGACCCCGTTTGTAGGGAACCCTGATTTCGCTCCGGGCATGTCAAGTGGGACCTTAGGGGCCTGGAAAAAGAAGGGCCTCACAAAGCTTCTACATCTGAAAGGTAGCCCATTGTTAAAGTCCTTTGACCAAATTAAATCTGAAACGGGGATACCAAATTCCGAATTTTTTAGATACCTCCAGATTAGAGCCTTTTACAACAAAATCCCTAACCGCCCTAAGCGTACTAATTTTGAGCAGCTGTGTTCAAGGGGTACGGACACTACGGGACTTACTTCTACGATCTACAGAGGGGTGGTCTGTCCTATACTCACAGACGACACCAAATTAAACTACAGACGTGCATGGGAAGCTGACCTAGGGGAGACCTTGGAAGACGACGACTGGGACTCAATAGTGCTTGCAGCAGCCAAAAGCTCGATCTGCACGACCTTGAAGGAGAACGCATATAAAGTCCTAATGAGGTGGTATCTCACCCCAATACGATTAGCAAAGTTTGTTAAAGATTACCCCCCATTGTGCCCCAAACAATGTGGGGAGCCTGCAGACTTGTTGCGCATGTTGTGGGGTTGCACCAGAGTGGCTCCTTTATGGGAGGAAATCCAAAATTGGCTGACGTGAATTCTCGGGCGCCCGGTCCCCTTGGACCCTTGGACCCTTGGCTGTTCCTGCTGGGCAGGCGCAGGCGGGGGCTAAGCAGACCGGCACAAAGACTGATTGCACATTTTGCAACAGCCACGAGGTGCGAACTAGCAGCATTGTGGAAACAACCAGAATTACCCACAATAATGAAAATTCGAAACAGAATTTGGTAAGTTTGTCGGATGGAACAATTGACGAGTATGGTCAATGACACCGGCACAAATTTTCTAAAAATTTAGGCCTCTTGGCTAGACCAATCAGACATCCCAGGGGTGAATGCCACCAATATTCTGCTATGATAACAAGAGATGTGTTCTCCTGGGAGGAGGAGGCACAGACAATGACAGACCAGAATACTGGTAGGGCAGACGCCGACGAACAATATGACTGTGGGGAGAAAATCCTGGTAAAACAGACACGAAGCCGGCGGTCGTAGATCACAAGCAAGAGGTGCACTTCGCTTGGCCTTCCCTTACCCCCCAACCCCCTGTGTTCGTCTTGTCCGTCTAGTCTGTCTGTCATTTTTATTCTTTTCATTTTTCTTTTCCCTTATGATATGTCAATACCTATGCTGTTCGACTTTCAAAAAAACAAAATATTGGGCTTGAAACTATCCATGTATGCTTATGGGTTGTTAGACAATGTGTGCGCTGTTTCATGTCCCAATAAAAACTTTTTTGTTGAAAAAAAAAAAAAAAACGGGACTGTCCTGGCTAAACCGGGACATCTGGTCACCCTAGGTTTAAGGCCGCCAATTACTTCTCTGCCATGCATTCCAGTCATTTTTTTTTTTTTACGCAAACAGCGTGACATTCTTTGGCGCCTCCGCATGAATGCAACCCATTAACCCATTCAGCGCAAAGCACCACCAGGCCACGTAATGAGGCTTAGAAAAGGCAATAGGAACGTAAGTAATAAAACAATCCCAATGTACAATGAAGGGTGCTAGCGTCCACCATCGGGAAACCTCCAATCCTACCCCCAAAACAAGAATCAATAATAATACTCAAAATAATACCCCTTAGTGAGACAGTAGTATAGCGTGATGTGGTACTAACGTGTTCGTCAGATGCTGCCTGGATGGCCCGTTCAATGCACAATCGGAGGCACTGGGAAATTAAGGGACTTGCATAAAGTCACAAGAAGAGCTGACACCTCAGATGCAAACTGGCTTCACCCACTTCAAAGGCTGGGACATTACCGCTGTGCTGCTCCTTCCACCTAATGTTGGTTTGAAATCTCCCCATCCGATTTAGATTTACCACAGTGGAAACTATACTAAACAATACTCAGAATGAGGGCAGCAAAATAGTTTAAAGCAGCAGTCCAAGCTGCTATTTTTTTTAAAATATATTTCCTCCCACCCTTTAAAACCTGCATCAATAAAACCCACACAATGATAAGTAATTAGCTAAGTTGCCGATCGATCGGCGAAGATTCGGCTCGGGGATTCAATAAATGGCTGTCAGTGCAGCAGAAGAGGACCAAAGATGCAAAGTTCTGTGGGGAAGATCATGTGACCAGGCAGTTACTAGATACAATTGGTGCACTGCTAGAGAGAGGGCAGGGCTCAAAAAGTGGTGTGCCAGAGCCTGTTTCAGAAGAGGAAGGGGATGTGACTTTGTAAATGGTTGCTATAGAAAAAAAAAATGCTTGTTACATTATAATACATAAATAATGTCATTAAATCGACAGTTCCATTTTTAATAACAAACCAAAAGATAATACCAGCACTCTCTGTCTCACAGCTACAGATATAAGCGAATACCAGTGTAGGGAATATGAATAATTTAATTACACTAATAATAAACTGAAAATATAGCAACAATAGCCAATACGCCAATGCAAGAATAAATATCACCATAGAGCAAATCAAAAAATAAAAGGGGGTAGAGGGGAAAGAAGGAGAAGGGGAAAAAAAACATGAAAGAAAAGGAAAAAAAATCACAAAAATGGAAAAAGGAAAGCAAACTAGGGGGGTGACGTTTCGAGGGGTGACCTCTTCATCTGGCCCATTCCCCCTGGTCCCAAAGGGTCCCAGAGGTACTTCCCTAAACCTTCCCTCCCCACTGTCAAATAATCCCACACTCAGCTCAAGATATAAATCTAAAGTCTAAAGAGGGCAATGTAATGTATCAAACACTGTATTATCTCAATATGACTGTACTTCCCCCCTCCCTTATGATTTGTTGTACCTTCTTGGAAATACCAATAAAATGTGAGTTTCAAAAAACAAAAATCATTCAGTTGTTAAAATAAAAAAAATAAAAAAATGCTACCAGTATTTTCTGATAGTGCCGAACTGATTTATTTAAAAAAAATGTAGGATATTGCTGGGTCTGCAGCTTTAATACTAAACTACCTATCCCCCTTGGCCATGCAATGCTTCACTAATGGCTAATCAAGGGATTAACCAAATCTCTTTACAGATAGCCCACAGCAGCTGTAACCATAACCCTATTATTGGGAGTTAGCCCCAGCCTTCACTCATAAACACCCTCTTCAGATAACTGTCATTGTAATCACTCACTCAGAGGAAGGGAGGAGACGCGCTAACACGTTTCTGTGCTTTTCTTCATGCAGGCCAATTCCTTTGGAGATTACATTAATAAACATTCATTTTTCTTTGATATATATACACTATTATTCATATTAATTAAGAATAAAAAAAGGGTGTGTGCAGAGCACACGTGTACGAAGTGAAACTTCTTTGCATTTTGTCACTCTCTAAAGTCTTTCAGTCATGCAAAATGGTAAAAATCAAAATATAATTTATGTGAAAAAATGCAAAGCAGTGTAACTTAGAAGGTATGTGTGTGTATATATGTGTGTGTGTGTGTGTGTGTGTATATATGTGTGTGTATGTGTGTGTGTGTATGTCTATATATATATATTTGTGTATTATATGTATATATATATATATATATATATATATATATGTGTATATATATATATATATATATAAAATAGCCGTGTTAGTCCAATTGCGATAGTGCAGAATAAATGAGTTCTTCAGTATTAGGTGATACCTTTTTTATTGGACTAACAATTTATGTCATAGGACAAGCTTTCGAGAGTTATCCTCTCTTCTTCAGGTCAAGCAATAATGATATACAAAGGATTCAATGGCTAAAGCAGTGTAGAGAGAGGGAAAAAAAACCAAGAGATATTTACTGTAGATAAGGTAGGGTGCTAAAAGTGTTTGAAGCCAGGGGACAGTGAGAAAGAAAGGTGGGGAGGGGGAGGGATGCTGGGGGGGAGAGAAAGTGTGGATAAGATTTGAGGCAAGCAAGATAATTACAAGCAATTTTGATAGGGTGTGAGAAAACCCATGTCCGCATTAAGGGGCCTATGCAGAGAGCAGCGGTAAGGGGAATAGCGGCATTTTTTGGAGAAAAATGCCTGTAGAAAGGCAGGTACTGGCGAGTTTTAAAAAAAGCGCCATTTTTTTTTTATTTGCAAATTTCGCCGCGCGGCTGGCGAGAACCTAAATCTCTCCAGTGTTGAAAACTGCCGTATTCAGAGAGGCGCGATCGCCATCTAGCGGCTGTTCGCGCCAAAAAAATGGCGCGATTTTCAACATTTTGCTTCTCCAAAAAAATTTGGCAAGAAGCTGGAGCTCGGCGGCCGGTGGGGGAGAAAAAAAACCGCGATTTTTTTTCCACAAGTTTCAACAGCGCGCATATCGCCGGTTGAAACTCTCCATATGCAGACAGGATTCTAAATGCAGTTTTCGGACCTTTCTGCATATGGAGAAAAAAACTCTCCATTAAAGCTACTTTTTATTCCCCTCTCCAATTTTAAATAGCGCTGCTCTCTGCATGAGGCCCTTAGTCCTTTGGTTTTGGTGTCAAAGAGTCTTATATATATATATGTGTATATAAGGTGGTGTGAAAAAGAAAGTACACCCTCTTTGAATTCTATGGTTTTACATAACATAATAACAAACCAGCAAGTTCCTTTGCAGGTCTTAAAATTAGGTAAATACAACCTCAGATGAACAACAACACATGTCATATTACACCGTGTCATGATTTATTTAACAACAATAAAGCCAAAATGGAGAAGCCATGTGTGAAAAACTAAGTATACCTTATGATTCAATAGCTTGTAGAACCACCTTTGGCAGCAATAACTTGAAGTAATCGTTTTCTGTATGACTTTATCCGTCTCTCACATTGTTGTGGAGAAATTTTGGCCCACTCTTCTTTACAGCATTGCTTCAGTTCATTGAGGTTTGTGGGCATTTGTTTATGCACAGCTCTCTTAAGGTCCAGCCACAGCATTTCAATCGGGTTGAGGTCTGGACTTTGACTTGGCCGTTGCAACACCTTGATTCTTTTCTTTTTCAGCCATTCTGTTGTAGATTTGCTGGTGTGCTTGGGATCATTGTCCTGTTGCATGACCCAATTTCGGCCAAGCTTTAGCTGTCGGACAGATGGCCTCACATTTGACTCTAGAATACTTTGGTATACAGAGGAGTTCATGGTCGACTCAAGGACTGCAAGGTTCCCAGGTCCGGTGGCTGCAAAACAAGCCCAAATCATCACCCCTCCACCACCATGCTTGACAGTTGTTATGAGGTGTTTGTGCTGATATGCTGTGTTTAGTTTTCGCTAAACGTGGCGCTGTGCATTATGGCCAAACATCTCCACTTTGGTCTCGCCTGTCCAAAGGACATTGTTCCAGAAGTCATGTGGTTTGTTCAGATGCAACTTTGCAAACCTAAGCCGTGCTGCCATGCTCTTTTTAGAGAGAATTAGAGAGGGGGGTATTGTATGTGTATTTGGGGGGGATAGTGTATGTGTATTTGGGGGGGGGGGGGTAGTGTATGTGTATTTGGGGGGGGGTAGTGTATGTGTATTTGGGGGGGTAGTGTATGTGTATTTTGGGGGGTAGTGTGTGTGTATTTTGGGGGTTTGTGTATGTGTATTTGGAGGTATTAGTGTGAATATTTTGGGGGGGTAGAGTATGTGTATTTAGGGGAGTAGTGTATGTGTATTTGGGGGAGTAGTGTGTGTGTGTGTGTATTGGGGGGGGTAGTGTGTGTATTTGGGGGGGTAATGTATGTGTATTTTGAGGGGTAGAGTATGTGTATTTGAGGGGTAGTGTATGTGTATTTGGGGGGTAGTGTATGTGTATTGGGGGTGTAGAGTATGTGTATTTGGGGGGGTAGTGTATGTGTATTTGGGGTTAGTGTATGTGTATTTGGGGGGGTAGTGTATGTGTATTTTGGGGGGTAGTATGTGTGTATTTTGGGGGGTTGTGTATGTGTATTTTGGGGGGTTGTGTATGTATATTTTACTCCCCCACATATTTTGTCGTATGTTAATGCTTATACCGTATATACCTATTAGTGTGTGTACAGTATATGTATGTGTTTGTGGGGGTGTAATATTCATGCATGTGTTGCGGCTCCCGGAATATTTTGGAGAAAGACATTCCTTAATAAAATAGCTCTTCTTCCTTGAACGGTTGCAGACCCCTGTCCTAGGAGAAGAGGAAACCCCAACAGGACTAGCTGCAACATTATATCAGCACCTGTCACAGGCTGAGAGACACCATATAACCCAAAAGGTACTATGCAAACATTATACCCTGCCCCCTGTTATTCATGCTTTGGCAATACTGAAAGGAGGAAAAGAGTGGGGAGGAGGAAGTGGGAGAAAGATAGGGGAGAGAGGAGGAAGAGAGAGAGGGGGGAAGTGATAGAGAGAGGGGGAGAGAGGAGGAAGTGAGGAGGAAGATAGAAGGGAGGAAGAGAGGGGAGGAAGAGAGAGAGATAGAGGGGATGAAGTAGGGAGGGAGGGGAGGAAGAGAGCTGGTAGGAAGAGAGCGAGAGAGGGGAGGAAGAGAGGTGGGGGGGGAAGAGAGAGAGAGGTGGGGGGAGGAAGAGAGAGGTGTGGGGGAGGAAGAAGAGAGGGTGGGAGGAAGAGCGAGAGAGGGGGGAGGAAGAGAGTGTTAGAAGGAATATTCTGGATCCACGGTCGTCTTGGGTATGAATGAACCCAGCTAGCTTCAACTCAGCCCTCTTTCCAAAGCACAACAACTTCTGTATATTTTCTTCACTTTATTTAGGAAAGCAGCAATAAAAACAAGCACTTGTGGATGAGATGTTTGTGTTGGAAAGGTGTATCTCTGTGGGTGCTTTGTAGTAAGGGCAGGGGAAAGGAATAGGCCTTGCCATAGGGGTGTAACATAAAGGTGCTCACTCTGCCAATGTCAGGAAGTAAAGACAGTGGGTACTGCTTGTGACACAGGGATAGGGGTCAGGCTAAACTAACTGTCAGCAGGGACAGGGGGGAATGGGAAAGCCCATTAACTTGGAGGACTGGAGATGTTGCCAGGGCAACCAGGGGTGTGACAGACTGGAAGGAAAAAAGGCAACATAATGTATCCATTCCATCTGCACTGGGAGTGAAACTGCAAGGAAAGTAACATCCAAATACAGCTGCCATGGAAATGGGGGGGGGGGGTGAAACAGAGAAGGCTGAAATGGGTATTTCTGTTCCATGACAGGGAAGGAAGTGAGAGTGTTAGAGGGGAGAGAGAGAGAGGAGGGGGGGGGGGGGAGAGGAGAGAAAGATAGAGATTTCCTACTGCGCTGAAGGAAATACTCTGAAGCGGGAGGAGTGCCCACGTGGAGAGGCTGTAATCCAGAATTTTAATAATATAGAAGAGAACCAAAAAATAGCAATCCTCCTGGGAGAAGAGGAAACCCCAGCAGGCCTGGCTGCAACATTATATCAGCACCTGTCACAGGCTGAGACATACCATGGACGCAGCCTGTTATCCAGGTACTGTGTAAACATTACAGCCTGCCCCCTATTATTCATGCTCTTGCAATACTGAAATGTTTGTCTATGATGCCAATAATGGGTGCAAATGACAGGAGTGGCGCTCTCCCTCAGTTGTAATAACAAATTTAGTGCAAAATGCTAACAATCTGAAATGTGAGTAAAGAACTAGTGCATACAAAGTCTGAGATCACTCACTACTCCCACACAGTGGTGGATGCTGGAAGTGACACAATGTGACAAATATCCAAGTGAATGATAGCTACATAAAATAACTATGTCCCCCACTCAACCTTCAAAAAGGAAACAGTCCTCCGGTTTTGGAATCCATATGATGCCAATAAAGCTAATTTGATGAGAAAGAGAGAGAGAGAGAGACGATGAAGAGATAGAGAGAGGGGGAGGAAAAGAGGGAGTGGGGAATGAAAAGAAGGAGTGGGGGAGAGGAGGAAGAAATAGAGAGAGGGGGAGGAAAAGAGGGAGTGGGGGAGAGGAGGAAGAGATAGAGAGAGGGGGGAAGAGGGAGTGGGGGAGAGGAAGAAGAGATAGAGAGAGGGGAGGAAAAGAGGGAGTGAGGGAGAGGAGGAAGAGATAGAGAGGGGGGGAGGAAAAGAGGGAGTGGGGGAGAGGAAGAAGAGATAGAGAGAGAGGGGAGGAAAAGGGAGTGGGGAAGAGGAGGAAGAGATAGAGAGAGGGGGAGGAAAAGAGGGAGTGAGGGAGAGGAGGAAGAGATAGAGAGAGGGAGAGGGAGTGAGGAAGAAGAGATAGAGAGAGAGGGGAGGAAAAGGGAGTGGGGAAGAGGAGGAAGAGATAGAGAGAGGGGGAGGAAAAGAGGGAGTGAGGGAGAGGAGGAAGAGATAGAGAGAGGGGGGGGAAGAGGGAGTGGGGGGGGGGAAAGAGGGAGTGGGGGGGGGAAAGAGGGAGTGGGGGGGGGAAAGAGGGAGTGGGGGGGGGAAAGAGGGAGTGGGGGGGGAAGAGGGAGTGGGGGGGGGAAGAGGGAGTGGGGGGGGGGGGGAGAGGGGAGTGGGGGGGGGGAAGAGAGGGAGTGGGGTAGAGGAGGAAGAGATAGAGAGAGGGGGAGGAAAAGAGGGAGTGGGGGAGAGGAGGAAGAGAGAGGGGGAGGAAAAGAGGGAGTGGGGGAGAGGAGGAAGCGATAGAGAGAGGGGGAGGAAAAGAGGGAGTGGGGGAGAGGAAGAAGAGATAGAGAGAGGGGGGGAAGAGGGAGTGGGGGAGAGGAAGAAGAGATAGAGAGAGGGGAGGAAAAGAGGGAGTGAGGGAGAGGAGGAAGAGATAGAGAGAGGGGGAGGAAAAGAGGGAGTGGGGGAGAGGAAGAAGAGATAGAGAGAGAGGGGAGGAAAAGGGAGTGGGGAAGAGGAGGAAGAGATAGAGAGAGGGGGAGGAAAAGAGGGAGTGAGGGAGAGGAGGAAGAGATAGAGAGAGGGAGAGGAAAAGAGGGAGTGAGGATGAAGAGATAGAGAGAGAGGGGAGGAAAAGGGAGTGGGGAAGAGGAGGAAGAGATAGAGAGAGGGGGAGGAAAAGAGGGAGGCCTTTGCAACTTCTCTTACCTTGTCTCCGGCGACGTGTCAAATGAAGCGCTGGAGTCACATGGCCCCACGGCGTCATTTGGCGCCGGAGACATGGTAAGGAGGGGGGTGCGAGCATGGAGGAGTGCAGAAAGGGGGGCACAGCCCTGCTCTAGCACATGTGCTCAACCTCAGTCCTCAAGCTCCCCCGATAGGTCAGGTTTTCAGGATATCCCAGCTTCAGCACAGGTGGCTGAATCAGAGGCTCAGGTGTGGACTGAGCCCCCTGTGCTGAAGCAGGGACTGATTGAGCCACCTGTGCTGAAGCAGGGATATCCTGAAAACCTGACCTGTTGGGGTGAGGGGTTTGAGAACTGGAGTTGGGCACCCCGGCTCTAGCAGACAAAAGAGCCTCTTTATGTACTGAGATCTGAACAGCACCTTTTGAAAAGGTAGCCACCTTAACTGGTGCTTCCATTAGTAATTGCAGGCCACAGAGGCTCCGCCTTTAGCGGCAACAGGATTTTATGCCAAGCGCTTAGGCCCAGATCTACAAAGCTCCGTTATTGACTTAACGAGACGTTAACTTCAGTTAACATCTCGTTAAGTGCTAACGGGGATCTTTAAATCTCAGTAACGAGGCATTAAGTGCGGATTTCAGCCGTAACGAGCCCTTGCGTTACTATAACGCACGTTAGTGCTAATGATATGCAAAGGGGGCGTTCCCTCTAACAGCGCCGATCCCCAGGGCTCCGTTATCGTTACCGCAGGGATATAGCGCTACGTTAGGTCAGAGCTGAATGTGGCGTCACTCACACCCACACCCTGAGATAGGCCTGTTACAGGGTACGTGTAAGACCGCAGGCAGCTCTGATTTAACCATTAGATTGTTATTTACAGGGTTATTTTCCTCTCCGGTCTGCTCTTCTTTTACTTTAATTACACACCTAATCAGGGTCTGCATGGGGTAGGACAGGCTGAACGCTATGTTATTGGAGCTAACGCAGGGCAGTGCTAACTTCATAAGCCTGCGCTAATGAGATCGCTGACGGCCGTTGTTTTTGCATATAATTAGCTTTGTGGATTGGCATTAAGCTCAGGGAACAGGACCGCCCGTTACTGATATGGATAACGGGACGTTATGAGCCCGGACTTAAGGGAGGTCTATGGATGTGCGTCTTCATTTCTGCAGACCCTATAACTGATTTTTTTCATCCTCAAAACTGTGGTCAGTGACACGGCTCACGTTATTGTGACTGTCTGCAGTGGCCTGTGACACAGATTATGTTATTGTGACTGTCTGCAGTGGTCAGTGACACGGCTCACATTATTGTGACAGCAGTGGCTGTGACACATGGTCACATTATTGTGACTGTATGCAGTGGCCTGTGACACGGCTCACGTTATTGTGACTGTCTGCAGTGGCCTGTGACACGGCTCACGTTATTGTGACTGTCTGCAGTGGCCTGTGACACGGATAATGTTATTGTGACTGTCTGCAGTGGCCTGTGACACGGATAATGTTATTGTGACTGTCTGCAGTGGCCTGTGACACGGCTCACATTATTGTGACTGTATGCAGTGGCCTGTGACACGGATAATGTTATTGTGACTGTATGCAGTGGCCTGTGACACTGATGACGTTATTGTGACTGTCTGCAGTGGCCTGTGACACTGATGACGTAATTGTGACTGTATGCAGTGGCCTGTGACACGGCTCACGTAATTGTGACTGTCTGCAGTGGCCTGTGACACGGCTCATGTTATTGTGACTGTCTGCATTTGTCTGTGACACGGCTCACGTTATTGTGACTATCTGCATTTGTCTGTGACACGGCTCACGTTATTGTGACTGTCTGCAGTGGCCTGTGACACGGCTCACGTTATTGTGACTGTATGCAGTGGCCTGTGACACGGCTCACATTATTGTGACTGTCTGCATTTGTCTGTGACACGGCTCACGTTATTGTGACTGTCTGCAGTGGCCTGTGACACGGCTCACATTATTGTGACTGTCTGCAGTGGCCTGTGACACGGCTCACATTATTGTGACTGTCTGCAGTGGCCTGTGACACGGCTCACGTTATTTTTTTTAACTGATGTATTCTTGTTCACAAAAATCCACATAACACGGGAGATCAGAGAGTTCCAGCACTGAACACAATCATCTACTGAGATCATTGCGCATAACCAGCCATGCTACAGCCAACACCTTGTACCAGGTTCTGTAATTCACTTATCTCACCTCTCGTGCTTAGGGTTGCCACGTGTCTTCTCCAAAAATACTGGACACAATGGTGCTTAAGACCAACACCCCTCTTACTGCTCCATGCTGTTTCCTCCTCTCCTTGGCCCTGCCTCCAGACTCCTGACAGCTCCTCCTGGTTGGCTGCATTACCCATCAGCAGATAATGAGGATGGAGGAAGCTGCCCAGCCCCCTAGCAACAGCCCAGCTCTCTCCCTGCTCGGTAGAAATCCCGCGGCCCCCCAAGCCGGTCAGGTCACTGTGTCCAGAGAGGTAATACCAAACATATACATGTCCAGAGAGGTAATACCGGTATACACATACATGTCCAGAGAGGTAATACCGGTATACACATACACACCCAGAGAGGTAATACCGGTATTACCTCTCTGGGCGTGTATGTGTATACCGGTATTACCTCTCTGGGCGTGTATGTGTATACCGGTATTACCTCTCTGGACATGTACACATACACGCCCAGAGAGGTAATACCGCTATACACATACACGCCCAGAGAGGTAATACCGGTATACACATACACGCCCAGAGAGGTAATACCGGTATACACATACACGCCCAGAGAGGTAATACCGGTATACACATACATGTCCAGAGAGGTAATACCGGTATACACATACACACCCAGAGAGGTAATACCGGTATACACATACACGCCCAGAGAGGTAATACCGGTATTACCTCTCTGGGCGTGTATGTGTATACCGGTATTACCTCTCTGGGCGTGTATGTGTATACCGGTATTACCTCTCTGGACATGTACACATACACGCCCAGAGAGGTAATACCGTATACACATATACACCCAGAGAGATAATACCGGTATACACGCCCAGAGAGGTACTGTAATACCGGTATACACATACACGTCCAGAAAGGTAATACCGGTATACACATACACTCCCAGAGAGGTAATACCGCTATACACATACACGCCCAGAGAGGTAATACCGGTATACACATACACGCCCAGAGAGGTAATACCGGTATACACATACACGCCCAGAGAGGTAATACCGGTATACACATACATGTCCAGAGAGGTAATACCGGTATACACATACACACCCAGAGAGGTAATACCGGTATACACATACACGCCCAGAGAGGTAATACCGGTATTACCTCTCTGGGCGTGTATGTGTATACCGGTATTACCTCTCTGGGCGTGTATGTGTATACCGGTATTACCTCTCTGGACATGTACACATACACGCCCAGAGAGGTAATACCGTATACACATATACACCCAGAGAGATAATACCGGTATACACGCCCAGAGAGGTACTGTAATACCGGTATACACATACACGTCCAGAGAGGTAATACCGGTATACACATACACTCCCAGAGAGGTAATACCGCTATACACATACACGCCCAGAGAGGTAATACCGGTATACACATACACGCCCAGAGAGGTAATACCGGTATACACATACACGCCCAGAGAGGTAATACCGGTATACACATACACGCCCAGAGAGGTAATACCGGTATACACATACACGCCCAGAGAGGTAATACCGGTATACACATACACGCCCAGAGAGGTAATACCGGTATATACATACACGCCCAGAGAGGTAATACCGTATACACATACACGCCCAGAGAGGTAATACCGGTATATACATACATGTCCAGAGAGGTAATACCGGTATACACATACACGCCCAGGGAGGTAATACCGGTATACACATACACGCCCAGAGAGGTAATACCGTATACACATATACACCCAGAGAGATAATACTGGTATACACGCCCAGAGAGGTACTGTAATACCGGTATACACATACACGTCCAGAGAGGTAATACCGGTATACACATACACGCCCAGAGAGGTAATACCGCTATACACATACACGCCCAGAGAGGTAATACCGGTATACACATACACGCCCAGAGAGGTAATACCGGTATACACATACACGCCCAGAGAGGTAATACCGGTATACACATACACGCCCAGAGAGGTAATACCGCTATACACATACACGCCCAGAGAGGTAATACCGTATACACATACACGCCCAGAGAGGTAATACCGTATACACATACACGCCCAGAGAGGTAATACCGGTATACACATACACGTCCAGAGAGTTAATACCGGTATACACATACACGCCCAGAGAGGTAATACCGGTATACACATACACGCCCAGAGAGGTAATACCGGTATACACATACACGCCCAGAGAGGTAATACCGGTATACACATACACGCCCAGAGAGGTAATACCGGTATACACATACACGCCCAGAGAGGTAATACCGGTATACACATACACGCCCAGAGAGGTAATACCGGTATACACATACACGCCCAGAGAGGTAATACCGGTATACACATACACGCTCAGAGAGGTAATACCGTATACACATACACGCCCAGAGAGGTAATACTGGTATACACATACACGCCCAGAGAGGTAATACCGGTATACACATACACGCCCAGAGAGGTAATACCGGTATACACATACACGCCCAGAGAGGTAATACCGGTATACACATACATGTCCAGAGAGGTAATACCGGTATACACATACACGCCCAGAGAGGTAATACCGGTATACACATACACGCCCAGAGAGGTAATACCGGTATACACATACACGCCCAGAGAGGTAATACCGGTATACACATACACGCCCAGAGAGGTGATACCGGTATACACATACACGCCCAGAGAGGTAATACTGGTATACACATACACGCCCAGAGAGGTAATACCGGTATACACATACACGCCCAGAGAGGTAATACCGTATACACATACACGCCCAGAGAGGTAATACCGGTATACACATACACGCCCAGAGAGGTAATACCGGTATACACCTACACACCCAGAGAGGTAATACCGGTATACACATACACGTCCACTATTACCTCAACGTTTTTACTGGACAGAGTGTCTCAATCCAGGACAGTCCTGTTCAATACTGGACACCAGGCATACCCTACTCGTGCTGTTATAACTGAAAGAACACAATGTGCTGCTAATTTTATTTGTTTAAACTTTATCTGAATGTGACCACCACCGCCCTGGTCTTGTCTCTAGGAGCCAGAACACCTATCAAATCCCGCATCTCACACTCCATTCTTCTCCTCACTTTTAAAGCTTTACACTCTTCTGCCCCTCCTTACATCTCAGCCCTAATTTCTCGCTATGCACCATCCCGACTCTTGCATTCTGCTCAAGGATGTCTTCTCTCTACCCCTTTTTTTATCTAAAGCCCTCTCCCGCCTTAAACCTTTTTCACTGACTGCCCCACACCTCTGGAATGCCCTTCCCCTCAATACCCGACTAGCACCCTCTCTATTCACCTTTAAGACCCACACCTGCTTAAAGAAGCATATGAGTAGCACGCGTTGCCATGGCGATGTGTCGCCAAAGACCCGGCAGAGAGCAGGTAGGGGAGTTACAGAGGCCTCACGCCTCCCCCAGCATTTAATTTAAATGCCATGGGAAAGAGGGCGGGGCCTCTGTAACTGTCACGCGCGCACGCCGCCCCCCCCCTCTAGAAATTCTCCCCTCCCTCCCCAGTTTGCGCACCGCTGTTATAATACATTAAAAATGTAATTCAAAATGTAATTCAGAGTTGGTGTGTTTTTTGTTTTTTTTAAATGCTACAAGTATTTTCTCCGTACAGAACTGATTTGTTACAAAAAATAACAACACATGAAGGATAGTGCTTGGTCTGCAGCTTTAAACCCTAAAAAAAAGTCTGTTAATAATGTTAGCAACTTAATTCATTGCTATGTATTAACCAAAGATATATTTGACCCAGCACAGATATTTTATTATACAGGTTAACAATTTATTATTTTCCCAGTACTGCTATTATAAATAATAATACACTAATATCATTACTAACATATAAATAAACAAATACACATCATTCTGTTTTCATTTAAATTGTGTCAATCAGGTATTCAATACGACGCGGTGGGTCCAACTTTATTTCAAACCACTGTTCAGCCTTCAAACAAACAACGCACATTTTATGAAAGTTTACACTTCTTTTTAGCACTGAAATGCTGATGCACAAAAATAATTAAACAAAATTGATTTCAGCACTTTGATACAAAACATGATACATGAAACATTTTCTAAATAATGCATTTAAGTCGTTTTAACCGGTTCGTTACCAGAGGGACAAGCAAACACATTACCTAGCAATGCAATACTGACATCTCACAGGGTTAAAGGGCTATCTACCAAATGTACTGTATTAGATCCTGTTGCAAAGAAACAAGATATTTTTGAAGTTGTGATCTCTGGTTGGGGCTGGCATGAAAGGCTTGCATTGCTGGCCCTACACGGACATCTTTACAGAACCACAAAAATGTTACCACCGTAGTTCCTGAAGAATGCTCTTGCGTCACATGCTTTCAGCTTCATGTTAACCCAGGGGTGGGCAACTCCAGTCCTCAAGGGTTACCAACAGGTCGGGTGTTCAGGATATCCCTGCTTCAGCACAGGTGGCGCAATCAGAAGACTGAGTCACTGATTGCGCCACCCGTGCTGAAGCAGGGATATCCTGAACACCCGACCTGTTGGTGGCCCTGGAGGACTGGAATTGCCCACCCCTGCGTTAACCCAACAAATCCAATCAGAACCACTGAGCTTTCCCCATCCCCAGCGATGCCGCTTTTCTTGCGGCAGATGAGTGAGTTTTCCTCTCTGCGGTGGAATGCCGCAAGACCCGGCAGCAGGACAGCCCAAGACTTTTTCCACTTGTCACCCCCTTTGGTAAATCCACTCCAATTCATTTGACATCTACACATATTATTTCCCCGTTTACTAAGCACATCTAAAATTTCAGGTAGAGAAAATTCTACTACGAGTATAGCTTTACCGCTAAGTGTATTCATGCCTATACAGGACATTATTCAGGCAAAGTTGCCAAAACAGGTTTCAGCCTCCCCCGCCTTATTATAGTTGATTGGAGAGTGGAGGAGAGGATAACAGTCCTGATCATATCAGTCCTGTTTCTCCTCCAGTTAGAAGCCACCTGGTAGTAACCTCTGTCCTTGCTAGTCCTTGACTCCCTCCAACACGGAAGGTCTAACTAATGACCTCTGCACTGCTCTCCTGGTGACGGTGCTGCATTTCTGGATGATTTCCCTTGGATTCGGCCGTGCCGGTATTTTTGGAACACAAGAAGCTAATTCAACAGCCGACACGCAAAGGGAGCTTCTCACTGAGAAGTTGTCATCGGAGCCAGAATTCAGCTTCCCGAAGCTACCCGTCACACTGTCCAGGTCGGAATCCATGTCAGACCTGACGGACACACCGCCCAGAGAGTGGGACCTGTCTCTCTCCCCAGGATTGCCGCTGCCAGCCTTTCTCTGGTTGTACAATGCTGACCTCGGGTGTGGGAAAGCATAAACCTCCCGGTTTCTTGTCTCTTTCCGCAGGTTTGGGGTGGAGACGTATCCGTCCCGGCTGAGAATATTCTCTAACTTCTGATACGGGTTGCTGTACGGCCGCAGGTAGATGGACGGGATGTATCCTGTTCTGCTATTGGAGCTGCAGGAAAGACAAAACAGCCAATTACAGGAAACGTGTTAGCTGCTGTTCTCTGGTCTTCCCACAGAGTCCAGAGTGGGACATTCTCCAGGTGGAAGCTCAGCAGGGATAATATATAGGAGGGTTATTTTCTTATGTCTCAACTGGGGTAAAACCCCTGCAAAGATCAGCACCAACTTTATCAAAGAAATAAATCTTATTGAAAGCAATTGGGGAGGTTCTAAATCAGGTGCCATTTTTTGGCCACAGTTATGCACAGACTGATATCAGCCAGCTGCACACCACACAAAAACAGCCTAATGGATGTTTGGGGACAACTGCCATCTTTGGTATACCCGATAGTAACAGCCAATACATTCCCCTTTGATAGGGGTGGATCTTTTCTGAGCTTTGCTTGTATAACTTTGCCTAATAACAGGGCTATTTAAAAGGGATGACTTGAGTGTTGTCTCACAATTACACAGTGGGGTGAAGGTTTTTTTGCTCTTGCTAAAAATAAACAAGAGTTTGATAGGAATAACACCTGTGTGGGCAGATGTATGGGCGGGTGTTACTTGTACACACACACACACGTTTTTATGGGATTATTTACTAAGGTGTCCTGGCTGCAGAACCAGAACAAAGCCCATGCAAAAAACAAACAAAAATAAAACAACTCCAGTTCTCGAGGACCACAACAGGTCAGATTGTCAGGATATCTCTGCTTCAATACAGGTGGCTCAATCAGTCCTTGCTTCAGTGCAGGTGGCTCAATATTTGACTGAGCCTCTGATTGAGCCACCTGTGCTGAAGCTGGGATATCCTGAAAACCTGACCTGTTCGGAGGATCTGTAGAAATGTACTTGTGGCATTCTACGTGCGGCTGCTTTAATGCCTCTGATGTTCAATTATAATGCACCTTTTGCTTTCAATTGATCGCTATCACCGCAATCCCAATACCTGGAACAGTTATAGTTCTGCAAATAGACAACGGCAGGTAGCCGACAGGAGAGAGCGCTCACCTGATCAACCACCAACCATTGTCCGACTGTTTCAACACTTTCACCACCAGTCCGACGCTAACGGAAAGTTCATCCGAGTTCTGAGCCTCAAACGTGTTCACTACGATGCAAGCTGTGCCTGCAAGGAAAAGAAGTGGGTGAGGATCCGTTCCGGGAAAAACCTCTGTCAAGAGACAGCATGAAAAGAAAAGTGTGGAATAGTATAGGGTTGCCAGACGTCCCGTTTATATCAACGGGATTGTCCCTTATTTCATTGACATGTCCCATTGTCCCAGAACGGTCTGTCCGGACGCAGAATTGTCCTGTGTTTTAGCGCCTTGACATGAAATGCCTGCCCTTAAAGGAACTGTAATTAAATCAGTTATAAAAATGTAATCGTTAAATTATTAAAATAATAAAGTTAAGACACTGCCTGGTCATCTCATAAAACCATGACCCCCACCCCTATAGGCGTTACTTTTTCACCCCCTACTATTTTCTAGTTTAGGGCGCGTCTTTCCCCATCCGCCAAGACCAGAGAGGATAAAAACCAGAGAATATAGCGGTCAAGCAGGAGGAACCGTTCAACTCGAAGCGTTTGCAAATCATCACTCAGTGTTAAAGTTTGGCTGTGCTGTCTATTAATATATTGTTTTTGTCCAGAGACACTGTTATAATATCTTGGATGGCAATTTTGAAGGTCAGTCATCCCTCATTATGACGTCACACTTTCATACTGGATTTCGGCGCTCTGTATTATAAAAACTTTAATGTGGCAACCCGAGAATGGTGGGGAGGTACGATGAGCGTTAGACATCTGGCCAGATGTGGGTAGTGCCTGAGGTTAAACTCTGCCTTGTGAATTGAAAGCGACTGGCCCTTTAATAGTGCGCATTGCTTCGCCATGACTTACATCTAAAGCTATACCAGTTAATAGGTCTCTTTTGGCACCTACCGGCAGCATATTAAGAAGGGGCCACTTACACAGGATGTCAAGAAGTAAGGAGAAGCGGAGTCCCGAGATCCTATATGTGACCCTCTTACAGAACAAGAGGTAACTGGCACTGACCCCATTTAGCCTAATATCACTCCTAGGTCTTCTAGTTACACAAGTGGTGCAGAAAGAGCACCTGATTTAGCACGTTCGACAGGTAAAGCATTGATGGGAATCAGGGTATCCCTGGAGTTGAACCCCATTTAATTTTACCTCCGGGGACCTCCTGGTTTCTGAGATACATACTAGGAACGCTGGTACTTCCTGGTTGCTTAAATCACCTGTGTCACATTATCCCGCGTACCACCGGAGATTGAATCTTCCCGGAGCTGAAATTAACGCGGTTCAGCTCCAGAGACCCTTTGCTTCCCAACTATGTAAAGAGAAAAGGGTGCACATGGGTTGTGTCATTTGGGGCCTAATAAGAACGTGTGTGTGTGCAAAGTACAAAGGAGCATTTCTCACTGATTGGTGCCCAAACCCTTATTGTTTCTAATATAAATATTAAGGCATGAATAATCCTCAGGGTACCTTCTGCTGGGCAGTCCTGGGCTGTACAACGTTCTTCTGTTGCCTTCAAGTACGGAGCTGGAAACCAGGCCAACTGCATGTCTCCATTCTCTACGAGCCACCATCCTGTGACACAGTGATCATTCAATTAAACTGCACACAACAGCAACTAAGAACATGACATAACAAGGCCTTGCAGGAGAATAAAACAAAAACCAGGGAGAGGTCACTTTTGATATAGGTTAATACAGTGAGTCAGAGATCTTTGAATGCAGTATAAGGGTTTCTCATGCAAAGGGGTCCTGGATGAGAGGTGGGTGTGGAGAAATCCACTGAACTAGACACCCAATCATGAAATATGGCTTCTATCTCAGCAATCCTCTTAGTTTATTACAAATGAAAAGCCAACAAACAAAGGCCCACATTGACACCCCAATATGTGCATGCGTGACATTATCATGCCACGTAGCCATATTATAACTTGAGAAAGAACTGTGCAGTTACTTTCTCTCGTTCCGAGTTTCGTGCAAGAGACGCCTCTAGCGGACCGATTGGGTCTGTGCAGAATGGATCGATGCGATAAATGATGCACTAGGAAGGTACCTGTGTTTTCTTTCATTAACACGTCCAAGAGCTGATGGCGCTTCACGCTGAAGGGCTGATTTCTCAGGTCAATGGTTTGAAAGTCTTCAGTGCAGAGATATCTGGCGGAGAAGAGAGGTCCAGAGACGTCTGGGATAGGACTAGGGGTGATGCATCGCTTATCTTTTTTTTCAGGGAGCATTATTACGAGGCTATAAAAACACACGGTCAGGAGTTAGTTTACAGTAGTGGGGCTGGATGTACTTGCTTCTTGTTTTATTTAACCCAATTCAAAGTCCTCAAGGGCAACCAACAATTCAGGTTTTAAGGATATCCCTGCACAGGTGGCTCAGTAGACGACTGATTGAGCCACCTGTGCTGACGCAGGGATATCCTTAAACCTGACCTGTTGGTGGCTCTTGAGGACTGGAGTTGGCCGCCCCCGGCTTAATGTATACTTCTCCTTGTGCAATCAAATGTTTGTGAGATACGGTTAAGATGCCAGTGAAGATAGGACAATTTCAAGCCCAATTATTAATTATGCTATATTCTCCATATACATATATTTTCAGCATGTAACTAGTTAAAATAAGTAATTTAGTATTAAGTCACAAATTATATTAGAAAATGATTAGCTGACTCTGCAAAGATAAGCTGAAGACAGCCAGGTGTATAAATGTTTTAAACCTTGTATATTTAAAGCCTGCTGAGTTGCAAGAGTTGGGAATCAAAAAAGTTAGTTAAATAGATAGTAGTAAAAGACAATACAATAGAGATGGGTCTTAAAAGATAAGGAACATAAGATTAATTATAGTTACTTAGTGACAGAACAAAGAGGTTCTTCTAAATCACAGTAAATATTGCTTTAAAAAAAAAAAGACACTGTGTTTTAATGTTAATGATTGACTAAGAAGATTTGGCTGACACTAAGAAAAACAGGTATTGCTATGTTAAGACTGCTTGAGGAAAAAGCTATAAAGATTGTATTTGGATTTATAGAATTCAGAATCATTTAGCACCAAGCTAAGAACAAGCTAAGGATTCTTCACTCTATATCTGAATTCTATGTACCTGAATGATGTGACTGACTGAAATGATTCAATGAAAAATGTTTTCTATCGTCTCTGAATAAATTGGGAAAAGAACCGGACCGTGGACTATTTGATATATATTGAACAGTGAGACATTTATTTGCACCCATCTATTGAACAAATGTTCAGCCAGTTTATAACAAAAACTTCCAACTGTCTATTAAAACTCTGCAGTGTACTTTGTAGACCCTCATAACATACAATGTTCCCACTCCATTTCCCCAGGGTTCACACTGACCTGTTTTCCGGGAAGGAAGGATTGAGGTCCTGGATCCGGAGTGTGAAAAACTGGATCACAAATTGGCACTGGGAGATCTTGGCATCCAGTGCTAGCAATGTTTGGGAATAGGTCTCCAGCAGACGAAGTCTTTCCAAGAACCGCCGGTTACCCTTCCTCTTTGTTATTGTACGAGGGGCATCTGAGGATGGAGAAAATACTATTGTTTCAGTACATTACAATTGTTAGTGCATGAAACGAGCAATCCATCCAATGTCCTACGTGTGTTTTTTTTCTTAATAAATCAGTTCTGTAGCATTAGATAATACTTACTCCATTTTGTTTATTCAACTCTTAATGGCATTTTTAATGGGTTTTAATATACTGATCATCCTTTGATTTCTATAGCCGGCTTTAGCACACCTCCCTAGCAGTGCAAGATCTTTGCAACACTTTCCTGTTTGTGATAATTTGTTGCCAATGTTACCTCTCTAATAGCGTGTCTGATATCAGATGCATTGTAAGGAACCCCAACCCTCTCTAATAGCACGCCTGATATCAGATGCATTGTAAGGAACCCCAACCCTCTCTAATAGCACGCCTGAGATCAGATGCATTGTAAGGAACCGCAACCCTCTCTAATAGCACGCCTGATATCAGATGCATTGTAAGGAACCCCAACCCTCTCTAATAGCGCGTCTGAGATCAGATGCATTGTAAGGAACCTCAACCCTCTAATAGCGCGCCTGAGATCAGATGCATTGTAAGGAACCCCAACCCTCTCTAATAGCGCGTCTGAGATCAGTGCAGATGCATTGTAACATTTTCTGTATTTGGTGCAATTTTCAAATGACCTGAACATTTCGGGGAACCATTTACAGATGCCCGCGGAACCAAAGGCTTCCTAGGAACCCCAGTTCAAAAACACTGATCTAGAGCAATGATACAATGAGCAAACAAACCTGCAAATTACTATCATTACACCCTTTTCACATTTTTATTTTAAAAGGGGGCTTGTGTCGAAATAGGGACACCAGACATGACCGCACAAGATTCACCTTTCCAAATAAAGTCGTGTGTTTGAATATTTGCTACGTTCAGTTTGTCTGGATGTCTTTAACACTATGCTGCATCACGTCATCCTGGGGTTTAAATATTAAAGGAAACTTTGAAACGTAATTGCGCAAAGAGAGTTATTTCCTTTTTGCGCTTCATAGCATGAAGGTTTCAATGTTTTTTGCTCCATTTTGCCCATATGTGTCATCTTGCGGTTTGGGGGGGAGGGGGTCGCGTCATTAGGAGAAGTTACCGATGTCCAAACAATCCACCAGGTTTGCGGTATATGAACTATCTGCCTTCTGACAATATACACCAGCTGAACATAGCGGTTTCTACATTTGAGATAACTGTGCACCAACTATTGCAACAAAACATCCATATGCATCTCCGTGTTAAACAGTGAACTTTCTACTGAACACATCTGCAGTTACAATGTTATGATTGTGTCTGCAAAATTCCACAAACAGTACATCACTGTGTATACTGTCAGCACTATATTCAAAAACAATATTCTGATTATCACCTTTCAGCTTGGGGATTGTTCGCTCGGATTTTTTCAGGGCTCCGGCTTCCAAGGGGAATTTCCTTTTAAGTTCTTTCTGTGACAGAAAGATAAAACATTCACATTAGGGAGTTACTTTATAAAACCGACCCAAACTGACAACTATAAGGAAAACAATCCCTGCCTTGAGTTCGCCAGCGCTTCGCCAAACATGTCATCAATGTGCTTTGCAGTTTCACTAAATATACTAAATTCTCTAAAATCCCTAGATTCGCTTAATACTCAGAGTATAAACAGGACATGCCATGTTTCGTGCACTGTCTGGCGATGTTTCCTCTGCAAATCTAAGGCTCGTTTTATGAGACTATTACCCTTCGAGGCGTGACAACGCGTTTTGCAGGCAGCTCGGGGACTGCAAGAATGTATCAGTTTTTCTTATATTTTTTTTTACCTGGAAGTTTTTGAACTCTTCAAATGTCCGATAAATGAGGACGTTCTGCTGGTCAGACCACATCACGGAAAACATGTAGGCCTGAGGGGGGAAAACAGGACAGGTCGGGGGTTATACAGCTACCCCAAGAATCTCCCTCTGCTAGGAACTCAGATTATGTGTGAGAAGGAAAGAGACGGAGAATCCAGTGCAGTCAAATTCTTCTCTCCTTTTACATTTCCAAAACGCTTAACCCAAGGGTTCTCAACTCCAGTCCTCAAGACCCCCCCCCCAACAGGTCAGGTTTTCAGAACACAAACCTTTGTGCAGCCCTGAATAGAACAGAAACTGGACTACTACATGTATTAAACCCCCACCGCTGGCAGAAAATGGGTCATGGGTGCAGCCCCAGTTACATTGGAGGTGCATCAAATTGAGCCCTACTGTGCCTATCAAAAGCCCAATTTCAGACATTCGTACCTCACCTAATGAGTTGGGGTGTCGTGGTTAAGGCAAGGGGTTCTCAACTTTAGTCCACTGATAGAGCCGACTGTGCTGAAGCAGGGATATCCTGAAAACCTGACCTGTTGGGGGGGTCTTGAGGACTGCAGTGGAAAACCCCTGAATTAACCTCTTTAACTCAGATTCGCTAAGCGCAGGCACAGAGTAACGGAGAAAGCATTAACTGCCATTGATTTGAGTTAGGGTGTGATACTCTGCATTGGGGAATCTCCGCCAGTGCGACATGTTTTCAAAGAAGAAATATACGCGAATACATGTGTGATACATGTAGATATGTATATTAAATATGCAGTTATGCAACTATTGTAGCTATTTGATTGTTACCCTGAGATGCATAGATCTCTCTGTCTTACTGAATACAAACTGCATCACCTGAGATTTTTTTTTCCAGCAGCAGACAGATCATTCTTAATCAATACAGAAATGTATCCAGATTTTAGTGCAGGAGTGGTCAACTCCAGTCCTCAAGGGCCACCAACAGGTCAGGTTTTCAGGATATCCCTGCTTCAGCACAGATGGCTCAATCAGTGGCTTAGTCAAGACATAATGACTCGATGGACCTATGTCTTTTTTCAACCTCATCTACTATGTAACTATGTACCTGAGCCACCTGTGCTGAAGCAGGTATAATAATAATAATAATAATAATAGTTTGTTCTTGCATTGCGCTGCTAGTTTTACGTAGCACTTTACACAGGATTGTTACAGACACAGTCCCTGTCCAGTGGTGCTTACAATGTATGTTTTTGGTGCCTGAGGCACAGGGAGATAAAGTGACTTGCTCATGGTCACAAGGAGCCGGGAATTGAAACAGGTTCCCTGCTTCAAACTCAGTGCCAGAGTCAGTGTCTTTACTCACTGATTTTCAATGGCAAAACTCGCAATTTAATGTATAGACCGCTAGGCTCTGCATCAATTTAAACACCCACGTGTGCAGCTTGATAACCACCCAACATCAAGACAGGAAACCTCCAGCACAGCTATCAAACCTATTGCAAAGCACATGGAATGTCAACATCACTTATCTGCCCTCATGATGCTGTAACGTTTCTAACAAGTCCCTAGGCAAATATCTGAGACCTGCATCTCACTATCACATCAGACCTAACCCGCCTTAAAAAAAAAAGTGGTGAGACTGTATGTATATCTTTCTTTAAAATAGGACCTACAGTCTACTCAGCACTTTAGAAAACAGACACACAAAAAACAGAACAGGGAATTATAATATAATAAGAAGTACAACAAAGTCAGACAATAGGGAAAGGAATTCCTGCCCCCAGAGCTTACAATCTAAGTGTGCCTGTACATTCACTAGACACAGGGGCTAAGCATTTGGATTTCATTTGTGCAAAGATTTAAGCAACATTAATGTATTATTGATAGAAAAAGTAGTGATACTTGGTACCCGCAATGAAAAGTTCAGTCCGCGCTCTGGCTCTTTAAACTTGGAGTGTTGGTCCCTCTCAGTTCTCTTGCTGCTTCTGTGTTTATGAGGTATCTCCCCCACCTCCAAATGTGGTCTCCACCGGAACCCCGATGGTGATACCAATATCAGCAAAACAAGAAAAAACACAAAAGCGCACCAAGATGAGAGATATATATTGTATTAGCAACAAATAATAAAATTAGTAACTTACATATAAAATTTCTTTAATAATCCCCGATTCTGGTGTCTATCACAGGAGTAGGGCATCACATAGGAAGTATGAAGTGGAGGACAGGAGAGTGAACAGAGACAGCCCCAGCGCGCGGGTCTGATCTCTCAGAACTGAGATTACCCTTCATACTTCCTATGTGATGCCCTACTCCTGTGATAGACACCAGAATCGGGGATTATTAAAGAAATTTTATATGTAAGTTACTAATTTTATTATTTGTTGCTAATACAATATCTATCTCTCATCTTGGTGCGCTTTTGTGTTTTTTCTTGTTTTGCTGATACTTGGTACCCGCTTCTTACATTGGGCCACACAACAAGTTAACAGTTAAATGGTTATTACACGTGAACATAAAAAGCTGCCTCAGAGTCATTTAACTCAAGTCTTTGCAGCAACATTAGATCTGAAATCAGCCGCTCCGAAGCTCCCTTGGACCATACCCGATGAAGGACTCTGAGAGGTTGGAAAACTTGTAACATATCAACTACTTGTTGGTCCAATAAAAGGTCCAATACCCCCCTCCTCCCTACTTTGTTACTACATGGAAGAAATGACCAACGCGGCGCCCCCATCCTTCTTTGTCTGGGAATAAAAGGGGTTGTAATACAGGTACTGCTGGCCCGTTAACTCAAAGTAATGCATTGCCCGCCCCTAGGCGCTGAAATGGTTAAGTTTCACACACAAAAAGGGACCATTCTTCACTGGACAGGTAAGGGTTAAGCCCCTGCAGAATAAACCTGTAAGATATTGGAAGAGGTAAAGGCAACGTGTGCTGTCAGCGTCTAACCTTGTGCTTCTGCTGCTGCATTAATCCGATCCCCTCCACCTCTACAGGGTGACGGCTGCTGTCTTGTGTCATGTCTGCAGAAGGATGCTCTCCACACACATCTGACAATGTTGAGCTAGTACACCTGCTCAAATACCTGCAAGGTGAGGGCGTGGTCATATCCTCCACAGCCAATCAGAAGGCAGCAGGCTCAGTAACTTTTATTTCGTGGTTTTATGGTTTGCAAAAATTCCCCGATGCAACTTCAGGAACTTTCTACAAAGATAAAATATTTTCCTTCCGGTACGGGCTCAGTCTGTGTATAATAAGATAATAGGGCACAGAATATAATGCAAACATGGAATATGCTTTTCGTTCTGTGCCTGTTTACATAACCCTCAGTTTGTATATAATAAGTCACAGTAAACAAAGTCAAATAAATTAAAATATATATATAAAAAAAAAAATAATAAAAAAAATATATATATTCATGAATATAATAGTAAACAATAAAATAATGCATTCATTTTTACATTACATTGGCTGTGTTCATGCCAGAGAATAAAACCCTGTAAATAACCCCTGTATAGGAGTTAGCGAAATTTCAGTGAACCCAGTTTAAACCCAAGTGTCGAGTGCTTGCGACAGCGGGCAAGTCGCTGTGTCTCCCTGTGCACCAAAATGGACTCTATGTTTAACTTGTGCCTGACAAATTGCGGGTGCAGCACTGTGTACACCCCCTGCAGCCCTGTGTACACTCCCTGCAGCACTGTGTACACTCCCTGCAGCCCTGTGTACACTCCCTGCAGCCGTACGGGAGAAACATCCTGCAGTATAAATATCACAGAGTGATAAAGTGATATGATATTATATGATGTGTAGCAAGCTCTTGGTTGACTTGAGCTGGAGATGTGTCTCCAACAAAATAATCCCACTTCAGAGGGCAGACACTTAAAGCAGCAATTCCCCCTGCTTGGGGCTGGTCGGGATCCTCTGGAGCTGAGACTTGCTATTTGTAGCTCCAAGAAACACCCAGTTCCCGAGATATCTACCTTGTGTTTTCTCTCCCTTTAGGGGAAACAAAATGGCTGCCAAATCTCACAGGGCCCGGAGACCAATAAAGCTGCAAAATCAGGTGCAGTTTTTCCCCCCCTTCTTGTAATGCAGCGGGGATTCTTTAATAAATAGCTCTGTCTGTGACCCAAAGGCCTTTTCTTTTCTGGTCCGCTACTGTGCCGCGCTGCAACTGCACCGCAACAATGTGGCTGGTATAATTATCGGGAAAAGAGAACAATTTATATTGTTACCGCGCTGCAGGCGTGCGCTGGCTGCACTGTGTATCATACAATGCAACCTCTGCCAGACACAGTTACAAAGAACAACAGCGGTTTCTCTCCTAAACACCTTATCTACGCGAATCCCACTAAATACACAGCCAACTCTATGGGGTATATTCTCAAAGCTCGAAATGTTCAGATCCTTGCAATCTGACACCGACATCCGTGTCTGATCTCACAGAACGGCAATCTGGCAGCTTTGAGAATATCAAATAGTATCATTTTGGTGAGCGGTATCTCACAAGTTATACTTATAGTTTTGAGAATATACCAGAATATACCCCAATACAGGGGCGCTCTACTAAGATCCTCAAGCCCCCCCTACCCCCAACAGGTCAGGTTTTCAGGATATCCCAGCTTCAGCACAGGTAGCTCAATCAGTTCCTGCTTCAGCACAGGTGGCTCAATCAGTCCCTGCTTCAGCACAGGTGGCTCAATCAGTCCCTGCTTCAGCACAGGTGGCTCAATCAGTTTTCGACTGAGCCTCTGATTGAGCCACCTGTGCTGAAGCTGGGATATCCTGAAAACCTGACCTGTTGGGGACGGGCTTGAGGACTGGAGTTGAGCCCCCCTGCCCCAATGTACCATAAGAATGTTGGCGCTGACGCAGCTGCGGGAAAAAAACCCCGGCACCTCTTTCTGTTTAAAACACGACATATTTACAAAGAATAGAATTTGCCGTGTATTCTGCACCACCTTTAAGGTGATGGAAAAAAACAACTCAGAAAACCGCCAAGAAAAAGTAACGCAAGCCGCACATTACATAATACGCAGACCTGCGCCTATATGCACCTAACCCCTAACGCCTCCCAATCTCTCACCTTGTCGCAGGCAGAGGTAACTGAAAATGGCACAGCTAACATTATACATAGATGCTGCCTGGCGCAGGTATATTTCAGCGCGACTTGTAACATAATAAAGACTTTGCAATGGGTTTTCCCCGTGGCTACATGGAGCCCAGTATGGCTGCAGCCCTGTACTCCTCTCTGTCCATAAGGACCTGACCCCGAGTGTATCAGGCGTTGCAGCAGGATATGTCCAGACCAAGCCTGCTGACTTGGACCTGACCCAGATCTAAATGACACACGTCACCACTATCTCTAACAGAGCTGGGCGCAGGCCCGGGCTGCCAGGTGGCGTCCCGAGGATGTATGCCAGAGAGACATGAAAGGGATTTTATTATGGGTTGTATAAAATGTCCGGGGCACAAGAGAAGCTAGTATACTGGGTGCCCCGCCAAGAAGCAGCTTCCAGTGACTCCATCGCAGGTGGCACTGTGGCCCTCGCAGGGCAGGGCACGTAGTGCATGGACTCACAATCCCTTTCCAGAAGTTCTCACTCCTTGGGTTTGCCGTTTCCCCCGGTAACAGTTTAAACATTAGTTGAGGGTTCAAATCTAAACTCCAGTAAGCACAGTGATCAGATTGTCATGCTGTTTTCTAAGATAGGGATTGGGATGTGGCAGTACAGGTGTGTGCCGAGTACCCCAAACTGTTACTGGACAACCCCACGCATGTACCTTTTTTTAAAGAAAAAAAGAATGATTTGTTGAGGTTATTGCTCATCTTTCTTGTAGGGATCTGCCTCCTATTTAATTGGGACGCAATATCCTGAAATCCTTTTTATGAACCCTTTTTACTTGCAGACAGGCTGGCCATGTGCCAGGGCTGACCCCTCTAGCAGGGATGTGGCTGAGAACAGAACCTTCCCCAATAGCTAAATGAAGATAGAAGGCAGAGTACTGGGGTCAGAATGGGAGCAATTTATGTCTAGAGATATAGTGCAGGAGTGGCCAACTCCAGTCTAGAAGGGCCACCAACAGGTCAGGTTTTAAGGATATCCCTGCTTCAGCACAGGTAGCCCAGTCAGTGGCTCAGTCTTTGACTGAGCCACTGATTGAGCTACCTGTGCTGAAGCAGGGATATCCTTAAAACCTGACCTGTTGGTGGACCTTGAGGACTGGAGTTGGCCACTCAAGGTTCTAGTATCTGTATTAGTCCTAGATAAGTGAAACATTGTTGTAGATTTTGGTACTTTTTATTGGATAGGGTTACCATACGCCCGTATTTTCCTGGACATGTCCGGCTTTTTAAGTTAAAGTCGCCGTCCGGGAGGAATTTTGAAATAACTGAAAACGTCTGAGATTTCTAGCCACGCATGTGCCAGTTCCGATCGCGCATGCACAGTCGGCGCTTATCGCTCACGCGCTGTCGGATTTTATTCGCACATCATGAGCAGTCAGCATGGCCGCTCACACATGCGCGAACAAAAGCCGACCACGCATGCGCAAGTGATGAGCGCGCGAAGGGTGTTCCGGCTTGGTGTCCGTTTTTTTGAGTGGTGAATTATGGTAACTCTATTATTGGACCAAAAAGAAAGCTCTTCATACATAGGATTCGGTTTTAGGTTTTAACCTAAAAACACCAGTGAAGATAGGACAATTTGAAGCCTGAGTAATAAAGATGTCATATTGTCTATGTAGCGCACTTTCCCCCTACTCCCTGGGAGATGTGTGACTATGGTGTGTGGATGTGGTGCAATACCTGCTGGTGCCCAGGAGATCAGAGCCTCCGCTGCTGGGAACCTGGGGTGCACCTGAGTGATGCTCGGTAGCGCCTCCATCTGTACGGGTTTCTATAGTGTAGAATGACCCCGTTACAGGAAACAAAAGAAATACACCATGGTATATCAGAACAGTTTTACTGGGTGCAAAGGAATATGATATACAGTCTACCCACCAGGCCACGCAAGGCCGTACCTTCCCACTGAAGTCACCGTCCCCACAGTACCTAGGGGCCCTTGGGCACCCAACCAACCCAGTGTCCACAAAGTCAATACCCCCACCCAATGTGTGGTACAACACTGCCCACTATAGTGTTGTTGGTGCACGTGATACGTTGGGTACCTGCCGGGTGTGTCCACACCCGGGCGCGCTGACTAAGCGATGATGGGATCCACAGATCCAAGATGTCCTCCGTGAAGTCTCCGATTCTACATTGGGTGGGTCCCACATGGAGTGTACCACCATATGCAATGTCTCTTTGTTGCAGGTATCTGGTCCCAGATCACCTGAAGTCAGGATACAGCCATGTCCTGGCTGGGTCCCTCACTGTGGTACTACAGGGGCAGTGTCCCTATCTATGGGCCTATCTCTGCAGCAACCACAAGCTGAGGGGAGTGGGGGCCTAGCTGGAGCCTTATGGGTCTCTGACCTAGTGCAGGTGCCACAGACACCTGTAGACACACACCCTACCCTGAAGGCATCCCAGCTCTGACTGGCGTGGCTCCTAGCGTGCGCAATGTATCAATCTCCCTACAGGAGATTCTGCGCACCCTATTGGTTGATACTTGGCACGTGACTGTAGACCCTGGAGCTGCTGGGAATTGTAGTTCCCCCATGCGGAGCCTATCTGCTGCATTGTCCGCCATCCTGCGCATGCCTGAGATCTCTGCAATGGCCGCTTGCTCTACGCATTCACGAAGCATCCTGCACGCTGTCGCCAACCCCAATATGGCGGCGCCCTGTAGCAGTGCTCCCCGCTGGTCTCCCGCGACCCGCTCGCCCAGCAACCACCTCCCTGATCGGAGGCAAGGGGGGGGGGGAAGAGCGGAGGAACCAGGGATCAGAGGGGACCTGGTTACCTCTATATCCATATATATTCCGTATAAAATAAGTAATTTAGTATTATATTGGGAAATGATTAGCTGTCTCTGCAAAGATAAGAAGTTAAATCAGTCTGAAGACAGGCAGGTGTAGAAATGTTTTATGCGTCTTAAGAATCTATCTTGTTTTATTAATTTCCATTTTGTATGAACCTTGATATGTTTAATGTCTGCTGAGTGCAATATTATAGGATCATGAGTTTGGAATCAAAAGTTAATTATATAGTTAGTTAGTAGTAAAATACAATACAATAGAGATTGGTTTTAAAATATTAGGAACACAGTTAATCCTGTTGTTACTTAGTGAAAGTAAATACCAGAAAAATAAAAACAATAAACTCTGATTTTACATGGAAAAAAAAACCGATAGAGAATTTGAAACCCCACCATGAAATCCGCTGCCAATGAGCAGAGAAGGAGATTGGGAAGCAAGTTCCGATGACTCAGACATGAAAGGTGCCGTTAGTATAATCTTGGGTTGTGCACATTAGTTACCACTGATTATTATCTGAAACCGTTCACACCACGTACGCCAGCTTAATCATCTGCTGATAACACTTTCCTTGGTACAATAATGCAAACATTTCTAGAGATACAAACAGCAGGAAATCAAAGTAAAAGGCTGGGACTGAGCTGGGAATACCCCACCCAGAGAGAACAAGGCCAATTCTCTGCCTTATATTTACTGTCATGCATCATTTATATTTCAGCTAGTACAAAGGACATGTATGGTGTAACCAAGAGTGTATTGTGAAATATCAGGCCAGACTACTGTTACTTAGAGGATGTATATCAGAATCACAGGCTTGTGGTTCTCAAATGATGCTGTGCAGATTCTTGGTGCCTTATTGGCCCTTGAGAAGTGTAACTTCCTTACAGGTCGTGATAATAGAGTTTTTTTGTAGATATAATAATAGATGTTATTAATACACATGAAGAAAAAGAAACGTATGAGGTTTTTTCCAGTCTTGACAAGTTATATAAACAGCAAGCAAGGCTATGGTGGGAAGTGGCAAGTTTAGAAAACTATATTAAATCAAAATTTATCCCAAGAGGTTTGAGACTAAACTTGTCACCTTCCCATCAGTATACAGATCAGGAATTCTTAACAAAGTGGGAGAAAATACTGAGCCACTGTTCAACTTCATTGCTGAAACAACTAACAGAATTTGAGAATGATAAACTCAAAATGACTAATGTAGAATTAACCGCACAGCTAAAGGAAGCCCACACGTGGAGAACTAACAGAGTTTATTCGTGAAAATAAATTGAAGGAAGGGATCGACAAATTTATAAAGGAGTTAAAAGAACGTAAACAACGTAAATTCGTTAGGGACAGCAAAGATTACAAGGACGGAAAAATCTATAGACCCCATCATCAATCTAAAAAATCAAGACCCAATCATCAGGATTCATCCACAGATTGGGATACTTCTAATGACGAGAGCGGATTGGTTGACAGAAGGAACTTTGGAGTTCTGACACAGAGAGAATTGTTTTTTTTTAGAACAGGACCCAAGCTATCCCCCCTTTCCAGAAAGGGGAAGACAAGATGAGGAAAGGTGGTCTGGGCTAGGAAACAGAGATATTTGGGCCTACAGAGGGAGACCCAGATGCCATTCACGGCGACTCAGACAGTAAGTAACGAAGCCGACAGTAATCACATACAGTAGTGAACCTTTCAGATTTTATTCTCAATAATGAACAGGTTATGGCATTGAGCAAAGGCCTCTCCTTTTCCCCATTCGAAGATTTCCAACTATTTGATTGGATCAAAGATACAAACTTATTGGGGAGTGTAACATGGGAGTTATCCCTGTTCAGGAAATATGCCTCTAAACCAGCAGTGTGGTGGTTAACTGCTGGTAGTCAATTAACAAACACCACATGCCTGATTAGGTTGCTTAGAAAAGCCTGCCCTTGAAACAGAAAGAGAGATTGTGCCGGAGTCTCACAACTTGTGAGACTGACCATGGGGACAGATGTCTTGAGCCTGCCAGAAGAAACAGCAGTGCTGCTTTCAAGACACAGGGGAAACTTCTAAAACCTGAATGCTGACAAAACCTGAGGAAAAGGTAGCAACCCAGGAACAGAGAAGATTTTCCCTCCAACTCCAAGGAACAGATAAGACTTTCTTTTATAAGACTTTTTATATCTGCTCATTTCATGATATATGTTTGGGGGCTGGGAGACATGCTTATCTAAAGGGAGTGGTGGACTGCATAGTTTTCCCTAGAAATACTCCCAAGTGAATAGAAGCTTTGTTTACCCCTTGTTTGGATGGTTTCCTGATGTTAAGGAAACAGGCGCAATAAAAGCCTTATTTAATTTCACCATAACAAGTCTCCCTTGCATACCTCTGTGAGCATCCGCCTACATATGGTGTCAGAAGTGGGATGAGAGGGGGTCCTTGAAGTTAGAAGGGACCTGGAGATTGCCTGTGAAATTTTTTTGTGCTTTTTGCCTACAAACAGCCTGACCAAAGAATCTATACTGCACTGAAACTTACAAAACCACAGATGGACTCTTTTCTCCAATCCCAAGAGGAGAGAGAGAGAGAGACTGCTGAAGCAGGTAAACCTTATTTGCCTATCACAATAAAGTGTAATATGGTCATTGAAATAGGGTGTTCGCCTTCCAGCCATAGTCAGGGTTCAAGAAGTGAGTTAGCCCTTAAAAAGGGATAGGCGTTTGTTGTTTTCAAATGTTTAGCTGAAGCAGTGAATACAGATGGTGACCCACGAGAGGTACTGATTCTGCAAGTAAAGGCTGCCACACCGCATAGGACTACCAGCTGTGAATGGAGTATATGCAGAAAAGTGTGAAAATTGATGCAAGACTGTGCTGAAGCAGAGGAATTTTCAGTAAACAAGTGCTGAGGGTAAAATTGCTCTACTGGGGAAAAAGGAATTTCTGAGCTGTGTAAAAGGTATCCCAAAGTGTGAAGAGCGAATGCCATAATACCCAAAGTTGAGACTGAACTCAAGCAGAAAACCACATTATTTGGCTGAAGCGGAGGGATTTAACCTAGCAAGTAAATGGTGTAAAGCAAACAGAATTTTTTACCTAGCAACTACACATTCAGTATACCTAATGAGAGATTATACCTAGCAAGTAAATGGTGTAAAGCAAATAGAAGTTTTTATCTAGCAACTGCACATCCCGTATACCTGATGAGAGAAAATGCGTGCACAGCACTGCTGATATTGTAAAACTTACCCAAGAGAAAGAAAAAGTCTACAGAGACGCCTGTGAGAGCTACGACATCTACAAGCAAAATATGCCCACCTGTAGGACTACCACAATTGGGGGTTCTAGCAAATACAGTGGCAACAGCTGCAATAGCGCCTCCTGAGGTCAGGAAGAAAATTACACCTGATAGCCCCAAAATGGAGGACAAGATGCAGCGTTCCTGTAATGAACCCTACCCCACGGAAGAGTGGCCCTTCCAGTCCAATAAAGAGGAAGACATCTCTTACGGGGAACCCGAACCGAGTCACACCCACAAAACACCCCAAGAATGATGGGGGTGCCTGAACTCGGCATGAACAAAAAAGACCGCTCTCTATGATGACGAATATCGTCGACAAGAGAAAGAGCGGGAGCAGCAGATCACCCAATATTTCTGTCAGCTAAAGCAACTGCAAGAAAAACCTGGCGTATATAATGAAGCTGCTGAAGTATCAAATAAAGAAGGAGACCCCAGTATTCCTGATGGGACGGAGTCATCCAAAACAAAAAGACGGAAAAAGAAAAAGAAAAGTGGTTCTTCACTTACCGCGGAAGGAACAGACACGTCCGCAGATTCTGTGGAGAAAAAGGGGGACCGAGTTGCCTTGCAGCCTAGAGAAAATTGAGAATTCATCCCGCGGTTAACCGAATATCCAGAGGGCCCAAGGCAGAAGTCGTGTACCCCAAAGAAGTGTCTGTCCGGTTCCAACAGTGAGGAACCCTTAACTAACCATCCCAGGGAAGCGGAGCCGGAACCAGTGAGTGTCAATCCCTTGACCAGCCCTGAAGATGCCCTGAAAAATGCCAGGCATGACTGTGATATGCTCCGTGAACAATTGAAACAAAAGAAAGATGGTTACACAGAGCTACAGAAAAATAACGTGAAGTTACAGAAAGATGTGCTCACAATTTACTCTTTGGCCAGGACAGAATTGGACGATCGCAAAACTGAGCTAGATACTGCGAACGCTACTATTTTCGCCATGGATGAAAAGCAGAGCCAATCTGATAAAATGATGGCTAAGCTGAAGCGGAAGTATGAGGAGGCACGGAAGCAGATGACAGTCTTTCATCAAGAGGTTCACACTCTTCGCGTAGAGCTGAATGCCTCACAACAGGAGGTCAACAATGTCCGGACAGAGGTGGATGTATCTTAGAAAGAGATTCAGACACTCTGCAGAGCACTGGATGCCTCACATCATGAGACCAACAGCTGCCGCACAGACCTGGAAGTTTCCAGAAAGGAACTACACAGTTTCACTGAGGAGCTGGACATTTCTAAAGAAACGATTGTCAATCTTAATACAGATCTCAAAGTCTCTCAGAAGGAGCTTCAGACCCTCAACCTAGAGAAGGAAGTCTCACGCCAGGAGACTGTCATTCTCAAAGCAGATGTGCGTAAATGGAAGGAGGACTGCAAGGAGGCCTGAATAGTACAGAAACTGAAAAAGGAGAAAATTTAAGATTAAAAAGAGAAAACTTAAAACTGGAAGAAGAAAATTTTCATTTGACAGACGAAGTCAAGGAAAAGAATGAAAAGCTGCACGAGCTTAAGGAAATAAATAGACTGTTGGAAGGTGAGAAGTTTGAAGCAGAGCACCGACTGCAGAAACAACTGCAAGGTTTGTGTACGCACCTCCAGATGTCCGAGGAGAAGCAGCGAAATCTGCAGGAAGACAATCTGCAGGCTGTTAAAGAAATACAAGTGCTGCAGGAACGTCTGATTACCCAGTATGTCCCCGCAAAGCAGCATGAGAAACTGAAGGCTACCCTGAGCATCACCAAAGCATAGCTAAAGGCCAAGCTTAGAACCCAGGTGACTCGGCACAAAAGGGAGCACAAGAAGGTCCAGAAACTGAAACAAGTAACTGTGGCCCAAGCAAAGAAGTTTATAGTGCTTCACAATGCAGTGAAAACAAGCTCAGAAAAAACAAAGTGTACAGATAAAATCCCTGAGAAGAGACTTGCAAGACGCACTCAAAAAACAGGGATCTCTCGCGGATGAGATTACAGTTCTACAAGGACAAGTATTGACCCTGACTAAGCGTCAGTATCCCACAGCCACAAAATCCCATGAAGACAAGGGTGCAATGAGAGCTGGGAATACCGCTCGTCTGAAAAACAAGGTTGCAAAATTTGAACCACCTAAACAAGCACTAGCAAAACCTTCAGCCACTCAACAGGCAACAAAAGAAGGTACACGTGCTGAATCAAAACCAGAAGAATCTTTAGCTGATGAAGCTGAAAAGATGGGACATTCTCTGGAAGTGGATATGGATTTGCAACTTAGCAACGCCATTAAGTGGAAAAAGTGCAGAGAGACAGCTTCAAGAGCGGAAAACTCAAAGGGCTGTTTTTAAACGTTCTGCAACTGCTGCCATACAATCTACCGGCAATAAAATGAGCACCCGATGCGAGGGAAATCTCATGACCGCACACGTAGCAAAAAGACTATACTTAGAAAAAGTCCTCTTCGAGCGACTGAGGAGTGCTGATCTCAAGCACCTTCGGGTGGAGACACGAATGAACTGGAGAAAGGGCTCCGATCCCAGCGGGACTGAGGGTTCTCTTCCTCCATCCACTCTCATTCAAGTCACAGAGATATCTAGAATGAGAGTGGAAGGTTGGGCTTTGGCCGTGGCAAGCCCGAGCTTCCCACAAACAGGGGAGGTATGTAACAGGGGAGTTATCCCTGTTCAGGAAATATGCCTCTAATCCAGCAGTGTGGTGGTTAACTGCTGGTAGTCAATTAACAAACACCACATGCCTGATTAGGTTGCTTAGAAAAGCCTGCCCTTGAAACAGAAAGAGAGATTGTGCCGGAGTCTCACAACTTGTGAGACTGACCATGGGGACAGATGTCTTGAGCCTGCCAGAAGAAACAGCAGTGCTGTTTTCAAGACACAGGGGAAACTTCTAAAACCTGAATGCTGACAAAACCTGAGGAAAAGGTAGCAACCCAGGAACAGAGAAGATTTTCCCTCCAACTCCAAGGAACAGATAAGACTTTCTTTTATAAGACTTTTTATATCTGCTCATTTCATGATATATGTTTGGGGGCTGGGAGACATGCTTATCTAAAGGGAGTGGTGGACTGCATAGTTTTTCCTAGAAATACTCCCAAGTGAATAGAAGCTTTGTTTACCCCTTGTTTGGATGGTTTCCTGATGTTAAGGAAACAGGCGCAATAAAAGCCTTATTTAATTTCACCATAACAAGTCTCCCTTGCATACCTCTGTGAGCGTCCGCCTACAGGGAGGAAACTCCTTATACACAAATTCTTCAAACGAAGAGAATTTAATCAATTAAGAGCTGAAGGGTTAGAACACTTTGACGAACTAGATCAAAGAAACATCAGAGATCTAGTAGCACTACAGGGGGAGGGTTAAAGAATGCAGGGTGACGGTGCTTTTTCCCAGCTCAAACCCAAGTACAAATTTACACCACCTCTAGAAACCAGCTCCAATGTAGCGACTTAAATCAAACAAGTCACAAAGGACCAAGAAAAAATGCTACCTCAGAAGACATTAAGTAATCTGGAAGAGGGGGAACGTGCTGCTCTAAAAGTACTGCAAGCCAATCAAGAAATTACAATAAAGCCCTCTGACAAAGGGGGCAATATTGTAATAAAGAATACTGTTGGCTACGTTAAAGAAAACATAAGGCTACTGTCTGACAGAGACTGTTACTCAGTCCTTAAAACTGACCCTACAACTAAGTGTACGAAAGGACTTAAAACCATCCTCGACCAAGGTTTGATTACAAAAGTACTTTCGAAAAAAAGAACATGAAGCTCTCTTAAATAGGACACCCTTCTATTCTCTACCAAAGATCTACCAGGGCAAACGCTCACCACCAGGATGGCCGAATGTCTCTGGTATTCAAAATATAACAGAGCAATCGAGCATCTATGTGGACCAAATTCTAAGGCCATTTGTAATCTTGTCACCCTCCTACCTAAGAGACACGAAGGATGTACTCAATAGATTAAATTATATAACATTTGATGATGATAATCTGCTAATTATTTTAGTTGTTGAATCTTTGTATACATCGATTATACATGAGAATGGGATTAGATCAGTTGAGTACTTTTTACAAACCAGAATCAGAGATTTTGTGAACTACAATATTCTGGTTGTCGATTTATTACGCTTTATACTCACCCATAATTTCTTTATCTTCAATGGGAAGATTTACCATCAGGTGAGAGGAATGGCAATGGGGACCACCTGTGCCCCCACCTATGCCAATTTGTATCTTGTCTGGTGGGAGGCAGAGGTGGTCTTCCAAGAGCTGTACTATCATTATACCTTGCATGTCCTTATGAGGAAACGATATATAGATGATATCTTGATCCTGTGGAGGGGCACTAGACAACTATTTGATGAGTTCATTACTAAGCTGAACACAAATACATTAACCTGTGGCTAACCTCTGAAGTTAGTGAAACATCAATAACTTTTTTGGATTTAACAATCTCATGTGCACCACTAGGGAGGATTGAAACAACTTTGCACCGTAAATACACAGCAACAAACAGTCTTTATGGGCCGATAGTCACCATCCTCGCCATCGGGCTGTGGGCATCCCAGTTGGACAGTTCCTTTGTGTTAGAAGAAACTGTTCTTCTAGCCAAGAATTCAAAAAACAGGCTGACCTGCTGAAACAGAGATTTATCAGCAGGGGATACAGTAAAAGAGCAATCAGAAAGGCTTACAATAGAGCTAGGCGATCCAACTGTGGGGACCTTCTGTGTGATAAGAAGGATCAGAAAGATGACAAGCATATTGTAAGATTTATAGGCACATTTAATAACCAGTGGGGCCAGATATCACAAATCATTAACAAATACTGGCATATTCTTCTTGAAGATGAAGATCTCAGTAAAGTTCTCAACAGCCGTGCAACACTAGTGAGTAGAAGAGCTACAAATATAAAGGACACACTAGTTCACAGCCATTTTATAACACCAATTAAAGACACATGGCTATCTAATAGGCCAGTTGGGAACTTTAAGTGCCAAAATTGCAAAGCCTCTTCATTTTTCATTCCTACTAAATAATTTCATAATTGGGATGATAGCTGTAGCTATAGAATCAAGAACTTCACAAACTGCAAGACAATAGGAGTTGTCTACCAAGCAGTCTGTATCTGCAGAAGAAAGTTTATAGGTAAGACGACACGACAATTCCGCCAGAGGATTTTAGAGCACCTGGGAGATTTAAGAAATCAAAGAGATACACCTTTGGCAAACCACATACACCAGATACATCAAGGTGACACATCAGGTCTGAAATTCCTTGGCATCGAATCGGTCCCATGAAATATTAGGGGTGGGGGGGGGGGGGGGGGGGAGACTGGGATAGAGAAATCCTGCAGAGAGAATCCAGATGGATTTATAATTTGGGGACATTAGTCCCACAGGGACTGAATGAAGGGTTTGTTTTTTCTCCTTTCATTTAGAGAGGTCCAACTCAGTCTTCACCATAATGACATCAAATTGTAAGCCTGTTTGTTCCAATGTATTTTTACATCTAACATGCCTTTTTACTGTTACAACATCTATTCCGACTTATAGGAGTTTTTCAGCCAGTCTGGTCAATACTATTGTATAGTCTGACCTCTGGATTCTTTTAATGTTTACCTAATACTCAACTATCTACAGTATAAATCCCTCTACTGTAATCGTATCCTCTAGATCCATTTAAATTAGAGCGCATTTATGATGTTATGGTCTGATAACGGTCATGATTGCTAAACCTCAAGGTACTATATAATTTGTTAAACACACAAGAGTCAAGATAAATGCAACTTGGGATGCCCCAACTCTATGGGAACAAGAGCAACAAACAGGAATAGTGGTGGGTGCTGCAAGCAGAAAAAACCTAGTCAGGGTAACTGCATGTAGAACAGAAGGGACAAAAACACAAACAGAATATACTGCTCACTAATAATAGTAGTATTGATTGTAAATATGAGTGCGCCCACAAAGGCCGAGAGTGTCATTGGGTGTATCAGATGAGCTGAGTGTAAAGTTGGTCAAACAATAGAGAGAAACGTGTATTTACACTATCTCTCTAGCTAGAAGCTCATTAATAGATGCACTCCGGGACTATTAAAACGTAACATTTATTGGGTATCATATTAAAATAAAGTCTACGTGCATGAAAGTGATAAGTGTAATAGGTGTAATAAAAATAGGGTGGGAGTGAGGCAGGGGTGGTAGGGTTGTGCTAAAGGTGTATTGCCAAGTGTATACTAACCACCAAATAGGAAAGATAAGTATGCAATGTTACCGCCTAAAGACTCCTATCCATGATAGGGCAACTGTACCTCATGGGTGCCTCTGTTTGTATAGCTAAGATATCTAATACTAATAAAGGTATGACATGCAGTCACTGGCACAGCATACCGATCAAACCAACCTATGATTGCCTGACGTGGAACCAACCTGCTAAAGTAACCTACAATGATGATATCAGATGTAAAGGTTATGGCAGACCCAGATGGAATAATAGATAAATAGTACCCTCATATATCACAAGACAGAGTAAGGTAGTAACTCCTTACCACTATAATGTATGCACAGAGGTTCCAGCACAATCATGGGTTGGTGGTATGTGGATTGAGCCTGTGCAGGACAACAACTCTACACGTTAAATAGTAGTATGTCAATGTATAACTACTGTTGAAGATAACAATGGCGTGTAGAGTAATGTGCTCGTGTGCTGTGGAGATAGCTGCCAATGTAAATGCTGGTATGATAAACTGACAGCCCACTGTCAGCAATGCTGCAATGTGTCTAAATGCTGTCAACAACCTGAGGTAAGATGTAATATATCCACAGGGAGGTATAGCCTATGATTGCACTATATACTGTAAGTAGTAATTTGCAAAAGACAGTATAATGGTGCTAATGCTTAAATAGCAATGCACCAATGTCTATGCAAAAGTAACCATATCAGGTAGTGCTGGCCATATAAAAACGTCTAAATGTATATTGCAGCTAAAGTAATTAACATAGCAGACTATGATGCAGAGTAGTCAGCAATGGTATTTAGACAGTGCATGCAGTGAATGCACACGGCGGTGCCAAAATAAGGATCTCAAACAGCTCACAATTGCCAAGCAGCATAAGAAGCTCAAACGGCACACAAATGCCAAACTGCATGTAGTTAGCCAGTAGCAACCTCGTGGGGGATACAATTACCAATGGTACACTACTCCCCTGACTACGCCCCTGACGAATCTCCGTGTAGGAGGGAAACGCGTAGGGCGTTCGGCGTAGTGACGTCATCTGGGAGGAGACTGGGAGTAGTTTACCTTTGGTAATTGTATCCCCCACGAGGTTGCTACTGGCTAACTACATGCAGTTTGGCATTTGTGTGCCGTTTGAGCTTCTTATGCTGCTTGGCAATTGTGAGCTGTTTGAGATCCTTATTTTGGCACCGCCGTGTGCATTCACTGCATGCACTGTCTAAATACCATTGCTGACTACTCTGCATCATAGTCTGCTATGTTTATTACTTTAGCTGCAATATACATTTAGAGGTTTTTATATGGCCAGCACTACCTGATATGTTTACTTTTGCATAGACATTGGTGCATTGCTATTTAAGCATTAGCACCATTATACTGTCTTTTGCAAATTACTACTTACAGTATATAGTGCAATCATAGGCTATACCTCCCTGTGGATATATTACATCTTACCTCAGGTTGTTGACAGCATTTAGACACATTGCAGCATTGCTGACAGTGGGCTGTCAGTTTATCATACCAGCATTTACATTGGCAGCTATCTCCACAGCACACGAGCACATTACTCTACACGCCATTGTTATCTTCAACAGTAGTTATACATTGACATACTACTATTTAACGTGTAGAGTTGTTGTCCTGCACAGGCTCAATCCACATACCACCAACCCATGATTGTGCTGGAACCTCTGTGCATACATTATAGTGGTAAGGAGTTACTACCTTACTCTGTCTTGTGATATATGAGGGTACTATTTATCTATTATTCCATCTGGGTCTGCCATAACCTTTACATCTGATATCATCATTGTAGATTACTTTAGCAGGTTGGTTCCACGTCAGGCAATCATAGGTTGGTTTGATCGGTATGCTGTGCCAGTGACTGCATATTATACCTGTATTAGTATTAGATCTCTTAGCTATACAAACAGAGGCACCAATGAGGTACAGTTGACCTATAATGGATAGGAGTCTTTAGGCGGTAACATTGCATACTTACCTTTCCTATTTGGTGGTTAGTATACACTTGGCAATACACCTTTAGCACAACCCTACCACCCCTGCCTCACTCCCACCCTATTTTTATTACACCTATTACACATTATGACTTTCATGCATGTAGACTTTATTTTAATATGATACCCAATAAATGTTACGTTTTAATAGTCCCGGAGTGCATCTATTAATGAGCTTCTAGCTAGAGAGAAAGTGTAAATACACATTTCTCTCTATTTTTTGACCAATAGAACAGAAGGAAAGCTGAGCAAACCAAATGAAATGCAATAATTTATACAGTCACAAACCATCTGGATGGTTTGTGACTGTAATCAGTCAATAAAATTAACTTTTTAGAAATTACTAGCTGATATACCCGGTGTTGCCGAAGGCAGGGAGCGGGGGCGTGAAAGGCAGGGGGGGCGTGAAAGGCAGGGGGGGCGTCGAAGGCAGGGGGGGGCGTCAAAGGCAGGGGGGGGCATCAAAGGCAGGGGGGGCGTCAAAGGCAGGGGTGTCAAAGGCAGGGGGGGGTCAAAGGCAGGGGGGGCGTCAAAGGCAGGGGGGGCGTCAAAGGCAGGGGGGGCGTCAAAGGCAGGGGGGGCGTCAAAGGCAGGGGGGGGGCGTCAAAGGCAGGGGGGGCGTCAAAGGCAGGGGGGGGCGTCAAAGGCAGGGGGTGGGCGTCAAAGGCAGGGGGGGGCGTCAAAGGCAGGGGGGGGCATCAAAGGCAGGGGGGGGCGTCAAAGGCAGGGGGGGGCGTCAAAGGCAGGGGGGGGCGTCAAAGGCAGGGAAGGGGGCGTCAAAGGCATGGATTCCTCCCCCTGCATTTCCTCACCTGCCAGCATGCCGCGCTCCTCGGGCTGCCACTGGTTCTCTCCCCCCTCGTGGCCTCCGCCAACTCCCGGTGGCACAAAGGAGGTATTAACTCCCTGCCGCCCTCCTCCTGCTCCTCGGGGATGTTGAGCCGTAGAGAGCGTGCTCTTGGAGGTGGGGGAAAGTGGGAGAGTGGGAGAGTGGGAGAGCGACACACACGTGACACACATGCGACACACACGCGACACCTACCTCTACTTCTGGGCGCCGACATCTTAGCACTCAGTGCCGCGAGGGAGGAAGGGGGTCCTTCCGGGCGCTGCTATCTTAGGCGCCGCAAGGCAGCTGCAGCCTGCCTGGCCACTGCCAGAGAGCATGCTCTGGGGGGTGGGGGGAGTGGGAGAGTGGGAGAGTGACACACACGCGACACACACGCGACACACACACAACACACACACGACACACATGTGACACCTACCTCTACTTTCGGGCGCTGCCATCTTCTCACTCGGCGCCGCGAGGGAGGAATGGGGTCCTTCCGGGCGCTGCTATCTTAGGCGCCGCAAGGCAGTTGCAGCCTGCCTGGCCACTGCCTGTTCCCCCGCCACGGAGGGAGGTCAGTGGAGCGCCGGGGAGGGAGGTGAGTGGAGTGCCGGGGAGGGAGGTGAGTGGAGCGCCAGGGAGGGAGGTGAGTGAGCGCCGGGGAGGGAGAGAGGTGAGTGCCGGGGAGGGAGATAGAGGTGAGCACCGGGGAGGGAGAGAGATGTGAGCACCGGGGAGGGAGAGAGAGGTGAGTGCCGGGGAGGGAGAGAGGTGAGCGCCGGGGAGGGAGAGAGAGGTGAGCGCCGGGGAGGGAGAGAGAGCTGAGCGCCGGGGAGGGAGAGAGAGCTGAGCGCCGGGGAGGGAGACAGAGGTGAGTGCCGGGGAGAGAGAGCTGAGCGCCGGGGTGGGATAGAGAGAGAGAGGTGTGTGTGTGTGTGTGTGTGTGTGTGTGTGTGTGTGTGTGTGTGTGTGTGTGTGTGTGTGTGTGTGTGTGTGTGTGGCCGAGGGGGAAGAGAGTGGCAGTTGGGTGACGTCAGACCAACCAATCTGATTGGCCAGAGGCTGAGGACCAATCAGATTCACCGCAGATAGCACTAACCTTTCGATTTTATATATTAAGATTGTATTTCTTTTGATGTGCCCGGCTACCCATCTGTACTATATAATTTGTACAATCATAACAAATATAAAGGTAATATATTTAGCATCATTCAAACTTTGCACTACAATGTACAAAACGGAACAGAAATTATGTTAATGGCCCCTCTTTTGATTAATTTTGCTTCTCCACCAAATTTGTGTATTTACATAAAAGGGACAAACTCTTAAGGGTATGCAGATGCAACACAAAGACAAAACATACCATCTTTATTAAGAAAACAAGTCATCATGTGCTATAATAACCAGCTTCAGATGACAGGGGTTCAATTAGTGACCGTTGCCATAGCGACCAATTACTTACTATAGAAACACTTACGTCTGCAGGACGTACTCACCTTTGGGAAAGCGCAGATAAGCGTGAAACGTGCGTCAGGTGACGTGACGGGAAGTACCTGAAGCAAGCGGACAAACGTGTTCAGCGTTAGAGGTATTTCCACACATCTCGGCTGAAGGACATCTCGGTTTACTACTTCAGCTACAAACGGATGTATTGGAATAGCTGCTTGATGTAAGTAGCAACATTTGTATCTACAAGTCACAAACAGGTTAACTACTAAATACAACCACTGAGCTGTCTACACGCAACATGGTTGGAATGTAGCAGTTATGAAAACACAGCTATAGGTGAAGGCTGGTGAGTAACAGATACAATGATATATAAATTAAGTAATAATCCCCGAAGAACAGGGCATTACTGGCCAATAATGCCCTGGCTGGAAGAGTTGAAGGCCCGAGGCGAAGCCGAGGGACTTTAACCCAGCCTGGGCATTATTGGCCAGTAATGCCCTGTTCTGAGGGGATTGTTACTATTATAGGCTAAATGTAGGCTTATTTAATTTTCATTTTTTTTTATTTTCATAAGCCACTTTTGTAGTCATATTGATTTTTATCAGCATTGTCTACATTCTTATGCTTTTACTGCAAGTATATTAAAAGGAAATTGTACATACACAAAGCCCCCTCTATATATACACACACACACACACTCTGCAACCCCCCTCTATACACACAAACACACTCTGCAACCCCCCTCTATATATTCAAACAAACACACTCTGTCGTCCCCCCTACACACTTTGCAGCCCCCCTCCTCTACACCCACAAAACACACTGCAGCCCCCTCCACCCTCTACCCTCTAAACTCACAAAACACACACAACACACACAGGAGCCCCCCTCTACCCCCACAAACGCACAAACACAGAAAAACACACTGCAGCCCCCTGTAAACCCACAAAACTGCACACACACACACACACACACACACACACACACACACATCAAAACACACACTGCAGCCCTCCTCCACCCTCTACACCCACTGACACCCACAAAACACACTGCAGACACACTCCAAAAAAACAGACTGCTGCCCCCTCTACAGCCGCAAAACACACACCAGCAGCCCCCCTCTACACCCACTGCAGCCCCCTGAAAACCCACACACTGCACACACACGCCAACAAAACACTCTGCACCCCTCCTCCACCCACAAAACACACACACTGCTGCCCCCCTCTACACCAACAGAAGACACACACCCACAAAACACACACAGACACACAAACCTTTCCCCTCACTCTCCTGTGTGGCGCCCTCTGCAGGCAGAGAGGGGGAGGAGTCAGTGCCTGGATGCAGGGAGGGAGAGGAGTCAGTGCCTGGCTGCAGGCAGGGTGGGGGAGGAGTCAGTGCCTGGCTGCAGGCAGGGTGGGGGAGGAGTCAGTGCCTGGCTGCAGGGAGGGTGGGGGAGGAGTCAGTGCCTGGCTGCAGGCAGGGTGGGGGAGGAGTCAGTGCCTGCCTGCAGACACGGTGGGGGAGGAGTCAGTGCCTGGCTGCAGGCACGGAGGGGGAGGAGTTTGTGCCTGGATGCAGGGTGGGGAGGAGTCAGTGCCTGGATGCAGGGAGGAGGAGTCAGTGCCTGGATGCAGGCAGGGTGGGGGTGGAGTCAGTGCCTGGCTGCAGGTAGGGAGGGGGAGGAGTCAGTGCCTGGCTGCAGGCAGGGTGGGGGTGGAGTCAGTGCCTGGCTGCAGGTAGGGAGGGGGAGGAGTCAGTGCCTGGCTGCAGGTAGGGAGGGGGAGGAGTCAGTGCCTGGCTGCAGGCAGGGTGGGGGTGGAGTCAGTGCCTGGCTGCAGGTAGGGAGGGGGAGGAGTCAGTGCCTGGCTGCAGGCAGGGTGGGGGAGGAGTCAGTGCCTGGCTGCAGGCAGGGTGGGGGAGGAGTCAGTGCCTGGCTGCTGGCAGGGTGGGGGAGGAGTCAGTGCCTGGCTGCAGGCAGGGAGGGGGAGGAGTCAGTGCCTTGCTGCAGGCAAGGTGGGGGAGGAGTCAGTGCCTTGCTGCAGGCAGGGTGGGGGAGGAGTCAGTGCCTTGCTGCTGCCTCCTGTCCTCCCCTGTTCTCCCTGTCCTCCCCTGTCTGAGAGCTAATCTCACTCTTTGTGAATGAGAACTGAAAGCTGATTGGCTGAAAAACGTGACGAGGTGCCAAAAATTCCGGGCCATTACTGATTGGATAATGCCCAGAATTTTAACCAATCAGAGAGAAGGGATTTCAATAATGTCCGGAATTTACCATCTTATGCGATTGTCATAATTCCGTAAAGAATTTAAATTCCCAGTGCACTGAGCCAATTTCCAAAGCCAAAGGTCCAATCAAACCCTTGGGGCTCTTGCCTTAATCGAGCCTGCACTTCCGCTAAATGTTCCATATCATGATGGATACTTTTAGATTGGTCTTCAATCAAAGTGCAACATTGTGTTCCAACTAACTTACACACTCCGCCTTGCGTTGCCAAGAGATAATCTAACGCCATACGATTTTGCAATACTGTTGCTCTAATTTGTTACTATTCGCTACTGAGCCTTAAAATACCGTCTTTAGTATCGTTAAAAGCGGCATCTATATCGACTACTAAAAGATCTAATTTTGCATATGGGTCATATACTCCCAGGAAAGGTATTAGACCTCCTGCAGTTCTCTTGGCTGAGCTAGTCTTAATGGTTAATGCCCTCCGATTTCGTATTCTTCCCTCAGGTAGGGTAGACATTATTTGAAAAATGGGCAGGATAAATCCTAAATAGCATGGTTCTGTGTGGTCACATGGGATCAATTTTGTTGCCCATGTACCACAGAGCCAAAAATACCCATAAGGAAGGTGTATTTTAGGGGGCATACTTTATTTACCTTGTCCTCTGAACTCCTATAGAAAGGCAAATAGCAGTCGTCATATATATTGCTGGGTCTAGACTTTGTATGTGCGGTTTCATTTCCAAAACACCTGCATACTGATTTGCGGACCCTATTTCTTGCAATCCATACAAAAAGATTGGAAATCTGATGTCCAAACCATTCATATACAGGAGAATGGTATGAACATGTATAAGTTATAATACCCCTAGTTACATATTGATTACAAAAATCAATACAATTGTCTAGTTTTATTTCTACTGAGTCCCGGAGTATGTATATTTCACCTCTTTTCCGTACTGGATAATTGTACTTTAACATAACAGATGAGTGTTGACATACCTGGTGTAACACCTTTCCTGGGAAATTATGATAACATATAGCTCCTTCTTGTACTTTATGACTAAGGTGTAACTTGGCTGGCTCTTTCTTATCTTGAGTAGAATTGTTTGCTGTAACATTCCATGACAATGTATCAGAAGTGAGCATCATAAGCTCTTGATAACTAATTGGGATTGGCACATAATGGTAGCCAAAATTTAGACTTTGTGGCCCATGCCCACAAATCCAGCATGACTCATTTGGTCTAACCATTGCTGTTTTGATATATATATTATCTTGTTCCCATGAGGTTGTATGTAACTCCCTTTTGTGTCGCCCATAATAGCTTGTACAATTGAACATACAACTGGTGGGTGTAACATTTATATATGGTATGTCTCTGTGTGTTGCATATAACAGGCAGTTAGTCCACTAAATGTTTTTTAGTTTTTTTTTATCATAGTTTGTCTGTTTGTTCCTTTGCATTTGTTTGTTCCTTTAATACATTTTTTGATCTTTTGTATAGTGTGCCCTACTTTGGAGTTTCTGTAAACCCTGATCTGTGGTGCTTACAACTTTCTCTTGGTTGTTATATATATCTGTAAGATTGAGAACAGAAAAGTGTAACCATGTGCATATGAATATTAGTATTCGCCTATTTAATTATCTAATTGCAACGGTTATCTACTTTGAAACATTTGCCTCGTACAACACCAATTAAGATGCAATGCACCAAAATAATAATTGCATTTACAATTAAAAAAAAATATGCATGACAGACTCTTGCACATCTTTCTTCCTCAATTGCATCTCACGTCAGTCACAGGTTCATCTATGACCTCAGGCTGATATTTCTCCGCATTCCCGTTCTCATACTGTAGCTATGTTGTAGGTCCATTGCAGCAGATCTCCATCGGACCATAGGGGTTTGATTATGGTGTTAAATGTCAGGGCATAGGCACTATTAGTTATAACTGTAGACAATTAAGATGAACTAAGGCATGGGTGCACAAGCCTGGGAGGCGCGGCGGTGCCCATAGTAACTGGTAAAACTTTTGCCTGGTCTCAGTAATTGTCAGCCGTTCCACAGGAAATTGGTTAAACTGTGATATTGTACCTTCATTACCTGCTTGAGAATTTGGCAACATCCCAGCAGATGCAGCTCTTGTACCCGGAGATTATTCTGTAGCACGGAAATGAAGTACTGACAGGAGTTGGTAATAGAAGGGATAGCTGTTTAAATATAGATGTTTGGCTATGGTTAAGCCTGAATAAGATCTAACATTTCCAGGATAATACGAGATGTGAGACTGTAGCTGTGGAATTCCTCATAATCAGGCATCCAAAACAAACTCACTCAAACCCTATACTGCACCGACACACTTTATTCGAGCAAATACCCAGTATGTACCTGGCAGATACCTGGAATGCGCCGCTCCTCACCTCTGACAAGCCCCGTTGCGTTTGCCCTTCCAGCCTGGGTTCATGCCTGGCTGACGGGCGGCTGATCTGTTAAATGATAATGATTAGGATTTAATAGGCTGCAATGCTTCGCGTGTCTACCAGATGGCATAAATTCATGAATTGTAATGCAGTATATATATATATATACTGTGCAGTATTGCAGCCAGCGGGAATAAAATGCTTCAATCCCTGCTTGGAAAATACCTCAATGCACTCGGGCAGAAAACAGTCACAAACCTCAATACACCCGGGTATACCCGAATTCGTGGGACTAGCCGAGCTCGAATAAAGTGTGTCGCCAGTGTACATTATTTACCTTCTTCTCCTGCCTCTTGGTCTATTCTGTGCCAGCCAAGCCCCCAATGTAACCCCAAGTCATCAATATCCATGCTGAAATCCACGTGTTTTGAATGATTTGTTCTTGGTCCAGTAAACAAAATCCCACGTGTGAGCACATTCACACGTCTCCGACAGGCCTTCAACCCTGCCCTTCCCCATTATTTCTTAGCATGCAATGCTTCCACTGCAGCCAGGGATTCTGGGTAATGACATGCAAATGAGCACAGTGGGTCACATTTACTTCTTATCCATTTTAACATGGAACTGTCTTGGTCCACATAGGCTCACAATTAAGAGGTCTTCCTAAATGAAGAAACATCTGCAAATTCTAAATTACCGTGCTGGTAAATAACAACCTAAATGTACATTGTCATTTTGGGATCGTGGTGTCACTATATCTAGATTAAAAATCCAGAAAGACTCCCGCCTGAAGAGCAAATTGTCCCTATCGCAACCGCGAAAGAGGGGAGGAACCCAGTCTATATACCCGTATTGCTGACTTTCTATCTACTGTAAGCTTTCCACAAGTCAAGTTGTCACAGTTTCAGATATTTTAGTGACAATGGATGTGACATCACTTTACGCGAATATTCTACAGCGGATGCATGAATGCTATTAGGACAGCATTAGAGAGGGATGATAATGGCCACACTACTCTTGACTTCTTAATGACACTTCTGGAAGTAGTGTTATATAAAACCTTTACATTTTAAAGACAATTCTATCTTCATACGTAGGATACTGCAATGGGGAAGAGTTTAGACCTGTCTTTTGCAAACCTGTACATGGATCGTCACGGAACAGAATACGTCTCTCAGACACATTTCTTTCAAGGTATCAAGGTGTATTTTAGATACATCGACGACATGCTTAATATTTGGCAGGGTACTGAGCAACAGACAGACTGGTAGATGTTGTCGATTATCTCAATGCACTTCCAACCACTGTCCACTTCTGCTTAGCGTGGAGCAGAATGGCTATATCGTTCCTTGAGATGGAAGTATCTGTGAAAGGACAAAATATACAGGCGTCACTATTTAGTAAACCTACTAACCATAATACACTATTACATGCTTCATCACAACACTCGTCACATGTTCTGAATTCATCACCTTTCTCTCAGTTTGTCAGGGTGGATCGGATTCTTTCTGATCCAGAGGATAAAAGGATTAAATAAGATGATACAGAAAAGACAAAGCTACTCGCATCACTGACACCTCTCGGTAGACCGAATACATTGTAAATACAGTATGGCAGGGTGTGTCATAAGGACCTGAAATAGTAACGTATACAAAATATTTGGAGGCTATTAAAGAGACTAGTGACTAGTCCCAAATTGGAGAGGTCCATTTAACATCACACCTGACTATCTAAACTGATAAAACTTAACCTGTGTCTAGTAAGATCTTATTAGACCAATAAAGGTCAAGTTGTATAAGTTTAAATAGTCAGGTGTGCTCTTAAGTGGACCTCTCCAATTTGGGACTAGTCTCTTTACTAGTCTCCAAATATTTTGTACAGATTAGATAAGATGAGATGAAACAATGCTTTCTGCGTAGGGGTTATACTCCCCAAAATATGAATTACTTTGGATTGGGTTACAAACCAGCACACAAATGGTCAAGGACAGATTGTTTGTTTCCCCACTAGCTTCTCTCTGGCCAGTACACATGTCAAGAGGACCATGCTCTGGGTAGCCCTTGTGGGAATCCTCCAATCTCGTTGGACATGTGGTAAAAACGAATTCGGCTGATGATGTTTCTAGATACACCCCAGAACTTTTCCTTTCTAATCCGACAGCTGGCTGCTATAAATGCTATGGTTGTGCAATGTGTAATAGCCTGGTACAGACTGATATTTCTGCACATCCGCATACTGGGAAAATATTTCATATACGCACCTGTATCCCCGGTGATTCCTTTTTCATAATCTACATATTGACATGCCCTTGGGGGTTACTTTATGTCGGCGAGACCAACAGAGCATCGAAGAAACGTTTTTCTGAGCATAAGTCAAAGATAGTGAAAGGTGCGGAACCAACTACACTTATTCATCATCGGGTCCAGCTTCTCCCTAATGTGTTTGCTACGCGCGTTACTGATAAAGAATGGGTTCCACCCCTCTCTCACGGTGGGATAAAGACAATTTTCTCGAGGCGTGAGTGTTTCTGGATTTGTAATCTAGATACAGTGACACCACGAGGTCTCAATGACCATTTATATTTAGGTTGTTTTTTTACCAGCACGGTAATTTTGTTTTTGTTTTTTAATACATCAAATATTTTTTTTATATGCTTATTTTTTTTAGGATCATCGACCAGGATTTATATCTGCAATTGGATGTAACATCATTTCTGTAAAAATCCCTTATGTGCTACATTGTCTCCTTGCATTGGGTGTAGATCTGTGATTATATTTGTTTATCTGTGTCAGTTTAGTGTCTACAGTGGCTATGGCTGTGTATGTAATGTTTTGTTGACTGTTGCTATGGAGATGGGTCCCGGCGCATCATGAGGGGCGTGGCTTAATGTAATTTAATTGAATAAAGTCTTATTTTTTTTATACCGGAGTGCCCAGCTTTAATCTATATGTATATGTGTGTAGACCAGGGGTGGGCAACTCCAGTCCTCAAGGGCCACCAACAGGACACGTTGTCAGGATATCCCTGCTTCAGCACAGGTGGCTCAATTAGTGGCTGAGTCGATGACTGGGTCACTGATTGAGCCACCTGTGCTGAAGCATGGATACCCTGTAAACTTGACCTGTTGGTGGCCCTTGAAGACTGAAGTTGCCAACCCCTGGCATAAACACTTGATTATACTCAATACTCATCGTTTTTCTGCATGCGTCATTGCAGGGCCATTTATAGATATCTGAGAGGTAAATCTCTGCATTAGGTCAAAGGTAGAACATGCTTTTCATGAGCAATATTAACCTGATGACTCAATACGCATCACAGAATTTCTAAGCAGATTAAAACAAACAAATAATACAAACAAAAGTAGCGCTGAATATTACAGTATTACATGACTTACCGATTCTTCGAGCAGGTCCCCTCCCCCAAGTCCCCAAAACCTTGCCAGACAACTTCTTGGGAGGACAAACCAGCTTAATTAAGAACACATCAACATGTTAAACACTACAATGACCAGAACTGTAGGTACCATCATAACAAGAGCGAAGGAAGGGTGCCCTTGACTCGTACTCACATCGCCACTCACCGCCCAAGACACAGGTCAGATAATCACATAATCATGGAAGGACACGTTCATTCTGGTCGCCCAAGCCACAGGGCACAATCACAAACATGGATGGACATGGTCATTCCGGCCACCCCAATGCACATTGCACACAATCACATAAACATAGGAAATGGTCATTCCAGCCACCCCAGACACATGGCACATAATCACATAAACATTGAAGGGCATGGTCTTTCTGGCCACCCTGGCAATCACATAAACATGGAAAGACACAGTCATTCCGGCCACCCAACCCACATGGCACATAATCATATAAACATGGAAGGACACATAATTTCAGCCGCCCAAGCAAGGAATGACACCACCTTCTCCAACACTGCCAATTAAGAGGTCAAACACGCCTCACTTAAAGGAGCCAACACTGACCGAGTGCGCCCACCCCAGTGTCACACTACTTATGCCGTACAATCTCCTCTAAGATTGACAATGAGAATATGCAATGTCCATCCCCCCAACATCTTTAACCCAAGAAAACATCACATCCAGGGCGGGTGGGTGGGAACGTCTCTGGAGATGGGTCAGCATAAAGAGGAAGGTAAGGTGCCTTCCCCCCTCCTTAAGTAACATTCTTCCCCCCCCCCCTCAACCCCTCTTCTGAACTCACAGGCCCCCAGAGGAGGGTCCCGCACCTCCCCCCATTGGTCCAAGTCTCACTTTCCTGTGTTTTTTTTTATTTAAAAACTTGTTTGAAGGGATGCACCACGCAACCCTAGCGTGCAGCTTAAGGCTCATGCGAAAGGACAAATAAATATTGTCTCATATTTGAAATTCCATTTCTTTAACAGATTGAGGTTGAAATGCTCAGTGCCCCAAGCAAAGTAATTTTATTACGCTATAAAAAAAAGCCAAAAAACCCCAAACCACCTCTTCTTCCTGCTGTTACGCAAAGCTTTACTGTAACACAACAACGGTTGTTTTCTAAAGGTATATTCCCTTCCTTATGCATTTTCAGCGGATTTAAGTATGAACTTTCCCATGGTGCAACTGTAGACAAGGCAGCCGACAGGTAGGGTTACCAGGTGGCCAGTATTGAATCGTACTGTCCTGTATTTGGACACTCTGCTCAGTACAAAATGAGAGGTAATACTGGACAGGTAACTCTTAGGCCTGGGACATGGTGCAGGGAGCGGTGCTGGGCAGCGCTGACGCTCATGCTCTCCTGCTCAAGTAGGAGATTTTTCGTGTCCCTGCATGGGCGTCAGCGAGCGCGCTTGTGTACAGGGTGGGAGGCAGGCCGGGAGGCAGGGCTAGGGCGCCACGTCACGGCGCCGATGTCACGAACTGCCATTGACTTCTGGCAGTCACGTGACCCTCCCTGCGCTTTCCTGAGAGGCAAAATGTAAACTTGCCTGTCTCCTGCATTTTCACACGCCTCCGCACGCCTGCGGAAGCGTGCGGAAGCGCCATCTAAAGTTGCGCTGATAGGTATGTTTCCCCTCAGCGTGGCTCAGCGCGCCTCAGCACGGTTTTTTTGACCATGTCCGAGGCCTTAGGCTGCGTCTATACTATGGCAGGCGGAGCGGAACGGAGGGGAGGCGCACACACGCTGCAATACTCTGGCTAAAGCCTGAGCTTTTTCATGGCTTTGCAGGGTATGCAGCGGCGTGATTTGGGGGCGTGGCAATGACGTTCCGGCGCGGACGTTACTTCCCTACCTCACATCCCGATCCACATCTGGGATGCAGCATCTGAAGCACTGTGCAGACAAAGCGCCACGCAGGCGTGAAACGCATTAGAGGACCTTGTCTTGTAGCGTTGGCTACTATGCATCTTTAATAAAGCAATTTTTAATTAATTTTTTCTAAGTCTAGCCTCCAGCCCTTTATTTTGCATGCAGTGCTCCTACCATCTTCTTTGTTATCTCCACTGTGCAGACAAGTTCACTTCCCCCGGTATGGAAATTAACTTTAATTTTGTGTGTGTTGTGTATGTTGTTTGTGTTGTGTGTTTACCACCGGCATACAAAAAAGAAAAATGGCGTCACTTTGAAAATGTAATTTCACTTTGATTGGAGAAGACAGGTCACGTGATCATGCCATCGCGCAAAAAATCACTTGGCTCCGTCTCCTTCAATTTCGCGCTTTTGCCAGCTCTGTCTGACATCCTCAAAGAGGACCATAGATGTGAACGCGCCTCCCCTCCATTCCGCTCCGTCTGCCATAGTATAGACGCAGCATTAGGCCGAGTCCATAGAAGGACAGGCCGTGCTGAGGCGTGCGGACGCTCCGTGCTGAGCCCCTGCATCCTCAATGAGGATGCCTTGAGAGGGGGCTCACGCGAGCGTCCGCAGGCGTGCTGAGGCGCTGGATTTTTCAGCCGACAGCCAAGCTGTTTTTCAGAGCGCTGTCGGCTGAAAACATCCAATCAGCGCGGGGCAGCGTCAACGTCACGGCGCCGTGATGTCGGCGCCGTGACATTGACGTCGGTGCGTCGCGGGCGATTGGCCCAGCGACGTCACTGCACCGACTCCCTCAGTCTCCCATCGCCTCCGATCGCGCACGCTGGCTCGCCTGCATGGGCATGAAATCGCGCAGATTTCAGCAGGCGAGCCTCAGCGTCAGCACGGCTCCGAACTGCTCACCCCTCTATGGCCCGGGCCTTACATGTGTAAGAGTGAGACAGGGGGGGAGAGAAATACATGGGGAGAGGGGGGGAGTAGAGGAGGGGGTGGTCGAGACTGTAGTCCTGGGAAATCTGTTGGCAGCTCTGACTGTAGATCATATAAAACATAGCCTCTTGCTACTGATTTATTAAAGGGACCAAAATACCAACGTCTCCCTGTAACTGTATCGTTACACGTTAGTTTGACTTTTTATTGCAGGCGTGGCCAACTCCATTCTGAAGCGCTACCAACAGGTCAGGTTTTCAGGATATCCCTGCTTCAGCACAGGTGGCTTAGTCAGTGGCTAAGTCTTTGACTGCACCAGCTGTGCTGAAGCTGGGATCACCTGAAAACCTGACCTGTTGATGGTCCTTGAGGACTGGAGTTGGCCACCCTTGTTCCATTGGTTATTGCCCTAAAATGCATTAGTGCCGATTAGACACGAAAGCACAGAAACTCCCATGGACATGACAAAATAAGGGTGGCAAAGAGGGCTAGGCGGGCAGTGGGAGGGGCAGCAGGCTGGGCTGAAACCTGTATTGCAGGCAGCGGCTCCTAGGCACTTGCCTGTGTCCGCCGCCCTCCTGCTCCTTTGGAATCCCAGCGTCAAATGACGCTGTGGACGTCACGTCTCATGGTGGCGCGTTGCCATGGAAATGCGACGTCCTGAGGCGTCATGACGTCATGTTGCCATGGCAACGAGATGCCATGTGACATCACGTTGGTGCCGTCCGTGGCATCATTTGTCACTGGGATTCCAAAGGAGCAGGAGGGCGGCAGCGAGGAGGCGGCAGCGAGGAGGCGGCAGGACACGTACTGTAAGAGCTTTCCCATTAGGCCCGACAGAGCGGTGAAAGCATACGGGGCGGACATTGTTGTCGCCCCCAAATTTTGCTGCCCTTGGCCGGATCATAATGGGCCTATTGGGAAATCTGCCACTGATTGCAGGGGTTTCCAGAGGGGCCAGATCACAAAACATGGACCAGCAGAAGGGGCACACGCTTCTTATAAAGACATTTTAGATACATTAAATAAAGGATTATGTCAACATTTTGCATTTACTACATTAACCCCTGAGACGGAGGACGTCTGTTTGTAAGCTAACCGGAGGGATCCTGTGGCAGATTGGTGTGGAGTGTATTAACAACCTGGAAGTTTGAGGAGGAGGTTTGAAATATCACACCAAGTTTCAGATCCCAGGGTGGATAAAAGGCATTTAATTTCCAAATAACTGTGAGTACATACCTTACCAATGGTGGATTGTCAAGAGTCAGGACATTCTACCCTATGTTTTTTCCCTTTTTTCTCCCTTTGCGCCTAGGTCATTCTTGCGGTATCTACCATTAACAGCAATTGTGGAGCTGTAGATCTAATTGGCAGCAGGCTGAATAGGGATAGTTAGATTGTAAGGGTTATTACCTTCATAGGCTGTGTGGTATTATTATTTTCTGAATTGAACATTATATGGTTGCGCTGTGTGTTTTCTCTTCGTTTTATCATATATTTGTGCCTAAGAAAACCTCCCCTTAACTTACAAATGGGTTTTAGTGTCAACAATTTCACTTAGCTGCCTTAGCAACTAGTATCAAATTAGCAAGAGCAGAGGGTCCAGTGACCACAACAAGGGCCCTTGTGGGTCGCGAGTTTAAGTGACCAGCTTTATTGGGAAGCATCGCTGGCTCCCACTGTCACAATCCCAATGTAACCAGTAGCGCTGTCTGAGACAGGGTCTTATATCTGAGATTCCCAACAGCACTGTCTGAGTGGTTGGAACATGTCTGCGAGTGGTTTCTCTGGCTTTGCATATAATCCCATGCTGTGCTTAAAAGCTATGTTAACAGAGAGCCTTAGTTTATAAGGGTTCCATGGTTTTCAGGCAAAAGGTGACACGGTGTGCTCATCTGCATGTCATTTCCCAGAATCCCTTGCTGCAGTGGGAGCACTGTATGCTGGGTGATAGTGGTGAAAGGCAGGGCTACAGACCTAAGACATGTGAATGTGCTCACAAGTGATCTTTTTATTTACTGTCGTGGATCTGGCGGCTGAGGGGAGCCCTGCCAGAACTTAAAGGATTGTCCGAGTGGTCAGAGTCCTTCCTCTTCTGGGCCCACAGAAGAAACAGGTGGGCCTTCTTTCGCCTAGTTCGACAGGCTCCCTGGTCTCCCTTATCTCCCCCACCCCTCCCACCCCACTCAATAACCTTGTTGAGCACCCCCTACCCCCATTAACTTGGGGCCCTGGGTCACATTGGTGTCCCCAGGCTCCAGACAAGTTGGTGGCACCCGATGCAAGAGGAAGCAATGTGTTTTGGGCACCTTTGTCACAGTAGGCATTTGATCCCTGTTACGTTTGTTTACACTGTGCAAGTCATGAAAAGATATTTTATGACCACTTTCATCGTTAACCATTTGCCCTCCCCGGCAATCCCACAATCTGACGTCAGTAACTAAACATTAGAGAACAACATTTCCTCCAAAATCCTGTAAGGGAGGCGGTGTGGTCGCCTGTCATAGGATGGAAATTGAGGAAATGGTCAATTGCAATGCAGTGACTCACACTTAAGTGTTATTGGATGCTGTAATTGAAATTCCTATTGCTTATTGCTCGAAGTTTATTCTATATTTTGAAGGGGATGTAAGAGTTTAGTTTTTGTAAGACATAAATAGGAGTGGCCCCAGAAATCTATGATCCGCATACACATACAGACATATATATATATATATACTAGCTGAGAGACCCGGCGTTGCCCGGGATGTAAATGCGTAATAGGTAGTATTATTTATAAATCGTGGAACAATAGGTGAGTATTTGTTGTAAAGGTGTTACGCCGGTGCTGCCCGCAGACCAGACCCGTTCCTTTCACTGAGGTGAGGAACGTATAGAAGCATGCACCCGCAGCAAAGGGAGCGTGTCCGGAGTGTGGTGATTTGGCGTTGCCAGGCCAGGTGTTATTTAGCTAGCAATACTTGCCGGTACCGGTGTAGAAATGCCGTTGTCGTTGCCGTTAGCCAAAGTCTGGGATTGGAGAATTCCGGAAGGTCGTTTGTCCAAGCAGGGGTCGAGAGCCAGAGAGAGACGTCCGCCAAGCCAAGTCGTAACCTGAGAGAATAAGAGAGAAAACGCCAGAGTAGTAATCCAAGTTAAAACTATGTCGAGCAATGAATGATAGGAAGGACTGGCATTATAAAGTGTGGCTGACCAATCAGAAGTGAAGGCAGACCTGGAGGACTGCGTGGAGCCATCCTGGATAGGTTCCCTTGATTGGCAGGCAGGTGAGGACTCTTGACAGGAGATCTTATTCCTGTGTTGGGGGCGGGTCTTCACTGCCAGAGCAGTGAATAAATTAAGTTCGCCCGGCGGGCGCTGTTCAGGCGCGCGCCCGGGCAACATGGCGGCCGCGTGAGGTACTGCTGGGAGACGGGGATGCCGAGGACGATGGTGAACCCCCAGAACCGCCGGAGGTGAGTGGCGCTGGCGAGGGACGCGCGCCACGGCAGCAGGGGTAAATATAGGAGCAGAAGAACCAGGGCGCGGACGCCGCGATCCCTGATTCCTCACAGTACCTCCCCCCTCAGGATCGGCCTCAGGACGATCCTTCCATGGTTTTGATGGAAACTTCTCTCGGAAGCGTTTGAGGAGTCCTGGAGCATGAATATCTTTCAGGGGTACCCATGACCTCTCTTCGGGTCCAAAACCTCTCCAGTGTACCAAAAAGTGGACTTTACCTCTTGAAAGACGGGAATCCAGTAAAGCTTGAATCTCGTATTCTTCGTTACCCTGTACCATCACCGGATCTGGTTTAGAAGTGTGGTCCGGAAAGAGGCTACTGGAGATGAATGGTTTGAGAAGCGAGGTGTGAAAGACATTCGGAATTCTCTTGCTTTGAGGAAGTTGGAGTCGGAAGGAAACCGGATTTACCTGCTCCAAGATGGAAAAGGGACCCAGAAACCTAGGAGCCAATTTGATGGAAGGAGTTTTGAGACGGATGTTCTTGGATGACAGCCAAACCTTGTCTCCGATCTTGTAATTAGGTGCCGGACGACGGTGACGATCAGCCTGGTTCTTGGAAGACAATGATGCTTTTTGTAGTGCGGATTGGATTCTGAACCAAGAGTCCTGTAAGAGGGCAATGTGCTCGTCTATGGCTGGTATTCCAGAGGAATTTTTAGAAATAGGTAGACGAGCCGGATGGAATCCATAGTTGATGAAGAAGGGGGTCTCGCGGGTAGACTCATTCCTGGAAGAATTAAAGGCGAACTCAGCCCAGATAAGTAATTCTGCCCAGTCATCCTGAGAATTCGAGACGAAGCACCTTAAGTATTTCTCGAGGGATTGATTAACTCTCTCGGTCTGTCCGTTAGATTGAGGGTGATAACCAGAAGAGAAGGAAGATGAGATACCCAGTCTCTTGGTGAAATTTCTCCAGAACTTGGAAACGAACTGTGAACCCCGATCAGACACGATGGATATGGGAATCCCATGGATCCGAAAAATCTCTTTGGAGAAAATCTCAGCTAGGGCGGGTGAGGAGGGTAAACCTTTGAGAGGAATAAAGTGTGCCATCTTGGAAAACCGATCCACTACCACAAGAATGGTATTCATGCCATTCGACTTTGGCAACTCCACAATAAAATCCATCGATATGTGGGACCAGGGACGTTCCGGAATAGGTAAAGGTAAGAGGAGACCCTGCGGTTTCTGACGAGGAGTCTTGTTCCGTGCACATACCGGACAAGACCGAGTAAATTCAAAAATGGTCTTTACCATATTGGGCCACCAGAAAGTGCGACGGATGAGGTCCAACGTCTTCTTGAATCCAGGATGTCCCGCCGAACGGGCGGCATGTCCCCAATCCAGTATTTCAGGAATGAATTTGGGTTCCACGTACAAGGAGTCTTTAGGAACAACCAGACCGATCGGGAGATTCTCTTGAGATTTGATGATCCTCTCCAGATTCTTGAATGCTACAGCTGCTAAGATTCTTTGTTTAGGAAGGATGGACTCGGTGGTTTTTTCTGATCTCTCTTCCGAAGAGTATTGCCGGGAGAGAGCATCCGCTTTGACGTTCTTAGTGCCAGGAATATATGAGAGCACAAAATTAAATCTAGAAAAAAAAAGCAACCAGCGAGCTTGGCGGGGACCTAAACGACGGGCATTCTCAATATACAATAAGTTTTTATGGTCCGTGAGAATAGTGAATGGCTCTTTAGACCCCTCCAGAAGATGTCTCCATTCCTGAAGAGCCAACTTGACGGCCAGAAGTTCCCTATTGCCCACATCATAATTTCTCTCTGCAGAGGAGAATTTTTTGGAGAAAAACCCGCAAGGATGAAGTTTATCCTGGGAAGAAAATTTCTGCGACAGAACCGCCCCAGCCCCACAGTCCGAAGCGTCAACCTCTAAGGTGAAGGGGAAATTCGTGTTAGGGTGTCGAAGGATGGGAGCAGAGACAAAAGTTTGTTTCAGTGTCTCGAATGCCGTGACAGCCTCTGGAGACCAAGATGAAGGGTCTCCACCTTTTTTGGTCAGTGCCGTGATAGGAGCGACAATGGTAGAAAAGTTGCGGATAAACTTCCGGTAATAGTTAGAAAAACCTAAAAACCGTTGAATAGATTTGAGGGAATTGGGTTGTGGCCAATCCACGACGGCCTTTAGCTTCTCTGGATCCATGGCCAAGCCTTTGTTGGAGATGATGTATCCGAGAAAGGAAGTGGTAGACTGATGAAAAATGCATTTCTCCATTTTAGCAAACAACCGGTTCTCTCGGAGGCGTGAAAGCACAAACTTCGTATGGATGATATGATCCTGTAAGTTTTGAGAAAAAATAAGGATGTCATCCAGGTATACAATGACAAATCGATTAAGAACGTCCCGAAAGATGTCATTGATGAAGTCCTGAAAAACTGCCGGTGCGTTGCATAATCCGAAGGGCATCACTAGATATTCGTAGTGTCCGCTACGGGTGTTGAAGGCAGTCTTCCATTCATCGCCCTCCCGGATGCGGATGAGGTTGTATGCCCCACGAAGATCCAGTTTAGTAAAGAGATTGGCCCCCTGAAGTCTATCAAAGAGTTCGGAAATGAGTGGGAGTGGATAACGATTCTTCACCGTGATATGGTTCAGACCCCGGTAATCAATACATGGTCTGAGGGTACCATCTTTCTTTTTGACAAAGAAGAATCCAGCCCCCGCAGGAGAATTGGAATGACGTATGAAGCCCCGCTTAAGATTCTCACGAATATATTCGTCCATAGCTTCGGTCTCGGGCAACGAGAGAGGATAAGATTTGGCTTTAGGCAAGGTATAACCAGGTACCAGATCAATCGGACAATCGTAGGAACGATGAGGAGGTAGAAGTTCACACTGTGTCTTGCTGAAAACGTCCAAGTATTCGGCGTATGGAGAAGGTAACTCCCTCAGAGAACTGGATGTGTTGGCTAATAGAAAGGATGGTTGCTTGATAGAGACAGAAGTTTCCTCTGACCTTGACCTCCAGTTAATAGGGTTAGGAGAAACCCAATCGATGAGTGGATTATGCTTCTGTAACCAGGGCAAGCCAAGCGTGATAGGTGTTCCCGGGGCATGAATAACATCAAAACCCAGAGTCTCTTTGTGAGAATGAGTAGAAAGGGTGATAGGTCCGGTTTCTAAGGAGACATAAGCCGGGGTGAGAGGTCGATTATCAATCCCGACCAAGGCAACGGGAGAGTCCTTCCTGGAAAGCGGAATCTGATTTTGTTCAGAGAAGGTTTGATCTATGAAGTTCCCTCTTGTGCCGGAATCGATAAATGCAGCTGTGGAGGTGCGGAAAGTCGGTCCTGAAAGGGAGACGGGAATAGTCAATCTTTTGGGAAGTTCCCTTCTGGGAGGGGGACAAGGAGATTCAGTACCCAGAGAGCACCCCTTCGTACTCACTGGGCTTAGTCGTTTCCCGGAGATGGTGGATGGTTACGGGTGCGCTGCTCAGAAGCTCCGCAATGATGGCACGACTCCCCAGTAGAGCGAAGTTGTCGTGACGGTGCCCGAGGTTGCTGAACTCCAAGTTGCATCGGCTCTGGAGCCTCCAGCGCCGGTAACGGGGAGAAGACGGGTCTCTGGTTAGTAGAGAACCTGGAAAAGGAAGCACGGAAAGGCGTAGACCGGGGAAGCTGACGCTGAGCGCGGCGTACCTGAAGGCGCTGATCCATACGAGAAGCCAGGGAGATGAGATCCTCCAGTGACTCTGGCCTGGTGTGAGAAGCAAGTTCATCCTTCAGAGACTCCGATAGACCTTTCCAGAAGACGGCGACTAAGGCCTCCTGACCCCAATGAGTCTCAGCTGCTATAGTTCTGAATTCCAAGGCGTATTGGCCCACAGGCCGACGTCCCTGTGTAAGCTCTAGCAGGGTATCAGAAGCAGTCTCTTGACGTGCGGGGGTATCAAAAACCTGTCGAAAGTCCCGTCTGAAGGCCGCGTAATCGCGGGTAATATCAGGGCGTAGTTCCCAGATCGGAGAGGCCCATGCCAGTGCATTACCTGTGAGCAGACTATATACGTAGGCTACCTTTTTCCGGCCAGTAGCATACAACTGGGGAGCCATCTCGAACTGGATCTCGCACTGGTTGAGAAAGCCACGACAGGCGTGTGGATCCCCTGCGTAGGGCCTTGGAGCCGGAATCTTCGGAACTGAAAATGAAGTGGAAGATAAGTCAGGCTGCGCCGGGGGTGCAGCCGCAGGCGGTGCCTGTAAAGGGCGGTCCAATACCTGCTGGGAGAGGAGAGCCACTTGATCCGTTAAGGCCTGTATTTGTTGGTACATGGCCGTCATCATAGAGTCCACAGTCTGGTCTGCGTCTTGTGGGCTCGACATAATGTTACGCCGGTGCTGCCCGCAGACCAGACCCGTTCCTTTCACTGAGGTGAGGAACGTATAGAAGCATGCACCCGCAGCAAAGGGAGCGTGTCCGGAGTGTGGTGATTTGGCGTTGCCAGGCCAGGTGTTATTTAGCTAGCAATACTTGCCGGTACCGGTGTAGAAATGCCGTTGTCGTTGCCATTAGCCAAAGTCTGGGATTGGAGAATTCCGGAAGGTCGTTTGTCCAAGCAGGGGTCGAGAGCCAGAGAGAGACGTCCGCCAAGCCAAGTCGTAACCTGAGAGAATAAGAGAGAAAACGCCAGAGTAGTAATCCAAGTGAAAACTATGTCGAGCAATGAATGATAGGAAGGACTGTCATTATAAAGTGTGGCTGACCAATCAGAAGTGAAGGCAGACCTGGAGGACTGCGTGGAGCCATCCTGGATAGGTTCCCTTGATTGGCAGGCAGGTGAGGACTCTTGACAGGAGATCTTATTCCTGTGTTGGGGGCGGGTCTTCACTGCCAGAGCAGTGAATAAATTAACTTCGCCCGGTGCGCTGTTCAGGCGCGCGCCCGGGCAACATGGCGGCCGCGTGAGGTACTGCTGGGAGACGGGGATGCCGAGGACGACGGGGAACCCCCAGAACCGCCGGAGATGAGTGGCGCTGGAGAGGGACGCGCGCCACGGCAGCAGGGGTAAATATAGGAGCAGAGGAACCAGGGCGCGGATGCCGCGATCCCTGATTCCTCACAAAAGGTTTGGGGGGGGAAGAAAGGGGAGCGGGGGGGGAGAAAGGGGAGCGAGGCGGGGACAAAGGGGAGCGGGGGGGAGAAAGGGGAGCGGGGGGGAGAAAGGGGAGCGGGGGGGGGGAGAAAGGGGAGCGGGAGGGGAGAAAGGGGAGCGGGGGGGGGGGAGAAAGGGGAGCCTGAGGCTGAGGCGGGACGCACAGTGACTTACCTGAGCGGGTGGTAGCGCCGGGGAGGTAAGGAAGCGGCTGGGGTAGGAGGGCCGCTCTTCCCGTCCGGAGCCACTGCAGGGCGGCGCACGTGATGGGGGGGGGGGGGGGGCGGACAGAGGGTGTGTGTGTGTGTATAGAGCTGCTGTGTTGTGTGTGTGTGTGTGTGTGTGTATAGAGCTGCTGTGTTGTGTGTGTGTGTGTGTGTATAGAGCTGCTGTGGTGTGTGTGTGTGTGTGTGTGTGTGTGTGTGTGTGTGTGTGTGTGTGTGTGTGTGTGTGTGTGTGTGTGTGTGTGTGTGTGTGTGTGTGTGTGTGGCCCGTCACTCCGCCTCAGGCCAATGAGAGGTGTGCGGGGGCGGGCGGCCCAAGGGACCAATGAGATTTCCCCTAGGGACACCGGACATCCAGGCAGGCAGACATACAGTGCTTTCACTAATATAGTATAAGATGTTGATGCCTGATTGTTTAAAGGTTCATGTTATAATTAAGGAATGTTGGGTTTTGACCTGTATGTGATATATTGTTCGAGAACTTGAGGATTGAAATATAACTTAAGGTTTTTTACCCTCCCCCTTCCATTTACCTCCCCCTCCCCCCCCCCACATCTCTCCCCCCCCCCACCTCCCCCCTATCCTCCCCCTTCCCCCTCCTCCTCTCCCATCCTCGCTCCGACGGGTGAGAGTCTTATAAGGGTACATATAAGGCGCTAGGTATTATGTTTAATGCTGCAGGCCTTCACAATCCAGAGGTGCACCTAAGGAACAAAATATTTCCTGAAAATCCTGCTTTCGCTGATACCAGACGTTTTTTGTGATGTTGTTTGTTCTGTTTTAATTATTAAGATCCCTCCCCCCCCCTCCCTCCCCCCTTTCCCTCCCCCTTCCCCCCCCTTCTCCCCCCCTCCATCCCCCCTCCCCCCTACCTCCCCCTTCCCCCCCTCCCTCCTCCCTAAGGAGTCTCCCCCTTCCTGTAATTAAGTGTGTCTCATAAGGGGGTTCGATTTGCTGAATATGTTATTGTTAAGATTGCTCGGGTTTGACATAAGATATGCTTGGATATCTGTAAAAAATGCATAAGTGACCAAAGGTGCTTTCCTTCCTCCTCCCCCCTCCCCCTCCCCATACTTTCCCCCTTTCATAAGATCTGACCAGCACGGCCAATATCCTATTAGGAATGCCGCTGCCTGGCTGTTTAAAGATTTATGTTATAATTACGGAATGTTGGGTTTTGACCTATACACAGAGTTTCGCTCGGGAAATCTAGGTTTGAAAGGTGACTTAAGGCTTGTTACCTCCCTACCTTCCATTTACAACACATGGGAAAGGTGAACTACTGATTATTTCTGAGGGTCTGGACCCTCCTGTCCCTTCCGGTCGTCGTTATCGGAGTTACCCCCAGAGGGCCTTAAGCCCTGACCACCAGTCGATAGTTAGACTGGTCGTATCTTTGTTTTCACGGTCTATTCTGGACCTGATTTTTCCACTTTTTTACCATCTGGAGCTGTCCCAGCTGGTCCTCTCTTCCCGCCCCCCCCTCCCCTTCCCACCCTCCCTGTCGGCCTCCATCCTCAACCAACCGAAACTGATCATCTCACAAACACTCCTGAAGATATCATTGTAGTTGCCTGGTATAGTCCACTATGGACGAGGAATCATGCCCTCCCTAGTGGGAAAAGGGAGGTCTTATATTTCTGGGTAACCCCTGAAATCCATGGGTAGTCAATCCGCAACTAGGGTAATCTCCCTAAATGTGAAAGGTTTACAAAATAATAGGAAACGAAGACTGGCCCTTCAAGAACTGAAAAGTCAGATGGGGATATTATATTCCTTCAGGAGACGCACTTCACAAACCAGGACCCGCCCAAAATATTTCAAAATTACTTCCCGATGGGTTTCGATTCCTCATTTAGTAGTAAAAAAAGAGGAGTGGCCATATTGATCCGGCAAGGAACCCCATTCAATCTGATTAAAACAGTTACGGATCTAGATGGTAGATTTTTAGTGGTATATGGCTCCCTAGCGGGGTCAGCAATCGCCCTGGTCAACCTATATGCGCCTAATGAGAATCAATTGGATTTTATAAAATCGGTCATAGAGGAAATTGAACCCACATATTTATCCTCACTAATAATAGGTGGGGACCTAAATATGGTCTTCAACCCTGCTGAAGACAAATCGCTTCCAGTAGGGCGCCTTCACTCTGACTCCTCCCTACGCACGGGGAAAAGACTACATGAGTTAATTAAAGAATTTTCATTAATAGACGTTTGGAGAGCCCAACATCAGGGTCAAAAAGTTAAAAAGAAGAAACACATATTGAGACCACAGTGCACTCAATGCAGTGATTTCTCTGCTTGTATCAATAGCTGCACTTAGCTGGGTTAGAATGATCCTCTCTGGGGAGGTGAACGATGGATGCTGATCTTACTCTCAGCCTTTCAATAGTAGTTGGCTGCATCTTAATGAAAAGATATAGAGTAGGGGTCTCAAACTACGGCCCGGGGGCCACATCAGGCCCCCCCACAAGATTTTATCCGGCCTGCAGCAACTTGAAATATATATATATATATATTTGCTCATTATATATCATTTCCCAGTGTAAGCACGGCATCCTTTCCGTGTAATTGTCACATTTCTCTTTTGTTCTGAATCATATCATGCCGATTACCCCCAAAAGATCCAAATAAAACGTATTCATTCATTTATAAAATATATCAATATTAACCAAAGATTGTTTTTTCTTTGGCCCGCGAAAATGTGTAGAATATACGATGTGTCCCTCGTACTGAAAAGTTTGGAGACCACTGATATAGAGGAATATGCAAAGACGTGTGCAGCCGGTGCTTCAAGGGTTAATAGTATCCATATGACAACTGTGATTCTCCGCTAAGGCCACTCCAATGACCATCTGTGGTCAGCACAGGGCTCGGCCTTTTTTTCTTTTTTCTACAGTATAGAGGAATATGGCATAAAAACGTTTAATATAACATGAAAGTTTAAATCGAGATTTCAAACTCACAAGCAGTTCTTAGTAGTCTGGCATGTGAAGACGCTGAATTTTTGCGCTGAAAAGCATTGATATAAGCACAGAAATCACTGCATTGAGTGCACGGTATTCCCAATATGTGTTTCTTCTTGTTATATTGATTGGGCAGTCTATGCGCCTCAGACCGTCCTGCATTTCACCGCTCTAGTTGTTTTCTGGAGGGATGTGGAAATCCCTCTGTACAGGACTTCGGCTGCAGGACTGAATTTCCGTGGATGCGGGATTCAGAGGTTTGTTACAATATTATTTACCGCATTATTGTTACATATTAACTGTGTAAGTCCCTGTCTGTCTACATACTTTACGGTTTTATTCCCTTCTTGGGGTGTTCAGCGCGTTCTTTTCTCTGTTTCGTAGTATACAGTGTGACTGCTTTATATTGATGTTTGCTCATGTCATGTTTACCAGTCCCAATCAAAACTTTGCAAATGACAGTATCTGAAGCGTTTTGTTCCTGCTTTGAATATCTGGTGTTAAGTTCACACTTATCTCAGACACAATCTCTGCTTGTGACATTTTTATTACTGTCCAATCTTACAGTAGCCCTGAGCGACAACCAATCCATGTATCTCCATAGGTCTTTAGCATTCCCATTGTTTTAATAAAGATCAAAACAGGTTAATAAGTTGAGTTGACATTAACAGAAAACAGCATTGTGTGATACAAATCAATGCTCAGTATTTTTCCACTCTGTGATTGCTGCAAATAGTGTGTAAGGTATCTCCTTAAGGGATCTGTGTTTCCACTGCTCTTTTACCTCTTCCCTCTTACCACTGCCATATACCATCAGCTGGACTTCATTGGTTTCATTGATATAACATGGTTATGTGATTTCTCCTTGGAGTCAGCTATTGGTGATCATCCGTGTTGGGTTCTGTTTGTACCACCTAGGGGGTTCACAAAGAGGATTTAATAGTCTTAATTGTTCCCGCAGGGAGGACGTACAAGCTTATCATAGAGATCACAAATACTGCAGACAATTTAAATGTTTATATATGCATGCAAGTAAATATATGTACATAAGGGGTGCGTTCTAAAGGGAAAAGCGCCTGCTTTTTTAGAAGATTATACTAAGATAAATGTTTTAATTTTAATTTAAATGCTTAATATTGTGTTGGTGTAATTTGCACCCAGCTGGGACAATTTTTTTTTAAAGTATCAAGTTTTTGTTTTATTTTTATTAAAATTAATGTTATTTGTACCACACACATCTAGAGTGAGGTCTTATTTGGAACTCCTTGACCTCTGAGACATAGGGTTCTCTATTCAATTGATTCCGTGCGCTGAAGTATATTCTCTTTTCACCTATACTTTATACACATATGGGAATTGAAGACTCCCTGATAATATACATCAGCAGCAGTCGTCATTCCTTTTATATAGTGATAACAAAACCATTACTACCATTGTTGCAAGCTCATTTAGAGCCATCTTTTTTCCTTTCTAATGCACAGTATAGCTCTTAGAAGAAAAAATATAGGTAGCGCTAAAACAATAATAGGGAAGTTAAATAATTGAAAATCCCTAACTAATTACACTTTATGAAAATAGAGGGCGGCTGCCTAATAACTCTCTGATCACCCGGTCAGAACAAACACCATAAAAACCTCAGCTGCCTCTCCTTCCTCCATCTCCGCTCAGGACTTTGCTGACTATTTTAAGGGAAAGGTGGAATCCATACAGCAGAACATCCCCTCTGTTTCTTCCTCCCATCCTACACCTCTTCCTAACTCTCCTCCTGCCTTCCTTGACTCTTTTTCCACTGTCTCAGAGGAGGATGTGTCGCTGTTGATCGCCTCCTCTCCCTCTACCACTTGCCCTCTTGACCCCATTCCCTCCCATCTCCTAAAACCTCTAGCTCCTACTATAATCCCTACGCTCACACACATTTTTAACTCCTCCCTCTGCTCTGGAACCTTTCCATCCTCCTTCAAACATGCAACAGTCATACCATTACTCAAGAACAGCAAGCTTGACCCTACCTGTCTTTCTAACTATCGACCTGTCTCCCTCCTGCATTTTGCCTCTAAACTCCTTGAACGTCTTGTATTCTCTCGCTTGCTCCATTTTCTCAACACCTATTCTCTCCTAGACCCTCTACAATCTGGCTTCCGCTCTGCTCACTCCACCGAAACAGCCCTCACTAAAATAACTGACGACCTCCATGCTGCCAAAGACAGAGGTCATTACACTCTGCTCATATTACTCGACCTCTCTGCAGCATTTGACACAGTGGACCACCCTCTTCTCCTCCACATTTTCCATACTCTAGGTATTCGGAACAAAGCTCTATCCTGGATCTCATCCTACCTCTCCCATCGTACTTTCAGTGTCTCTTCTGCTAACACCTCCTCCTCTATTGATCTCTCTGTGGGGGTACCCCAGGGCTCTGTCCTGGGACCTCTTCTCTTTTCTCTGTACACACTCTCTCTAGGTGACCTAATAACATCTTTTGGGTTTAATTATCACCTCTATGCCGACGACACACAAATATACTTTTCAACACCTGTCCTTACACCTGCTGTACAAACCAAAGTTTCTGAATGTCTCTCTGCTATATCATCCTGGATGGCCCTCCGCCGCCTTAAACTCAACATGGCTAAAACAGAGCTCCTCATACTTCCTCCCAAACCTGGCCCTACTACCTCCATCCACATTACTGTTGGAACTACAGTCATTCACCCAGTAGCCCAAGCACGCTGCCTAGGGGTCACACTCGACTCCTCTCTCACATTCGCCCCTCACATTCAAAACATTTCTAAAACTTGTCGCTTTTTCCTCCGCAATATAACAAAGATACGCCCTTTCCTCTGTTGCTCGACTGCTAAAACTCTGACTCAGGCCCTCATTCTCTCCCGTCTTGATTACTGTAACCTCCTGCTGTCCGGCCTTCCTGCCTCTCACCTGTCTCCCCTACAATCTATCTGTCTCAGCATCTCCCCTCATGAAATCCCTCTCCTGGCTTCCGATCAAATCCCGCATCTCACACTCAATTCTCCTGCTCACTTATAAAGCTTTACATTCTTCTGCCCCTCCTTACATCTCATCCCTAATTTCTCGTTATGCACCATCCAGACTCTTGCGTTCTTCTCAAGGATGTCTTCTTTCTACCCCCTTTGTATCTAAAGCCCTCTCTCGCCTTAAACCTTTCTCACTTTCTGCCCCACGCCTCTGGAATGCCCTTCCCCTCAGTACCCGATTAGCACCCTCTCTATCCACATTTAAGACCCACCTTAAGACACACTTGCTTAAAGAAGCATATGAATAGCACTGTGGATATTCTGAACACAATACATAAAGCTTGGCCCCCTGCAGACGCACTTACCAGAACTCCCTCCTACTGTCTCTGTACGTTCTCCCTACCTACCAATTAGATTGTAAGCTCCTCGGGGCAGGGACTCCTCTTCCGAAATGTTACTTTTATGTCTAAAGCACTTATTCCCATGATCTGTTATTTATATTATCTGTTATTTATTTGATTACCACATGTATTACTAATGTGAAGCGCTATGTACATTAATGGCGCTATATAAATAAAGACATACAATACAATACATAGATAACACACATAAATTTGGCACCTAGAAGTATTTGTATAAAAATAAAATGTACAACCATAGAGAGATATGTGGCACAGAAACCTTGCGGAGTCCAATAGAATGGATGATGTTAATCCGATGTGAACATGCAAAACAAAAGCAAAACATTCATAGTGTAACACTTGGTAAACCACTAAATATTATAAAGCAGTACGGACAACTAACAATAAACTAACAGACAAACTAGGTGGAAGCCTTACAAACAACAGGTGATTTAAACTGAGTGTATAAAAAACACTTATTAATAATCTTAAATGGATGAATGACACTTATATTAGAATATGAAATCTGCTATTCCTCGGCACATTGAATAAAATTCCACCTAGTTTGTCTGTTCACATCGGATTAACATCATCCATTCTATTGGACTCCGCAAGGACTCTGTGCCACATATCTATCTATGGCTGTACATTTTATTTTTATACAAGTACATCTAGGTGCCAAATGTGTGTGTGTGTTACCTCAGTATAGCTCTTAGCTACCAGTCACCCAAACCCTTTTTGGAGGCACAAAAAGCACGAGTGACTCTTGAGCCATGGGAAGTTTAAACATCAAATCAGTTCAGGGTCCTCTGGTAATCATATGACCGGACTGCACAGTGAGTGACCCGCATAGGTCTCAGTACCAAGGCAAGATTGGGATAAAACATCACCATGTCTGTCACGGACAAGGAATGGCATTGAAAGCGATAAGATTTTCCCCTTGGTGCAATTAGTTTTTCTGCAGTTTTGAAGTCACAGGGGTGGGTAGTTTAGGGAGAAGGATCATATAATGCAGGGGTACTCAACTCCAGTCCTCGAGCCACCCCCCAACAGGTCAGGTTTTCAGGATATCACTGCTTCAACACAGGTGGCTCAATCAATCCCAGTTTCAGCACAGGTGGCTCAATCTGTCCCAGCAACAGCACAGGGGGCTCAATCAGAGGCTCAGTCTTTGACTGAGCCTCCTGTGCTGAAGCTGGGATATTCTGAAAACCTGCCCTGTTGGACGGGCTTGAGAACGGGAGTTGAGCACCCCTGATATAATGCATATTACAATGTTATGACATCCTGGAGTTGACAAACTCTTGTGACAAACAATCTGTGTTAAAGGTATTTCCTATTATTTTTCTGTTTTCTTTTTTTTTGCTGTGCAAACTGAGCCAAAGGAAACAGCAGGCAGCCGTCCCAGAGCAAGCAGTCTTCCCTCCATGAACCCCAAAACTTATTATTAACAGAGCACCAAGATAAAGAAAAAAAAACATGGATGACAGCATGTACTGACACTTTGTGTCATCTTGTGCTTCTCATTTCAGCACCTATAATAAACAGATCAGCTGCTACCACCTGTACCTGCTTAGTATAAAGGAATCAAATTCACTGAGAGCAATTCACCTGATTTAATAAGACAAGGAGCCTTTTCTAGCCACACCTTCACATCACTCTCCGCATATTAAGCAATGCACACAGCGGCACGCTGCAACTGGAAATATCTTTCTTATGTGGCACGGCAGTTCGTGCAGAGCCATCTTAAGAATTTTTGGAGCCCTTGGCTAAGTGTAAATTAGGGACCCCACCCACAAAGGTCACATTTAAGTGCAAATACAGTATGCTTTTACTGAACAACATTTAAACCTTTTTGTTGAAATACTAAAAGCATAAATATGTTATTTATCTACGTGTCTCCTTCTGCTTTTATTATTTGCAAAGTCACAAATAGCAAAATCAGAAAGCAATATAGAAGTAATAACAAATATTCAAGTCCTGGAACATTTGGGTAACAGTGATCATAACATGGTCTCATTTGAAATAAATTATCAAAAAACAGATTACTTGGTTTCACCAAAGACCTTAAACTTTAGAAAGGCAAATTTTAATAAACTAAGGACTAATCTACAAGTAATACATTGGGATAATGCTTTTGCAGGGAAAAATGTAGAAGATAAATGGGCAGTGTTTAAAACATTGTTAGAAAAGCACACTTATCAGTGTATACCCTTGGGTAATAAGTATAAAACAAATAAGTCAAAACCAATGTGGCTAAATAAACAGGTAGGGGAGGAAATGGACAAGAAGAGGAAGGCGTTTAGATTCTTTAAGTCAGAAGGGACGGAGACATCATATCAGAATTATAAGGAATGTAACAAAAATTGCAAAAGGACAATCAAATTAGCAAAAATGGATAATGAAAAAAGGATTGCAATAGAAAGTAAGATCAACCCTAAAAAGTTCTTTAAGTAACTTAATAACAAAAAAATGAGAAAAGAAAATATTGGACCCTTTCAGTATGAGATGGGCAGGCAGATTATTGGAGATAAGGAAAAAGCAGAGGTATTAAACAAATTCTTTGCCTCTGTGTTTACCAGGGAAGAATCAAGTTCAATAGTAGTGCAGCAGGAAGAAGTCACAACCTCCATATTAATGAACAATTGGTTCACTGAGGAAGAAGTTCATAAGCGACTTGAAAAAATTAAAGTAAATAAGGCACCTGGCCCCGATGGCATACATCCAAGAGTTCTCAAGGAGTTAAGCTCAGTAATAGCCAAACCATTATATTTAATATTCAAGGACTCAATTTCCACAGGCTCAGTACCACAAGATTGGCGTAGAGCAGATGTGGTGCCTATATTTAAAAAGGGAGCTAGATCACAACCGGGGAATTACAGACCTGTAAGCCTGACTTCAATAGTGGGGAAACGTCTTGAAGGTTTAATACGGGATAATATTCAGGAATACCTAATGGAAAATAAAATTCTTAGTAATAGTCAGCATGGATTTATGAAGGATAGATCATGCCAAACTAACCTTATTTGTTTCTTTGAGGAGGTAAGTAGGAATTTAGACCAGGGTAATGCAGTTGATGTGGTCTACTTAGATTTTGCAAAGGCTTTTGATACGGTTTCACACAAGAGGTTGGTGTACAAAATAAAGCAAATTGGACTCAGTAATAATATATGCATCTGGATTGAAAACTGGTTAAAGGACAGACAACAGAGGGTAGTCATAAATGGAACTTTTTCAGGTTGGGCTAAAGTCGTGAGTGGAGTACCACAGGGATCGGTACTGGGACCCCTGCTTTTTAACTTGTTTATTAATGACCTTGAGGTTGGGATCGAGAGCAAAGTCTCCATCTTTGCTGATGATACTAAATTGTGTAAGGTAATAGAATCAGAGCAGGATGTAATTTCTCTTCAGAAGGACTTGGAGAGACTGGAAACGTGGGCAGGTAAATGGCAGATGAGGTTTAATACAGATAAATGTAGGGTTATGCATTTGGGATGCAAGAATAAAAAGGCGAATTACAAAGTAAATGAGGATAAATTGGGGGAATCCTTGATGGAGAAGGATTTAGGAGTGCTTGTAGACAGCAGGCTTAGCAATAGTGCCCAAAGTCATGCAGTAGCTGCAAAGGCAAACAACATCTTATCTTGCATCAAACGGGCAATGGGTGGAAGGGAAGTAAACATTATTATTCCCCTTTACAAAGTATTAGTAAGACCTCACCTTGAATATGGAGTACAATTTTGGGCACCAATCCTAAGAAAAGACATTATGGAACTAGAGAGAGTGCAGAGAAGAGCCACCAAATTAATAAAGGGGATGGACAATCTAACTTATTTATTTATTTTATTTATTTATAAAATATTTTACCAGGAAGTAATACATTGAGAATTACCTCTCGTTTTCAAGTATGTCCTGGGCACAGAGTAAAACAAATAATACATGGTTACAAGTACAGTTACATAAATGAACAAGGTATACATTATATACAAGACATTGCGTGCACAGTTATAGAAAATATATATTATGAGCGTATGAAACAGTTACAGACCAGATTAAAGTGTGAGACAGCCTTAGATTTGAAAGAACTTAAGCTGGTGGTGGATATGAGAGTCTCTGGTAGGTTGTTCCAGTTTTGGGGTGCATGGAAGGAGAAGGAGGAACGTCCGGATACTTTGTTGAGTCTTGGGACCATGAATAGTCTTTTGGAGTCTGATCTCAGGTGATAGGTGCTGCATGTGGTAGGGGTGAGGAGCTTGTTCAGGTATCTGGGTAGCTTGCCCAGAAAGTATTTGAGGGTGAGACAGGAAAGGTGAACTTTGCGCCTAGACTCTAGTGATGACCAATCTAGTTCTTTGAGCATTTCGCAGTGATGTGTGTTGTAGTTGCATTGGAGAACAAAACGACAAATTGAATTGTAGAGGGTGTCAAGTTTGCTAAGGTGGGTTTGAGGAGCCGAGCCATATACTATGTCTCCATAGTCAATAATTGGCATTAGCATCTGCTGTGCAATACGCTTTCTGACCAGGAGACTTAGGGAGGATTTGTTCCTGTAAAGTACCCCTAGTTTGGCATAGGTCTTGGTTGTCAGGGTATCAATGTGCATCCCGAATGTTAAGTGGGAGTCAAACCATAAGCCCAGGTATTTAAAACTAGTGACAGGGGTTAGGGTGGTGTTAGCGTTGGTTCTAATCAGGAGCTCAGTCACTGGAAGCTTTACAAATTTAGTCTTGGTCCCGAATACCATTGTTACAGTCTTGTCAGTGTCTAAAAACAGTTTGTTTTGGGAAATCCAGTTTTCGAGTCTCAAAAAGTCAGACTGAAGTATGTGTTGAAGGTCAGAGAGGCTATGGCTGTGTGCATATAGGATTGTGTCATCTGCATACATGTGTATTGAGGCTTCCTTACAAGCTGTGGGAAGATCATTAATGAACACTGAGAAGAGTAGGGGCCCCAGAACAGAGCCTTGCGGGACACCACAGGTGATATCAAGGGGGTTGGAGTTAGAGCCTGAGATGGACACATGTTGGGATCTTCCTGATAGGTAGGACTGAATGAACTTATGAACTTATGAGGAGAGGCTAGCTAAATTAGATTTATTTACATTAGAAAAGAGGCGTCTAAGAGGGGATATAAAAACTATATACAAATATATTCGGGGACAGTACAAGGAGTTTTCAAAAGAACTATTCATCCCACGGGCAGTACAAAGGACTCGGGGCCATCCATTAAGGTTGGAGGAAAGGAGATTTCACCAGCATCAAAGGAAAGGGTTCTTTACAGTAAGGGCAGTTAAAATGTGGAATTCATTACCTATGGAGACTTTTATGGCAGATACAATAGATTTGTTCAAAAAAAGGTTGGACATCTTTTTAGATAGGAAAGGTACACAGGGATATACCAAATAAGTATACATGGGAAATATGTTGATCCTGGGATTAATCCGATTGCCAATTCTTGGAGTCAGGAAGGAATTTATTTTTCCCCTTATGAGACATCATGGGATTATATGACTCTGGGGTTTTTTGTTTGCCTTCCTCTGGATCAATAAGTAAGTATAGATAAAGGATATAGGGGGCTATGCACTAAGCTCAAAGGCTTTGCGATCTGATTTGGCCAAAAAGCAGGTTCGTTAAAAAGTGAAGCCGGGGACGCGATGCACTAAGGCCTTGAGGCCATTTTTTAACGTACCTGCTCAAAATAGCTCAAAACAGCCACAGCGTACGTGATGCTTTTTTCCCCCCTGCTAGCGTTCTGAACCTCTCCGTACACTAGCTGATAGAAAAAAAAGCCGCATGTAACATTTGCATGGAGATTTGCCATCTCCATGCCAGACTGTTACAGGCGATCGTACACTAAATAAATACATTTTAATAATAGTGTACATGAGCAGGGGGTCTCTGGAGCTGAACCGCATTGATTTCAGGTCCGAGGACCCCCTTTCTTCAGGAGATATAGGCCCCGTTATGGGGTGCCGGTATCCCCTGCACTTTAAAGCTCCCGCGTCACGTGACCGGGTTATTTACATTCTGCAGGGGATACCAGCACCCCATAAAGGGGCCTATATATCCTGAAGTAGGGGGTCCTCGGACCTGAAACCAATGCGGTTCAGCTCAGGAGACCCCCTGCACATCTACACTAGTATTAAAACACACATAACAATAAACAATAATTCATTACCATAGCGGCTATACGCTATGGTAATGAAGCTGCTTTAATGTATTTTTAATAATAGTGTGCAGGAGCAGGGGGTCTCCTGAGCTGAACCGCATTGATTTCTGCCTCAGAGACCCCCTGCTTCCCGAGTTACAGGCCCCGGTATGGGGCATTGGAGGCCAATATCGCAGCCATCTTTATAGCGTCCAAGACGCGACGTGGGCTCTATAAAGATGGCGTCCGCACTGGCACCGATGCCCCAAACCGGGGCCTGTAACTCGGGAAGCAGGGGGTCTCTGAGGCAGAAATCAATGCGGTTCAGCTCAGGGGACCCCCTGCTCCCACACACTATTATTAAAATTTACATTAATGCAGCTTCATTACCTTAGCGGATAGCCACTAAGGCAATGAAGGGTTAAGGCATAATAGCATGTTTATTGGGGACAATTTCCCCCAATAAACATTGCAATACACAACATAGAATACAGTAATGGGCAAAATTACTATTATCCACATATGGATAATAATGCATTTGCCCATTTTAAATACATAAATATTACAATAAATACAGTCAAAACATTTTACACTTACGTTTTACAGGCAGCCACGATGAAGGCCGTCTTCATCCTCATCTTAATTCTGCCTATGCCCCTCCGGTGCTGCAAAACATGCACAACAATCACAATAGCCAATGTAATGTCCCCTAACCCCTTAATCACCATAGCGGTTATTAACCGCTACAGTCATTAAGGGGTTAACCCACCCTCATCCACCACTCGGGAGGCCTACATACCCTCCCCTACTACCCCCCCACCCCGTGAGGCCTAACCACCCTCACCCACTACCCACAAGGGAGGCCTACCCACATACCCTTGGGGCCAATACCCCCCCCCCCCCCAACACATACAGTACAATAATGTGCAAAATAACTATTATCCAGATATGGATAATATATTATTTGCCCATTATGAAACACATAAAACATGCATAAATCAAAACATGAATTTTTAATCTTAAACTAACCACATTGCATGTTAAAATAAATCCAGCATCTATTGTAAATATAAGCCAACAAATCAGCAGTTCAACAAATGTATATGAAATGTCACACAATTGCATTGAGTGTGTACATGATGCAATTAATCTGTGCATCATGTAACACTATGCAAAATATATGTAACAATAAAACACTGTGAACAATGTCCCCTAACCACCAATGCCATCATGAAAATCAATTAGAAACTAACCAACATCAATACAATTAGCATCAATCAATTAATCCATTTCCTCAAACAATTAAAATACAATACAAACCAATTATCCAATTCCCTATTCAATTACTAAAGCCAAACCATTGCCAAAACAATTCTAATTTAAAGTAACCACCATCATTCTAATCTAACTACAAGAAAGAAGCCATTACCTAAATAGAAATTACATTATTAAAAACAATGACAAAATAAAGCTGCTAAATACATTAGCCATACATGAAAAGAACATAAACATTAGCAAAACAATCAATTATTATCTCTGTATGTCTGCCCATACAGATAGATAAACATAACATACAGGGGCAATAATAGAGCATCAAATACAAAGCATTTACATACAAAAATCACATACAATACACCCATTCAGTGTCCGTGAATGATGCTCTATTATTGCCCCTATATGTTATGTTTATCTATCTGTATGGATAGACATACAGGGATAATAATTGATTGTTTTGCTAATGTTTATGTTCTTTTCATGTATGGCTAATGTATTTAGCAGCTTTATTTTGTCATTGTTGTGAATAATGTAATTTCTATTTAGTAATGGCTTCTTTCTTGTAGTTAGATTAGAATGATGGTGGTTACTTTAAATTGGAATTGTTTTGGCAATGGTTTGGCTTTAGTAATTGAATAGGGAATTGTATAATTGATTTGTATTGTATTGTAATTGGTTTAGGAAATGGATTAATTGATTGCTGCTAATTGTATTGATGTTGCTATTTGATTTTTATGATGGCTTTGGTGGTTAGGGGGCATTGTTCATAGTGTATTTTATTGTTACATATATTTTGCATAGTGTTACATGATGCACAGATTAATTGCATCATGTACACACTCAATGCAATTGTGTGACATTTCATATACATTTGTTGAGCTGCTGATTTGTTGGCTTATATATACATAGATGCTGGATTTATTTTAACATGCAATGTGGGGATTTTAAGATTAAAAATTCATGTTTTGATTTATGCATGTTTTATGTGTTTCATAATGGGCAAAAAATATATTATCCATATCTGGATAATAGTTATTTTGCACATTATTGTACTGTATGTCTGGGGGGGGGGGGGTATTGGCCCCAAGGGTATGTGGGTAGGCCTCCCTTGTGGGTAGTGGGTGAGGGTGGGTTAACCCCTTAATGACTGTAGGGTTAATAATCGCTATGGTGATTAAGGGGTTAAGGGACATTACATTGGCTATTGTGGTTGTTGTACATGTTTTGCAGCACCGGAGGGGCATGGGCAGGATGAAGATGAGGATGAAGACAGCCTCCATCGTGGGTGCCTGTAAAAGGTAAGTGTAATATGTTTTTAATGTATTTATTGAATGTTATATGTATTTAAAATGGGCAAATGCATTATTATCCATATGTGGATAATAGTAATTTTGCCCATTACTGTACATATTGTGTTAGGGTGTGTATTTAGTTTTAATTGTTGTTTATTATTTTTGTTGGTGCAACATTGGTACCGCAGGCTCGCGGGTACCCCGGTACTCCCGCGGGAACCCCGGGACGGCCGCAGGGACCCCCGGACTCCCGCGGGGACCACCGCACTCCCGCTGAGACCCCAGCTTGGTGAGCCGGGGACCCCCAGACACCCGCGGGGTCAGCCGTGGACACCCGTGCAACCCCCGGCCTCCCTCGGGGACCCCTGCGGGGTCAGCCGGGGACACCCGCCGGCCTGCTGTATTGGTTTTGCGCATGCAAAAATGAAAAGCAAGAATTTTTTCTAAGTCCAGATTTCGTTGCTTCTACTCTGACCTGGCGTGTTTTGATCAACGCAACTTTTGCGTTTGTTAAGGTTGCGTTGCTTAGTGCATCCCGCTTAAGGGCAGAATTTCACGCAAACAGGGCTGCGATCGAGCAAAGTTGGACTTAGAAAAAATTCCTGAAAAAAGTCACTTTTAGAGCGCAAAGTGCCTGTTTGCGTTGCTTAGTGCATCGGGTTGAGCAAAAAATCACGTTCGAAGAGCACTTTGCGGTCTATAAGTGACTTAACGGAGCTTAGTGCATAGCCCCAAAGTATCTGTTGTCTAAATTTAGCATAGGTTGAACTTGATGGACGTGCGTCTTTTTTGAACCTCATCTACTACGTAACTATGTAACTATGTAACTATGTAACTATGTAACTATGTAACTATTTTATTTCGTATATCTGATCCGATTGTCATCAAGGGAAGAGATTTCGATCTCAAGAGTTGACATAAAACAAAGCTTTATGTCAACTCCAGGAGGTCATTTACATTGTAATATATGCATTATGTCAGGGGTGCTCAAGCCTCTCCAACAGGTCAGGTTTTCAGGATATCCCATCTTCACAGGATATCCCAGCTTCAGCACAGGTGGCTCAATCTTTGACTGAGCCACCTGTGCTGAAGCTGGGATATCCTCAAAACCTGACCTGTGGGGGGAGGGGGGGGTAGTGGAGTTGAGAACCCCTGAAATAAGGCAACTATACTTTCAAGCTACCATTTAACCCTGAAAACAGATATCCTGTAAGAGAGCAAGGAAACAAGGAAATAATCCAACATGTATTATGTGACTGGAGCAGCAATACTGCTTCCCCCCTTTCTGGTGGCTCTTTTATTCTTATTTGTATATGTAAGGCGTGTGACGATGTATAATTCAACATTCTTACCTAAGCTGGCAATCGTTTGATGCTCCAGCTATACATCTCTAAAAATCCTGATTGTGTGCCTAACATAATGGCCGCCTTTCAGCGTCAATCAATGCTTCAGTCAGTGTAAATCAGCAGCTACAATGTATCCTTATATTAGTAAGGTAACATTATCTATTGTTACAGTTTGCAGCTCAAACTACTGAGAACATTGGACAACAAATTATCACAAACAGGAAAGTGTTGCAAATATCTTGCACTGCTGGGGAGGGGGGATAAACCCTGCTATAGAAATCAAAGGGTGCTTTCAAATGACATTGAGTTGAATAAAATAAATAAAATAAAAAACAGTCCCTATTATCTAATACCACAGAACGGATTTATTTATAAAAAGACTTGTCAGATTTCACACTTTGCTGCTTTAGTCACCATATCTTTGGAAGGACTTGTCAAGCTGCCTTGTCTCCTACGTAATAGTGTATTTCCTGGGACATGTCTGTGTGCAGAGTGCTGCCAACACCCCTACTCCATCCCCCAATACAAAGGTGATATCACCATTGCAAAATCTTGCACCCACGTGTATTGAAGGCTGTACCAGATTAATTAAAGAATAAACTTCCATGAGATTTTTTGCTTTGATTAAAAAAAAAGTGATTTTTTTTTTAACTACAATTTTGCAGCTGGGAGACCCTGACACATTATATAAAGTTATAGATTGTAAGCTCACTGGAGCAGGCCTCATCTTAACTATTGTCACAGTGTAAGTTAATGTTGATATCTTATTGTTTTCATCTTCTGACCTCATTGTACTGCGCTGTGGAATACGTTGGCGCGTTACAAATGAATAGTAATAATTATATTAAAATAATAATAACCAGCCCCTTATTTACAAAGGCGAAATCGGAGCATTTCTTACTCCACTTTTTCCCACTATGTATTAACGCACAATGGCCCATGTTTACTAAGCGGTTCTATTCGATAAGACCAGGGGTGGACAACTCTAGTCCTCAAGAGCTACCATCAGGTCAGGTGTGCAAGATATCCCTGCTTCAGCACAGGTGGCTCAATCAGTGGCTCAGCCTTTGACAGGGGACTGATTGAGCCACCTGTGCTGAAGCAGGGATATCCTAAAAATCTGACCTGTTGGTGGCCCTTGAGGACTGGAGTTGGCCGCGCTTGGTCTGATCACTGCGTTTGTGCAATGTTCTCACTCCTTCACTCATCCCTCTGGTGGCAGCTTTGCAGAACAAACAGCCACAAATATGCAAACAGTGTCATTCTAGAGGTGGCTGCATGAAGGAGGCGGGCGGCGCGAAGGAAAAAGGTTAGAGACCATTACAGAGCCCCCCCCTCTCCCCCGGCAATCAGTGAGGCCGCTGTATGCACTAGCACAAATTTTGCCACCCTAGGCCAGACCTAGCGAACCTAATGAGAAATCCGCCACTGGATGTGGGCTATTGTGTCCTATTACAGCTGAAGCATTGGTATATTGGGACTCATTAAAAGCATTTCAAACTAAGGGGCCTATGATAGTAGCCTTTATAAAAACAAATAGCCGGGCCACTTTCGCCACCAGTTTTTTGAGCGTTGCTATCACGGTATTCAGAAAGCCTCGATTACCTGCGATAGCAAGATTCCCAAAACGGGCGAGTAGCCGGCGGCGTGATGATCGCCTCTCTCAAAAGGCCAAATCCGGCGCTTTCTTTCAGCTGCAGAGAGAGCTGCACAGAGGGAGCCGCTTCTCCCTGCGCATATCTCGCCAGAGATCAAAATATTTTAATATGAATTTTAATACTAGTGTAGATGAGCAGGGGGTCTCCCAAGCAGAATCGCGTTTATTTGAGGTCCGGGGACCCCTTGCTTTCCGAGGTACAGGTCCCGTTATGGGGTGCCGGTATCTCCTATGCATTTTATGCCCACAAGTGACGTGGGACATTAACATTTTTGGCAAATGCTTGTTTTCTATTGATTGTTATTTTTTCGATTTCTATTTATTGTTTGGATTAAATTGTTTTGAATTTATATGGCTGGTTTTTACTACATTTTAGGATTGGTTAGCGTTCTTAATTCATTAATGGTTTTGTTGGATAGTGTTTCAAATTAATTAATTGTTCTGTTGGTTAGTGCTTTTTTTTTTTTTTTTTTAATCTTTTTTTTTCCTTTATTGGAGACATACACATAAATTACATACAGAGGGCACAATCAGTTTGATACATAACGGACAGAGTATAGTGAGTCTTGACTGTAGGGTAGGCGCATGGTCTCAATAAATTCTTTAATTGATTTTTGGTAAGAAAAGCAGGGGGGAAGACTCAGGGAGGGGGACGATAGATGGGAACGACAGGAGAGGGGGGTGGGGGGGGAAGGGGGCGGGTTAGTCCCTCTCTTTCTCTCCATCTCTTTAGCTCTTTTGTGCTTAGTCGGTGGGTCCTAGCCGGGGCCTAGCAGGGAGGTGGGGTTCAGGAACCTGTCCAGGGCTCCCAGATATTATAGAATTGTGGCATTTTCTGTTTTAGCATGGCTGTCAGTTTGTCCATGATCATAACTGTATTTACCCTGTTGACCACGGTCCTTCTTGAGGGCGCTTTTAGGTGTTTCCAGGCTGCCGCTACCGAGCATCTTGCCGCCGTAAGTATGGCGGAAGTCAGCCTGGCCTCGGGGGCTGGGAGATCCTCTATTGGTTTACCCAGCACGTACGTCAGAGGGTCCAGGGGGACCTCTAGGCCCAGGGTGTCATCTAGCAGTTTTTGGACTCTGGTCCAGAACCGCTGTATCTCCGGACATGTCCACCATATGTGGGGCATGTCGCCCTTTTGTCCACATCCCCTCCAGCATTCGTCAGTTGCGCCGGGGAAGATCTGGCTCAGTCTGCTCGGGGTCAGGTACCATTGAAATAGTATTTTATATATATTTTCTTTTGTAACCGAGCAAATTGAGGTTTTAGGGGCTGCGTCCCAGATGTCCTCCCAATCTTCGAGGTCTAGCGGTATGCCAAGGTCTGAGCACCATTTTTGCATGTAAGCATGAGTGGGTGGGGGGAGGGAGTTTTCCAGTATGCTATAGATTGCTGTAATTAACCCTTTCTGATATGCTCTTCTTCGACAGAGCGACTCAAATTTGGTCAAGGGGGCAAATTTTGAGGTCGGGGATAGAGCTCCAAGGAAATGCCTTGTTTGTAAAAATGTGAATATGGGGAGATGGGGGGCTGACAGTTTGTTTCTGAGCTCCTGGAAGGACAGAGCTTCGTCATTCTCTAGCAGATCCGCAACCATGCTAATATTTAGGTCCTGAAATTGACCGATCTGAGCTTGGGCACATCCAGGGGGGAATGCTGGGTTCCCGAGTATGGGGATGAGTTGGGAGGGGGGTGAAGTTAGGCCATATTTCCCTCTATTTTTGGACCAGATCGACCACGTGCATTTCATTGCTCCCAGTCCAAGCTTCTGGGTGGGTTTTTCCTTGTGGTCTGGGGACCAAAGCAGTACTGGGAGAGGGACAGGGGCTACTTGATTGGTCTCTATTTCCAGCCAGCAGGCGGATTCTGGGGGGTTGTTCCACACTACTGCTTGTCTGAGTTGGACTGCGTGGTAATATCTTATCACGTCGGGCACACCTAACCCTCCTCTAGTTTTTGCAGCCATGAGCACTGACCGCGGAACTCTGGGTTTACGCTGTTTCCATATAAAGCGCATTATTTGCGTCTGTATGTTCCTGAGGTCAGCTAGTGGGATTGGGACTGGGAGAGTCTGAAAATAATACAACAGTCGGGGAAGGATATTCATTTTAGCGGAGACGATTCTGCCAAACCAGGAAATCTGGTATGTATTCCAAGCTTCTAGATCTTTCTTGATCTGGCTAAAAGGGGGGGGATAGTTAGTTTTATATAGCGAGGAGTACATTCTAGTAATTTTGATCCCTAGGTATTTTATGTGGGAGGAGTTCCATCTATATTTGTGGTTGGCTTGAAGAAGTTTCCATGTGGGTTCGGGGAGGGATATATTTAATGCTTCTGATTTGTCCATATTTATTTTGTAATCTGAAGCGAGACTAAACTGATCGAGCAGCTTTGTAGATTGGGTAGGGAGACATGTGGGGCAGCTAAGGTCAGAATGATGTCGTCCGCGAAAAGGGATATTTTATAGTCTTTGTCCGCTATGTTTATACCTAAAATATCTGGGTTCGCTCTGACTTGTGCTGCTAGCGGTTCTATTGAGAGTGCGAACAGTAGAGGGGATAGGGGGCATCCCTGTCTGGTTCCGTTTCGTATGTGGATTGGACTAGCTTGTCCGCCTGGCAGCTTTAGGTATGCAGTAGGATTCTGGTATAGTGCCCTAACCCCTTCTAGGAATGGTCCTGAGAAGCCGAATTTGATCATTGTTTGATCAAGGAAGGACCATTTGATACGATCAAATGCCTTTTCGGCGTCTAGGCTCAGGATCATGGCCTGGAGCTTGTTGAGATGCACGTGGTCAATGATGTCAATAATTTTGCGGGTGTTGTCAGAGGCCTGTCTTCCTGACACGAATCCCACTTGATCTATATGAATTAGTCGGGGGAGAATAGGGTTTAGCCTGTTTGCAAGGATCTTACTATAGAGTTTTAGGTCTGTGTTAAGCAGGGAGATTGGTCTGTAGCTACCGCAATTCAGCGGGTCCCTTCCTTCCTTGTGAATGATGGCTAAATTGGCCGCTGAAATTGTGCCTGGGATCGGGGCTCCTTCTAGAAAGGAGTTGAACATCTCTAGGAGATATGGGGAGAGAGACGATTTAAATTTTTTATAATAGGCGTTTGAAAAGCCTACGGGACCAGGAGTTTTGGCTATCTTAAGGGTGCTTATGGCTTGTGCCAGTTCTTCCTGGGAGATAGGGGTGTTTAAGGCATTGAGTTCCTCGTCGGAAAGAGAGGGAAGTTTGCAATTTGCCAGGAATCGAGATGCCGATTCCGCCTCTGCTGGGGCTTGGTTGGGAGGGTGGAGGTTATAGAGCTCCGTGTAATATCTTTCAAATTCTTGGGCAATTTCGTTATCTAGGTATGTGGTGCGACCCTCCTTATTACGGATTCTTGTGATTTGGGCTCTTGCTTTTATGCCTCTTAATTTTGATGCTAGTAGTTTGTCGGCCTTATTACCTCTATCATAAAACCTCTGATTGGTCCATTTGAGCTCTCTCCACTTCTTCTAATTGGGATTGCTTTAATTCAGTTCTTGCTTTGTCAAGTGTTCTGAGTATTTTTTTGGAGGGGGACGTTTTGTGTTGTTGTTCGAGGGAAATTATTTTGTCAGTCAGCGCCTTTTGTGCCTTTAGTTTAGATTTTTTCTTGTAGGATGCCAATGAGATTAGGTCGCCTCTGATTGTTGCCTTATGGGCTTCCCACAGCGTGGCTGCTGCCGAAACTGACCCTTTATTTAATGCAAAAAAAGAGGGGGGAGGTGCAGCGTGGGTTTGCAGCCTTTCTTATTTCTCCACATTTCTACTGAAGTAATATCATATAACATTTCTGTGTATATCGTTTCAAAACAGTTGCCATCATCAGCATTGTACAGAGTGCAGTCGATACAGTGGGAAGGGAAGGGGGGGGGGTTGGCAGACATAATCATAACACTTCGCCGCATCTGTGGTCTGGTACAGCCTGACAGACAGGTGGGAGGGGGGGAGGGGGGTTGGGTTCTCTCTAGGAGCTTGTACTCTCATCCCAGGGGAGGGGGCGCAAATGTGTGATTCACACCCTTGTAAACTACATTTTAACATACGTATCTTTACAATTAGAGCTTGTATCAACAACCTTGAGTGGCGACCCTGTTGTCACTCTGGGGGGGGGAGGGGGCGTGAGGGGGAATGGGGGGGGGGAAAGGGTGGGGGAGTAGGGGGGGCATGTTGGGGGGGGGGAGGTTGGGGGGGGCAGGAGAAGAGGGGGGTAGTGAGGAGGGGTGGGTTTGGAGGGGGGGGGGGGTGTTGGCGATGGGTTGAGAGGGGGGGGGGCGTGTGGGGGGGCGGGAGGGGGGGGGAATCATGTTATCCGACAATTCTTCAGACGAGCTGGTCATAGGCTGCAGTTTTGTACATATATTTCTAGTGTGATTGACTTCATTTTCGCTCTACCTTTGTGGGGGGGAACCAGGGGGGGAAGGGAGGGGGGTGGGGGGGAGGGGGCTTGGAGGTGCAGCGTGGGTTTGCAACTTCTCTCAATTCTCAACATTTCTGCAGATATGGTATCGTGTAACATTTCAATATATATCGTTTCCAAACAGTTGCCATCATTAGTGCTTTACAGTGTACAGTCAATTCGGCAGGTAGGGAAAGGGGGGGGGGGGTTTGGGCAGACATAATCATATCATTTTGCGGCATCTGTGCTTTGGTACAGCCTGACAGCCAGGTGGGAAGGGATAGCAGAATGGGGGCTACTTAGTAACAGGTTACACTTTTCTGTCCTCAGCGTTGTCGCTCAAGTTTAGGCCATGAGGTCAGTGATACCCAGGGGCCTGTGGTTATGTATAAAGCCCCTTTATCCCTTGTCGTCTCTCTCATCGGCAAACCTCCACACCCTGGAGCTAAGGGGCTGAGAGGCCTCAGCAGTGGCCCCCTATCTCTATGTCTTCATGTTCCCTTAGAATGACAGGGGTCTGCCGAGGGGAGAGAGAACTCATCGGGTGAGGGCCATGGGCGTTTACCACACATCTCTACCTGGGGGGGGGGGTATATGTGGGGAGGGGGGGGGTTCCGTACATACGACCTGGTTGCCTTGGCTGTTGCAGGGGAAGCGACCAACGTCAGTACCAAGGAGGCCAGGAATGTCACTTAGATGTGGCTTGGGGTGTCTGAGGCTTCGTCGTTGGGAAGCCGGGGGGGGGGGGTGTTTGCGGGGAGAGGGGGGGGGTTCGGTACGCGCGACCTGGTTGCCTTGGTTGTTGCGGGGGAAGCATTCAATGTCCGTGCCGAAGAGGCCAGGTATGACACTGTGATATGGCTTGGGGTGTCCGGGGCTTCGCTGTCGGGAAGCCAGGGAAAGGGTGGGGGGGGGGTCCAGGGGTCTCCACAGCGCGGGGCGAGTGGCCTCGGCGGGGGTGACTTCCTCGGGTATGGAGCTTTAAGGAACTCATTTTCCTCTCGGAGCCGGACTTCGTCTGTACACGTGGATCGCAAGGGCATCTCTCGAGGTTTCTGGTTGTGCGGCTCTGCGGAGGGATCGATTAGTCCTCGGCGCCATCTTGTGTCCGGTCCTCGGGAGCGGCTCTGCAGCGGTGGTAGTTGGACGTCATCTGGGTCTCGGTGTTGTCCGGTGCGGAGGATGAAGACAGGGAAGGTAAGGAGGGGGTGGGAAGGTGAGGAGGGGGGGAGGGAAGGTGCGGAGGGGGGGGAGGGAAGGTGAGGAGGGGGGGGGAGGGAAGGTGAGGAGGGGGGGGGGGAAGGGGGGAGGGAAGGTGAGGAGGGGGGAGGGAAGGTGAGGAGGGGGGGAGGGAAGGTGAGGGGGGGGGACGGTGAGGAGGGGGGGAGGGAAGGTGAGGATGGGGGGAGGGAAGGCGAGGAGGGGGGGAGGGAAGATGAGGAGGGGGGGGAAGGTGAGGAGGAGGGGGGGAAGGTAAGAGAGGAGAGCGGAAGGTAAGGAGAGTGTGTGTAGGGTTCAGATCAGGGGAGAACCGTTGTGGGGGGGGGAGGGTTTGTGGGGTGTTGGTGGTGGGGGGGGGGAGGAGGTGGGGGAGGTGGGGGAATGGGGAAAGCAGGGTACTGGCAGCTGTATCGTCACTACGGGGGGTAGAGATCTGAAGCAGCGAGGGGATAGTTCAGGGGGGTTGAGGGTTCGGGTATTCCAGCCGGTCTTTCAGGGCATCGATGCTGACTCACGGGTTCCGCTGGTTGGCGAGCCTTTCGGATGTTCAGGGGATCTCGGGGGGGCCAGATCTTGTTCCGCGGGGGGCCCTCTCTTCCCCTCGTGGGGGGGCGACACCGATAACTTTAAGAAAGTCGTTCGTGTCGGCCGGGTCCGAGATAGTGTAGAAACGGCCGTTTCTTGGGACAATGAGCTTGAAAGGGAATCCCCATCGGTAGTGGATCCCTTGATTCCAGAGGAGGGTGGTAAGGGGTTTCATGTCCATGCGTTTCAGGACCGTGGACCGGGATAGATCACTGTATACTTGGACCGCGTGGTCGGCCATTTGAATGTTTCCCGCGCTCCTCGCCGCTGCCGCCAGCTTCTCCTTGGTGGAGTATACATGATACCGGACTATCACGTCCCGGGGGCGATTGGGATCGGGGGATTTCGGGCCCAGGGCTCGGTGAGCTCTATCGAGCTGAAGTTCATGCTCGGTTAGGGTAGGGACCAGGCTCAAAAAGAGGCTCTTAAGATAGGTCTGGAGGGACTCCGGCGAGACCGACTCCGGGATCCCCCTGAAGCGCAGGTTCTGCCTCCTGTATCTATTTTCCTGATCTTCAATAGAGCTTTTAAGCGCGGCGATCTCGTGCCCCATACGGGCCATATCGTCTTCCATGTTGGAGTGGACATCTGACATGGTGGTGATTCGTGCCTCAACTGCGTCCGTCCTCGTTGCTAGAGTGCTCACGTCCGCCCGTATGTGCCTTAGGACCTGCTCCAGGTCCTCCATAAATCCTCGGCGCATCCGCAGGAGTAGCTCCTCAAAGAACTCTTTACCAAGTTCTGGGGGGACCAGGGGCATTTGGCTCCGGGTTGCCGCCTCCGCGGCATGTTCCTGCTCCTCGACGCCATCTTGGGAGTCTGAGGACATCTCCAGCGGGCGCGGGTTAGGCTGGAAGAATTTGGACACGGGGTTCTGAACCCTCTTCGGTGGCTTCCCCGCCATGCCTGAGGTTTCGGGGGGGGGGAGGTGGGCTCTTTTGGGGGGTCACTGCGGAGTTTGGGGTGCGTTTTTTAGTCTCTTCGTGGGGAGGGTGTCGGGAGCTCTTCTCCTAACCTGCCATTCGCGGTGATGTCACCGGAAGTCTCAGTGCTTTTATTTATTTAATTTGGGTGCTTAGGTGCTTGCGTATATCTTTTATTATTGTGTATTTTTGGCCTTCATACTTTTTATTAGGGTGACCATTGATTGATACAGTGGCTTATCATGCCAATATTATATTGGTATGATGTACCACTATGCCAATCAATGGGGTAGAGGGTGGTGTGAAGATTGGAGATAAGGAGTATGGCTTAGGCTATATGAAAGCAGACTATCATCACCACCATTTTGACTCAGCAGCCATTTTGAGTGTTTGCTTGTATGTATGTGTATAGCAGATGTTTATTTGTGTATGAAAGCTGCGCTGCAGAGCATTGCTCCTGGAAAAGACCATCCCTCGTATAATTCCTACTATTCATGAAATTTGAAATAATTGCATTCTCACAGTTTTTCTAACAAACTCATCCTTGTAGTATATGGGATGAGTGAGATAACCCCTGCTTCTCTTATCTTGCAGCTACACACAAAGGGATGAGAGGTTGAATATATACAATGATTCTCTGCCATACTCTAGTGGCCCCCAACAGAGAGAATTACATTTAACCCCTTGGGGAAAAGACAATACATTTATTGACGTTTACAGATCCATAGTTAATAAATCTGGGGTAAATGAATCCTGCTGGGTGTGCGGATATATACCACATACACAAACAGCCCCTTGGGTAGGAATACCTTACACTGATGCCGAATTTAGAAAAGGGATGGGATCGGTTAGGAATTAGCGGGTGGGTTGGTTCCCTGGGAGCAAGGCTAATGAATGGATTTGTCTGGGTGCTTGCAGTTCTGGTTGTTTTGTATGTATGTGTCGTGTGCAGTAAATCCCTGCTGCAAAGATGTGTAACACCCTCTACCCAGGCCATGCCACTGATCACAGATGACCCCGCAGAAGATGCAATCTCGGAAGGAAAAGTCAGTCCCCATCAAGGGAATACAGATGAAGATGACAGCAGAAAGACCAACCTGGCTGATATAATAGCCGGCAGCTCTGCGCGTTTTCAGAATGATCAAAGTCATGCAATCTTGGACCCTCCAGGCCAGCACAACATTTATGGGTTTTGTCTCAGTTATCCTTAAAAGACTATATTTTAAGAATAAAAAGGGAGGACTGTGAAGATTGCAGATAAGGTTTAGGCTATATGAAATCAGCCATTTTGAGTGTTTGCTTGTATGTATGTGTATAGCAGCTTTTTATCTGTGTATGAAATCTGCACTGCAGAGCATCGCTCCTGGCAGAGACCAACCCTCGTATAATTCCTACTTGTCATGAAATTTGAAATAATTGCATTTTCACAGTTTTTCTAACAAACTCATTCTTGTAGTATGTGGGATGAGTGAGATAGCACCCGCTTCTCTTACCTTGCAACTACACACACACACAAAGGGCTGAGAGGTTGACTCCTTAAGTCAGGAGGTTATGAGGCCCAAATTCCAGGGAAATATGTAGGGTAAAGGTTAGCTTGCGAAGCATACATTTCAGCCTGAATAAGGTTTTTTGTATAAATCACTATATTTTTCTTTATCTCTAAGCCAGCCCCCTTAAGGGGCGTATTACTCATTTGAAATATATAAATTGTGATGTCAAGCATTATGTGGTCAGAGGAGAAAGCTCATTTTGAATTCTCTCTCCTGTACCTTGGTACAATAAACTCACTGTGATATTCTGAACCCTAGACTTATTGATATTATTTCTATGCTTTCACATAATAGTTATTTATTTATTTTGCCCATTACTTTGTGTTGGGGGGAGGGTTAGCTACTAAGGCAGGGGAGCGCAAACGTTTGAAGCTGCGCCCCCCTGCCTGGCCTCCCCCGGTCTCGTGCCCCCTCTCCTACCTGCCAGCTGCGTCAAATGATGCTCTGGGGTTGCGTGATGACACATGATCTGCAGCCTTATAAACCCAAGTGATTCAGAACGGCGCTAAACAACAATTACAATCATAAATGTGGTGAAAAATAATTAAAAGTGAATTGTAAGGTGAAATAGAAAGATTCTCAACCTTCACAGGGAATTTGTACAAGTTCCCTTATAGACAGTAATGGACATCCAGGGTATGAAGGGAGTAATGATTCAGGAACACCCCAAAAAAGAAATAAACAAATATGGTGCAGCAAAATCACACAATATGATGAAGCAGTGGAATCTTGGCTCATATAGATTGCCTACTTACAGCAGGTCAGTGAAGAGACAGCATAAACGGGGGACACGGTAAGTGGAAACTCAGGAGGGCTCTCACTCAGGGCAGCATTCATGGAAAACAACGAAGAGAGAACAATTGTTCCTGAGGAAGCTGACGCTAGTTCAGCGAAACGCGTAGAGCTTCAACACCGCAAGCAGTCGCTCCCGGTCTGAAGGTGAAGAATCTGCCGTGCCGTTCTGTTACCTGCCTCTCCCTCCATCCAACCAGAAGTGCGGTTCCTGACGGATGTGACGTCAGACGCCATTCAGCGCAGTCTGACTGAGGGAGTTTCGAAGCAAACGGCCAGACTACTACCTCTCCCGGTGTGAGATCTACTGCCTCAAGAAAACCTTATGTGCCCATTATTGATGTACACATTGTGAGTACATTTCTTAAAGCTTTTTAATTTATATAAATTCGTTTATTGGTCCACACCATGGTCTCTCTTCGTTGTTTTCCATGAATGCTGTCCTGAGTGAGAGCCCTCCTGAGTTTCCACTTACCGTGTCCCCCGTTTATGCTGTCTCTTCACTGACCTGCTGTAAGTAGGCAATCTATATGAGCCAAGATTCCACTGCTTCATCATATTGTGTGATTTTGCTGCACCATATTTGTTTATTTCTTTTTTGGGGTGTTCCTGAATCATCGCTCCCTTCATACCCTGGATGTCCATTAAATGACCTGCAGCGTCATTTGACGCCGGTGTTGTCACGTCATCCCGCAGCGCCATTTGATGCCGCTTCCGTCACCCCGCGTCACATTCAGCATTGCCATAGAGACGCGTGTGAATCCCATTAAGTGAAGTTGCAGAGGCCTCGCGCGATTGCCGGCATTCACTTTAAATGCCTTGGGGAGGAGCGCGGGATCATGGCAACCGCCCGCGCCCCACCAGACAAATCTTCCGCACCCCAGTTTGCGCAACGCTGCGCTAAGGTAATGAAGTTGCCTGTAAATGCATTTTTATTGCATGGGATTCATGCCGGGGCCTCCAGTGCTGATATTAATGGGTATCTGCTCTGGAGATTCCCGGCATCAATACGATGCAGAAAAAATGCATTTATTTTTCTAAGTCCTGTCTCTCTCTGCAGCTTCTCCCCAGCCTCACGCCAACTTTTCCTGGCGTCAGGATTTTGGGAAAAACTCGCCATTCTAGAGCCACGAATCGCCTCGATAAGATAATCATGGCTGCTAGGATTGCACGAGTTTCAGAACCTGCCAATAAGTGGCTTATCACTCGGCGACTTTTTTTTATGATGGCTGAAAAATGTGTCGATTCATGCCTTTATCGCTCACTTATCGAGGTTTGCTCAATAGCAGTAGGCATTTTGGCAGATAAGTGCTCAATAAGTAGCTTAACAAGGTTTATAGCATAGGCCCCTAAATCTGTTGTGGCCAACTCCTTTTCTAGCTACTTCTGATAAGCTATTGTAGACATTAGCATGTTGTCTTGTTGAGCCAAGAGCATCAGTAGAATTCTGATTGATATACAGTAAGTATTACACATATAAGCATGTACTGGCATCCTTTGGTTTTGGGGGGTTATAGCCCAAAGCCTTTCTGAGCCTTGGGTAATCACTAGGCTATTTCCCGAGGGAACAGGATTACCAAGATTGTTTTGCAATGTACAGTAATAGATATGGGGCGGCCAATTTCAATTCTCAAGGGCCACCAACAGTTCAGGTCTTCAGGACATCCCTGCTTCAGTACAGGTGGCTCAGTCAAAGACTGAGCGAAGCAAAGATATCCTGAAAACCTGACCTGTTGGTAGCTCTTGAGTACTGGAGTTGGCCACCCCTGTTCTAGATACGAAGCCTGAACGGTCTATTTGGATGACAAAGTCATGTTCTTTGCCAGCGTTTCCACCAACAATGTTACTTCCGCACGAGGATTACAATGGCTTTTATCAGGATTAGAAAACATATACATGTGTGAAAGAAAAGAAACATTTTGGCACCGTGTAACATTTTCAAGCAACCCTATCCAAAACATACTCTGGCCTCTGAATTGTATTCTCATTTCCTTGTACAGTATTTGGTGTTGTCTGGATCTTGACAAAATCTAAACTACTGATGCAATCATGCTGTAACACCATATAAAGTCCCTTTCAATATATACATTTCAGGGCAGGTGGGTGAACTATGAACTTCAGCTTTGAAAATAAGAAACTGTTGGATGCAACCGAGGAATCCAGTCTTTTTGATCATTTATTACATAATTATTGCAGATTTAGTCCGAATAATTATTCCAGATTTAATACATTTTAGGGGGAAAGAGTAGCAGTCCCCTGACACATCTACAGTGTTTACCCAAATTATTCCAATATTCAGGATCTAAAAACCAGCAACATGTGTATGTGAGAGGATGTGCAAAGTGATATCTTTGGCTAGGTTTCTGCATATCGCATAATGTCCTGTCGGGCATCATATGTGTACATATCACTCACCCAAACTGCACAGCACAAGTAACAGTGTGAAACACTGGATTGTTTTATAAAATGAAAATCCCCCCCAAAGAAACTGATTTCACAAAAAACACAGAAAATCCCTAGTTATACCTTTGCCCGGTAATGTCAAAGAAAAGCTATCACTATCTTAAGGTGATCTGACAGTGTACCCTTTAGCCCCCTGTATTCAATCTGAACCTCTTCAGTGTACATCTGCGTCGTCCTAAAGGCGGACAGCCTTTGGAACAGCCGAAGGGCAGCTATAGCGTGAGTCGTTTGCTGATGTTTCGTGAAGTTAAAGCTTCTCTATTTGAATCTGAAACTCACAAGCCCTTTATCCCCTGCACCCAATTTTCCAACACTATGTCCATGAAATGTCTGTGAATTATCTGTATAACCTCTGTTCATTTAATGTAACCATGTATGGTTATAACTCGGTGCCCAGGACATACTTGAAAATGAGAGGTAACTCTCAATATATTAATTCCCAGTAAAACCTTTTTGTAAAAAAATAACTAAAAAAAGGAAAACCCATCACTGACAAAGATGTCAATTCAGCCCAGCTGTGAAGGCTTCATGTTCTGTTTCACTGTCTACCAGGTGTACAGTACATCTGTTGCTCTCCAATCAGGGGTCTTTGTGTTCCAGAAGAAGGATTCTTGTCTCTTTGGGGACCTCTCATCTGCACCAGCACAATACCAGCCTTGTGTGTTATCTCATACCTCCGCACCGCGCCAAGATGCATTCCTACATTGCTTCATCCATTCCAACCTGTCTTACATTTTCTGCTTCCGTGTAGAGGACACATCCATAGCTGTTTGCCAAAGGCACAAAGAGCTTGCCGCTCCATTTATTATAATTCCCCTCTATTTCCTTGTGCCACAAAGAACGTGATCATTACACTTTCAACCCTGTCTGTTGATGAGCAATTCTGATATTTGCATTGTTATCGTACAGAAAATGAACCTAACTGCTTCTTGTTCTCCCAGTGTTAAAATAGCATTGCATTGTCTTACCTTGTGTAGGAACCATTGGTTACTGGGCATGGGTTCCATGCTTTGTTCACATGGATGCAAAGATACCTGTGATAGGGATTGTGCTGGATGCCGTTCGCTGTAATTCAATAGGCGTGCAAGCTGCTTCCCTGTGCTGGAGAACATTTTGATCCACTTTATTTGAATGGAGCTAAATTTTTCTCCAACATTGGGAACTGGCTTCACAACACATTGAGATGGCGTAATGGGACATGTGGTCGCGGCTGTCTCGCCGCGACCAACTCCCTGTTGGCGTTTAGCCGCAGGGGGACCCTCTGCCTCTTACCTTCAATGAGAAAGTAAGTTTTATAGTATGGGGTTAACCTAAGGGGTTTTAGTGGTATAGTAGGGGCTAACTTTAGGGAGTGTAGCGGTAAGGGCTAAGTGGTTAAGGTTTTTAGGGTAGAGGGTAGAATAAGTATTAGGGGTTATGATTAGAGAGTTTTAGGGAGAGGTTAGGGACCTACCTTAGGGGGTGGCGGTTGAGTGTCCCGTGGGCGACCTAATGGCTGACCAACTTCAGCGGTTAAACGGCCATGACCAAATGTCCTAGACCATTCAGATGGGGCCTCTGTCTCTGATTACAAGGGTTGTGTCCCAAAGTCTCCCAGCTGCAAAATGTAGACAATGTGGGTACACAGACAGCACCAGGTTGATTTAAAAAATGATTTAACATCTTATGTAGTTTTTTTTCAGCCCATTGGTCCCAATTAGCAGCCAGGAGATTGAAATAGCTTTTGTCACCAGAAAAAGTTGGCCACCTTATAAGAAACTTGCATAGTTCCCATGTGTGCAAACACGAATCTCTTTATAATCAGTGGCACAATTACTTTTAATAGCAAAATGCGTTTACCGAGCCCAATGAATTGTGCACGAATACAATATACAATCACACAAAATTGCTGTGTGTTTACACTTACACACAGATTGCAGTTTCATCTTTCTTTGTTTTTGGCAATCACCTCCCATGTTTTATGTCGGGGATATAAAAAAATGGTAATGTAAGTGCTAATCCAGGGGTACTTGTTTCGTGCTTTATTAAGCACAGTGCACATTTCATAGCCCCAGATAAAAACCCATAATGGACGTTCTGTTCCCTGAGGTTAACGTGAATCCACAAAGCTAATTATATCCCAGAACCCCGGCCATTGTATATCTCATTAGCACAGGCTTAATGGCATGTTAAGCTAGCACTGCCTCGGGTTTACTTCACATAACCTGAATCGCATTAAGTTGATGGTAGTAGCGTAAATGTAGCACTACTCCTATCCAGACTGAAATATGGGGTTCCCCGTCTCACCCTGAGAACCCATGTTTCAGTATCTGTATGGGAGTAGTGCCCCCTTCAGGTATAACACAACACAGCTGCAGAGGTGACCTGGCATTGTCCTAATACACTCCGGTTATACTCCATGTCAGTGTATAGTGCAGCCTGGTTATACTCCATGTCAGTGTATAGTGCAGCCTGGTTATACTCCATGTCAGTGTATAGTGCAGCCTGGTTATACTCCATGTCATTGTATAGTGCAGCCTGGTTATACTCCTTGTCAGTGTATAGTGCAGTCTGGTTATACGCCATGTCATTGTATAGTGCAGTCTGGTTATACTCCATGTCAGTGTATAGTGCAGTCCGGTTATACTCCATGTCAGTGTATAGTGCAGCCTGGTTATACTCCATGTCAGTGTATAGTGCAGCCTGGTTATACTCCATGTCAGTGTATAATGCAGCCTGGTTATACTCCTTGTCAGTGTATAGTGCAGTCTGGTTATACGCCATGTCATTGTATAGTGCAGTCTGGTTATACTCCATGTCAGTGTATAGTGCAGTCTGGTTATACTCCATGTCAGTGTATAGTGCAGTCTCGTTATACTCCACGTCAGTGTATAGTATGGTCAGGTTATACTCCATGTCAGTGTATAGTGCAGCCTGGTTATACTCCACATCAGTGTATAGTGCAGCCTGGTTATACTCCATGTCAGTGTATAGTGCAGCCTGGTTATACTCCATGTCAGTGTATAGTGCAGTCTGGTTATACTCCAAGTCAGTGTATAGTGCAGCCTGGTTATACTCCACGTCAGTGTATAGTGCAGCCTGGTTATACTCCATGTCAGTGTATAGTATGGTCAGGTTATACTCGGTGTAAAATCCATGTTTTGTACATCTCATAGCAGATGTGTTCTTGGAACAAGAGCCAGCCAAAACGGTGGACCACCGCTTGGCCTTTCTGCTCTTGGTAATGGATTTGGTCATTCAACATGACCACAAAGGTGTAAGGACCGCGGCTAAGCTCCGCCCTCCGGATGCGTCACGCACCGCTGACGGGGATGCGCACGAACTCCCGGTTATGCGCTAGCGCTGCACCAGTAAGGACATTATGGGTTCTCAGCCGCCTGATGTCAACACAGCGAGCAATCTCGCCGGCGACGGGGTCGCACCGCCCCCTTTCACGCGCACACCGCACACCTCATGCGTGCGCATGTCGCGCGCCGGGTAATGCTGGGATCAACCTCAGCTGTGTCTCACCTGATCTCCATCTAGGCTCATCCTATCAGCGTTCTACCTATGTGTGACATCACTGCTCCTGATGCCTTCCCATTGGCTCTTGTCCCTTTTCATGCCCAATCAGCCCTCTGCTGACTGCTGAGCATAAACCTTGGTTTGGCACTGTGCTTGCTGCACTGATCGTTGCCTGTTTCTGTGCCTTCGTTGATCTTCGTTGTGACCCCTGCTTGTACATGGACTTCTCTCTTCTATATCCCTGGACACCGGCTTGTTTTTGGACTCCTCTCTCCTCTCCTCGACCTCTGGCTATGGATCACGACCACTCTTCTCTCTCCAACCCCGAACCATGGCAAGTACCACAACCTACCTACCTACACTCTCCTACCCTGATCTGGCTACACGACCCTGACTCTGCACTCCGGACCTGTCCCCCCAGTTGTATGGCGGTGGTTAATATATACGTCCCCACCTCAGCCTCGTGGTCTAGTCCAGTTTGTGATGAGCACACGTGACACAATGGGATGTTAGCCAAAGGTTCTCCCAGGGACAAGATGTTTCTTGTGGACACCTGGTTATGTTTGGGGCTCTGTACACCATTGGCAAACCCAATGTTGAAGTGCTGGTACTGTACAGCCATTCAGCTCCCCTGTACTAGGACATGGTGGCATCATAAGTACACTCTGGCAGCCGCCCTCCTCAAACAGTAGTGTTCTGCCATGCCATGTGTGCAGCCAGATTTGTGTTGCTTTCTCAGAGCTGACGAATTTCCAGGCGAAGTTCTTTTATCTCCTCAGTGCCACAGCATTTGTGACACCGGCTGAATGCTGGTGTGTCCGCATAGTAGTTTGAGGCGATGTGAAGCTGGGTGTGGGTTATGAAATGCGATCTCCTGTGTGACCTCTATGATCTGGACCTCATGGGGTTCTCTTCACGCTACGTCCTGGTCCATGTGTGTGGGTGGTGCATTGCTCTCTAGAGGAATGTCCAAGTTAGATGTCACCTCTATGTGCTGCAGAAGCCCAGTGTCCATGCTAGGTGATACGGACATTGGGTGGCATGGTTGGGGGTAGCATGGGGCGCTTACGATCGCCATGGTGTTCCACTTTGGTGCTGAGTTCTCCTTCCCAGTAGCCTTGTTCTTCCCATGACTTTTGAGATTTGGTCCTCCATTTAAGAGTTGACAGAGGAACCAATTTGGCTAATCTCCTTGTAGCGGGGGATTAGTGCTCAGATTAAGAGCAACAGGAAATTGATCAATGTAAATTAAATCTGTCAGGGAATCTCCATGCTTTGTATAATGTTCAGCGCGCTAACATTTCACAGTTGGATTGCTATGAGGCAACCATTGCATGGAGATCTACGATTGGTCAGAAGAAGCGAGTCGTCAAGATTTAGCACTTGAACAATATTTACCTCAGGGCAAACTGTCTATACCTGAGAGAGGATTACAGCTACTGAGCTGTTGTATTATGAGACATCTGTTTCTGCTCGAACTGTTCCCCAGAAAAAATGCCAAAGAAAATAAACAACGTGTTCAGCCAAAATATTATTGCAATGAAAAGAGGAAAACTAGTAGATTCCTTCGTGGTTTCAACAGTACAGTGAAAAGAGTTGGTAGCAGAGCACTACTCATGCAAAAAACGAGAGAATTGCGTAACCCAAAGTGCTTAAAAATGAAGTAGATTTATTGGATCAAAGCATGACAAGGGCTGGAGGCCCACACTGACATTTTTGCGCCAACAGGGCACATTATCAAGGCTTAAACCAGCACATACTCAACTGAGATTTTTGAACCCTCCAAATGCGCTGTGACTGCCAATCTGCGCTGGAGCAGGAGAAACTCCCCAAAGCGTCAGACGTATGACGTCAGCATGACAAGCGAAACATGTCGGTGTGGGCCTCCAGCCCTTGTCAAGCTTTGATCCAATAAATCTACTTCATTTTTAACCACTTTGGGTTGCGCAATTCTCTTGTTCTTTGCATGAGTAGTGCTCTGCCACCACCTCCTTTCATCGTATTTACTCTCACATCGGATCTGCACACAGTACCTGAGGACATCTGGACATCGATTTGGACTTCATTGCATTACGTGAGTCCTTTGATATTCTTCAATCAAGCTTAAAAAGTTTTTTTTGACCCTTTCATTTACACACGCCATCAATTTTCTGGACACAGGGTTGTGTTTAAGTCTCCACTATAGCAGGTGGGAGTTATTCCAGTTAGGTGTGTTGTTATGGAACATTTACCAGCTTTATTGTATATACTTGTTACTTAAAAGGTACCATGATTTCAACTCATTAAGCGATTTTTGGTCTGTTAAGCTTTCTTTGAGCATCCCACAGTCTATATCCAATATCAACAGAACAGTGAAAAGGTTTCTCCAGTGGCAGATTTCCCATTAGGACCGATAGGCCCGGGCCTAGAAAGGCAAAATTTGGTGGGCGGCATACATTGACGCATGCGCGGCCAGCAAGTGCCTATTGCACATGCACGGCCGACAACGTGACATCACACAGCGTCACGTTGCCATTGCAACAGGGCGGCATGGTGTCAAATTACGCTAAAGGAGGAAGGTGGCACCAGGTGAGTGCCTACGGGCAGCATTTTTTTTTCAAATCCACCACAGGCTTTCTCAGTATGCCGTCCGGTATGCCAATGTTACCGGGAGAGAAAAGTCGCTTGTCCACAATGCAAAGCGCAAAGCACACAGGTGCAGTTATATTTTCAGTTGGTAAATGTATTACATGTAATGTGCCATTTCATATTGCAGATGTTTCAGTCACCTTACTATAAAGTACATTTGCACTAGTAATGTGGCGTGATTGTTTTTTATGGTGGTTTTATTCTTCAGGCATGTTATAAAGATTGTGGAATACTGTAGTTAATCCATGAAAGTGATGAGGGTTGCGCTGTGGAACTTTGTCTTCCTTTCAACATGGCTTTCTCTACCAGAACATGCTCACATGCCTCTTCCGTGAGCAGCATTTCATATTTTTACAGACATAACCCGTGAGATCTGTATTTCCAGTAAAATAAATAAACCCTTCATTACTCACGTAGTCATGTTTCACAGTATTTTAATGGATGAGCGTAAAGTTGCTATTTTGTGTTTAACTTCCAGTACTGGTCGGCCAACGATAGCAGTTAAAAAAAAGGTAAGAGTAGAAACCTTTCACTTTATTCTGTGACCTCCATGAATATGCTTTGTCCCACAATGCACTTCAGAAAAGCAAACAAGAGCTTCTGACACCTGTTTGTTACTATTGATGTTAAGTGCACAAGTTAGAGAGGGGGGAAAGGGTTTTATGTAAATGTAAGGATCCGCGCTGCGGGTACACCCGCTTCCAGCGCCTCCTTACCTTGTCTCCGTGCCGCCCAGGCTCCCCGGCGGCGTGCCTCCCTCCTCACGGTCCCGCCCACGGCTGCTCCCGCACTTCCGGGTCACGCGCATCACCCCTACGGGCGCGCGCAGACCCAGGCTTCCATTTACTGGCGCCGGGTGCCTGACTCCGTCTCCTCAGGTGCAGCACGCGCATCATACGCTTCCCTGCCCCTGCTCCATCAGGCCCGCCCCCCATGCCCTTCTCCCCTATCAGGTCCTTCCCCGGGCCGCTCCTCCGCTCCTCCAATTGCTCTGATAGGGGAGAAGTGCCTGGGAAGCTGGGGCCTATCAGGTCCTCCCTCAGGCCGCTCCTCCGCTCCTCCCATTCCTCTGATAGGCCCCAGCTTCCCAGGCACTTTTCCCCTATCACGTCCTCCCTCAGGCCGCTCCTCCATTCCTCCCCTTCCTCTGATAGGTCCCAGCCCCCTATTTAGTCTCCCCTCCCCATTACCACCTTGCTCTGCATAGCTTCTGTACCTTGGTGCTGTCTGCTGTTGCCTGGCCCCTTTTGTCTTTCAGTTCCTGTTCCTGTCCCTGGATATTCTGCTGATCTCCCTGGATTTTGACCTTTGGCTTTGGACTTCTATTACGCTGCTCTCTGGAACCCCTTGGATTTGGCTTTGGACTTTCTACCCTGCAGACTTCTATATCCCCTGGACACGGCTTACGGACACTCTAATACGCTGCTCTCTCCATCCCACGACCCAGGCTTATGGACACTCTACTACGCTGCTCTCTCCATCCCACGACCATTGGCTTACGGACTTTGCCTTTCTACGCTGGAGTGGGCAAGTACGGTACCCTTTCTACTTTTGTTACCTGGACCATCTACGCTACTTCCACACTCCGGCCGTGCCCCCGTTTACTGTTAGGTGTGTGGTATTACTCCTTTCCACCTCAGTCCCGGGGTCTCGTCTGGCTTGTGGGCAGGCCGAGCGTTACAGTAAACATGTTCACCTTCATTCTTCTCTTCCACCTTTACGTGCCTAGGTAACGGTTGAGCTGCCAGTTAGAATAGCTTCTGAATATAAGGGCAATCAGCGTGACAGGATTTCAGTAGGTGCGTGAGAGCTTTCTTCCCTACTTGTTAGTGTGACCCTTCTTACCTGGCTCTAAAGATCACATCAGATTAGTTGGGTACAATGGCAGTGCTCAGTTTCTCAGGTCTTTGCAGGGTGCTGGGTAGGTGCAGGCCGGGCGTGGATGAAAGTATAAGAAAAATCTGGGCGCTGTTAGAAATCCATTGATTATATTAAAATGTATGAAGGAGAACTTATATCAAGACAATTGCATGAGAATATGCTGTAAGATTTGGAATTCATATGTAGCCAAAAAAAACTGAATTCTATTGAAGGCTTTATTCTTAACATATGTTAGAGGTTGGCTTAAGGATATGATTTCAATGGCTGATCAGGCTGCGGTATTGGCAACCCTATCAGGACAGTGGCGGTCAGGCTGCAGTATTGGCAACCCTATCAGGACAGTGGCGGTCAGGCTGCAGTGTTGGCAACCGTATGAGGACAGTGATGGTCAGGCGTATTTGAAACCCTATGAGGACTGTGGCAGTCAGGATGAGGTATTGGTAACCCTATGAGGATGGTTATGGTAAGGCTGTGGTTGGGGCAACTCAATGAAACGAAACGCGCTGTGACTGCCAATCTGCGCTGGAGCAGGAGAAACTCCCCAAAGCGTCAGACGTATGACGTCAGCATGACAAGCGAAACATGTCAGTGTGGGCCTCCAGCCCTTGTCATGCTTTGATCCAATAAATCTACTTCATTTTTAACCACTTTGGGTTGTGCAATTCTCTCATTTTTTGCATGAGTAGTGCTCTGCTACCATCTCCTTTCATCGTATTCACTCTCACATCGGATCTGCACACAGTACCTGAGGACATCTGGACATCGATTTGGACTTCATTGCATTATGTGAGTCCTTTAATATTCTTCAATCAAGCTTAAAAAGTTTTTTTTGACCCTTTCATTTACACACGCCATCAATTTTCTGGACACAGGGTTGTGTTTAAGTCTCCACTATTGCAGGTGGGAGTTATTCCAGTTAGGTGTGTTGTTATGGAACATTTACCAGCTTTATTGTATATACTTGTTACTTAAAAGGTACCATGATTTCAACTCATTAAGCGATTTTTGGTCTGTTAAGCTTTCTTTGAGCATCCCACAGTCTATATCCAATATCAACAGAACAGTGAAAAGGTTTCTCCAGTGGCAGATTTCCCATTAGGACCGATAGGCCCGGGCCTAGAAAGGCAAAATTTGGTGGGCGGCATACATTGACGCATGCGCGGCCAGCAAGTGCCTATTGCACATGCACGGCCGACAACGTGACATCACACAGCGTCACGTTGCCATTGCAACAGGGCGGCATGGTGTCAAATTACGCTAAAGGAGGAAGGTGGCACCAGGTGAGTGATCCGCCACAGGGTTTCTCTGTATGCCGTCCGGTATGCCAATGTTACCGGGAGAGAAAAGTCGCTTGTCCACAATGCAAAGCGCAAAGCATGCAGGTGCAGTTATATTTTCAGTTGGTAAATGTATTACATGTAATGTGCCATTTCATATTGCAGATGTTTCAGTCACCTTACTATAAAGTACATTTGCACTAGTAATGTGGCGTGATTGTTTTTGATGGCGGTTTTATTCTTCAGGCATGTTATAAAGATTGTGGAATACTGTAGTTAATCCATGAAAGTGATGAGGGTTGCGCTGTGGAACTTTGTCTTCCTTTCAACATGGCTTTCTCTACCAGAACATGCTCACATGCCTCTTCCGTGAGCAGCATTTCATATTTTTACAGACATAACCCGTGAGATCTGTATTTCCAGTAAAAGAAATAAACCCTTCATTACTCACGTAGTCATGTTTCCCAGTATTTTAATGGATGAGCGTAAAGTTGCTATTTTGTGTTTTACTTCCAGTACTGGTCGGCCAACGATAGCAGTTAAAAAAAAGGTAAGAGTAGAAACCTTTCACTTTATTCTGTGACCTCCATGAATATGCTTTGTCCCACAATGCACTTCAGAAAAGCAAACAAGAGCTTCTGACACCTGTTTGTTACTATTGATGTTAAGTGCACAAGTTAGAGAGGGGGGAAAGGGTTTTATGTAAACATATTCACCTTCATTCTTCTCTTCCACCTTTACGTGCCTAGGTAACGGTTGAGCTGCCAGTTAGAATAGCTTCTGAATATAAGGGCAATCAGCGTGACAGGATTTCAGTAGGTGCGTGAGAGCTTTCTTCCCTACTTGTTAGTGTGACCCTTCTTACCTGGCTCTAAAGATCACATCAGATTAGTTGGGTACAATGGCAGTGCTCAGTTTCTCAGGTCTTTGCAGGGTGCTGGGTAGGTGCAGGCCGGGCGTGGATGAAAAAATAAGAAAAATCTGGGCGCTGTTAGAAATCCATTGATTATATTAAAATGTATGAAGGAGAACTTATATCAAGACAATTGCATGAGAATATGTTGTAAGATTTGGAATTCATATGTAGCCACAAAAAACTGAATTCTATTGAAGGCTTTATTCTTAACACATGTTAGAGGTTGGCTTAAGGATATGATTTCAATGGCTGATCAGGCTGCGGTATTGGCAACCCTATCAGGACAGTGGCGGTCAGGCTGCAGTATTGGCAACCGTATGAGGACAGTGATGGTCAGGCGTATTTGTAACCCTATGAGGACTGTGGCAGTCAGGATGAGGTATTGGTAACCCTATGAGGATGGTTATGGTAAGGCTGTGGTTGGGGCAACTCAAGGAGACCAGGACAATTTGCATCTCTCTCCCAAAAACGTAGGTTTCCTGTTCCTTTAACAGGCACTAGCTTAGAAGGGGCACGTTACTAACTGAAAAACAATAAAGGCTGACAGGACACATCTTTATACATTTTCCTAAACACACAAACCTATGTACAGGATTCACAGTGAAGACCAGTCAGAACTCTGAAGAACCTACTTCTGGACCATAAGGAATAGCTATATAAATATATATATATACCCTTACATTAATATCATACTTGGTGGGGGGGGGAGTAACCCGATTGAGCCTACACAGTTGACCCGCTACGGCAATCAACCCTTTACAGAAACCTGTAGTCCTCTAAGTGAGGGCTACATTAGTAATGGATCTTTGTCCTTAAATTAAACAGGATGCACCCCCACGATTAGGAATGTAAACAAACAAAAGAGAATGGCTTGGTTGGACAGTGGGGAAAAAGATTAAAGAAATCATCTTCACTGCTGAAACTTCAGTGGCCTTGAGAGGTTCTCTAGAATGGTGTTTAGGAACCGTGGGGAGCAATCTCACGCCAAGGAGTTGGCCCCTTTGTTATTTTTGAAGGTACTGCACTGCATGCGTTTCACACTCTATTAATGAGGTTATACCGTACATTTTTCTGCTGTTTTGTAACCGTGAACTCAAGGTTGTGTACACAAATTGATAATCATTAAACAAGTTTTGAAGAAGCAATCCTAGGTTCACGTTATGGCTGCTTTTCACCACTCCCGAGCCCTGCGGGCCAATAGAAAGCCGTGACATCACCTGGTGCGGCTTCCTATTGGCCCATATGTCGCAGGAGCTTTAAACTGCAGAAAACGGCAGAGATACTGGAACACCCTCCAGAGGTAAGTATTTAATTTATTTAATTTAATAGCCAAGAAAAATCTGACATTTTGGTTGCGGCATACCGACGTGGCGCCCGCACCTCACCCATTTTAGCTACAATTCCCCTGTAAGCCCTGTTTTGGTGAGTTATAGCTCTTTTTGTGTTTTGTGCTATGGCTGCTGGCTCCAGGTGGAATAAATATATTGTATTTGACTCCTCTGTCCTATCTGGTGCCTAGATCCAAGTGAATTGTCCTGGTCTCCCGTGACAGTAATCACCTCCCAAACTACTATGGACTGGGAGATCTTCTCACCGAGACCCAATGGCAGACCTCACAGATAAAAATGAGAACCTAGACAACAATGACGCAACAATGTCCAAATTAACAGACTCTTAAGAGTCGTTTACCCAGGTTGACCAAGCAGTGCAACGCATTCTCAAGCTCCTACTGCCCTAGTGGAGACCAGAGCTCCTGACCCTGGATCAGGTGCACACAGTGGAAAAACTAGAGACTTGGAACTGCAAGGCCAATTGGGATGTTTGAGATACTAAGATGGCGCAACATACGGTACAAGCAGGGAAACCCTTTTCGTCTGATGGTCACAAAAAATGGAATGACGAGGACGGCGTGGACACTGGAGTAGTGAGAGCACCTACTTGGCAGGCTGTGACTGTACAGTGGGCCTCAGAGATTGATGTGGAACAAGACCAGCACGGCTGAGGAGAAGGTCTTCGGCCCTTCATGATTGAGACGGAATGACCAGAGTAGTCCCCCCAGGCATCTACGTGGGTTCCAGATATGGACATATATACATAATTCCACTTGATTCTGAGTCCGGTCCCATCTAGACATATTTTGGTTTACACAGCTAGAAGGGAGTGGGGAATGGAATCAAAACCCCTGTGGGACTTTCCCCCACAGTGCATGTTCCCGGCTCCCCTACAAGTTCTTGTCATTAAGCAAAAGGTTTCATTCCATTTTGTTCCAAGCCCTAGTTTCCCCAAACCAAGTTTAGGCTTAATTTGTTTAACATGTTAGTCCCCCCATTCTCTCTCACAATAGGGGGTTTCAGTGTGGTCAGACCACCAGTGCCCCATGGCAATGCAAGGATGGACCCTGTCCCATCGAGGCCCTGTTACAGCACAGTTCACTCAGATAGCAGTAGGTTGATTCAATGTATAGCCCCATAGGTGTTCCCACACAGGCAAGTCTCATCACCATGGGTTCGCCTTTTCCCCAAACCCCTTAGGCTTTAACAAGCTACTACAAGTGCCTGCCACCCAGAAATGTTCCCGGTATAGGTACATGAACGGGCTTGTACCACTTTTCTAATGAATGGTTATGTATGTTGATGTTGTTGTTACTCAGCTTTTTCCCATGTTCAGTATTGTTTATCCCAGTTCTCAATACAGTACACCTCTGATTTACAGAGGGCTCCTACATCATGGTTTACCTGAGGAATTAACAGACAAGGGGATCTCCACGCAGGTGAAAGCTGCAGTTATTTCCACCAACAGAGGGGGAGACTGGAAAAAAAAACTCCTACAAAAGGAATCAAGGTGGATCTTTACATTATCCACCCTGACTCCAGGAGGCTTAAATGAAGGGTTTTTATATACCCCATTTTTGTAAACAATATCCTGCATCTGCCGAACTTTGTAAGGATAGTTCTTTTCCCTCTGGATGGGTATCATATATTTAGATACCCATCTACGTGGTTATTACTTCACAGAGCATTAGCTGTGTAATATTATTCATATTATTCCTACTTCCCTTGATAAGGTCTTTGGAGGTACATTTCCTAGTAGGTACAAATGAAATACACAGGGAGAATTTCATCCATGCTTTATAAACCCCACCAATACACTCTGGTCATGTAACATTGTTTACATCTTATTTATATCATACTTACCTCACCATACTGACCATTAGGTCACTTGAGATACAGTACCCTGTGAAACGTGTGTGTATACATATATACACGGGCTACCTTGAGACACAGGCTTTTTGAATATTGTGGTTAACATATCTGCACTTTATTAATTAATTAACCATTCATAGTAGCCAGGAGTGCCTGACCTTAAGTCCGGTCAGGTTCTTAGTGAACGGCTCAGGAGCGTGATAAATCACATAACCTGCAATAGGAAGCCATCTCCATTCACTACCAGCTCCCGCCCCTACACACTGGGAGGAGTGTCAGTGTATCAAGCCGCGCGATTGGCCTTTTGGGAGAACCTATCAGAGGAGCCTTACAATTTGCTATCATAGCAAAGGAAGACAGCTCCCGTCCCTATACACAGGGGGGAGCGTCAGCGCATCAAGCCGTGCGATAGGCTGGCTGATAGAACCAATCAGGAGAGACCTGCGATTTGCTGCTATAGCAACTAAGCTAGACCACTTGGAACCCTCCCCCGATGAAGCCAGTTACGGTGAAACGTACGTAGGGTACGTCTGACGTCACCGTCACGTGACGTCGGCTCATCGGTGAGGTGTGGGCCATACACTGTCTGAGTGCTTCGTAGACTGCATCCGTGGGCAGCAAGAGCACTCAGACTTCAGGGTTGGTCTCTCCTATATCTGCAGTGAGTGTGGCTGGTCTTACAATAGACTGGTCGAAATTATATCAGAGTTTATAGTAGTGTATATTGATATACGGAGTGAGGTGTGTAGTGGCTACCCCAACTCAGCCATCATTGTATACAGCCTCACTTTTCATCTAGCAGACAAGTACATTCAACTGCTTTCACCCCATTTCACTGCAATGGTCACAGGGGTTCAGAGATATACTCATACTTACCTTGGTAAAGAGATCACCCACATTCTAGGGTCTATTAAGATTTACTAAAGAGGTATTTATATATAATTACACCTCCATTAAACACCCAGCACACCTCTCCATCTTTTAATTATTAATTGTTTGTTTGTTTTTTGTATGTGGTTTCTCCAAACAATTTATTTTAATCAGTTTATAATAAAATGTCAGTTTTAATTAGGGTGCACTTTCCTTAGTGCCACACTAAAGGGATTCTTTCTTTCCTCTCACTTACCTGAGGAATTCCCACATTCCCCAGGCTCTCAGCAGGGCACATAAAACAACACTTGCTCACCTATGTAACACTAATTGTGTCATGCCTACAGTACCTTAAAGTTTATGAGGCCTATTCTAGTAGCTAATTTACATTACAACATACACAGATTTAGTAAGCTCAAATCCCAAACCCACTGCATTGTATGTGTGTGTATATATGTGTGTGTGTGTGTGTATGTGTACGTATATATATTTGTGTCTTTTGGAGTGCTATATGACCTTATGTATACAACAATAGACAAAAAGGCCCCAATTCTTCATCCATCCAGAGACATCATTACCAGTTGGGAATATTTTGGAAGTCATGATATGTTTATATACTCAATAGTCAATTATACTTACCCAATTTGACTTATACATATCAGCCACAATTGTATGGGGATTTTTAACAATGTATCTGTGTTTTTAATTATCTATGTAGAATTAATAACATTTTATTATTTTTGATATCCTCGGTGATTCTGGGAAACTTGTCAGACTTGCAGTATATCACTGCAAGACCATTTATGCCCACTAATATAATATGTATGACATCTGAGTGCTATATATAAGGGGATATATATATTTTGTTTTAATATACACAGACTTTGATTACCTTTATTGAAAATGAATTATCTAAGCTGCTGATTGATTTGTTCTCCTGTGATCGATCAGCAAAGATTCTGCTTCCCAGGGTTCTCTAAATGGCCGCCTTTCAGTTTCAAATCAATCCTTCAGTCAGTGTAATTCAGCAGCTGCAATTTATTCTTATATTACTAAGGTAACATTATTGCTACATTTTGCAACTCAAACGGTTGTTATCATTGGCAACAAACTATCACAAACAGGAAAGTGTTACAAAGATCTTGCACTGCTGGGGAGGTGGGTTAAACCTGCTATAGAAATCAAAGGATTCTCAGTATATTAAGACTCATTAAAAATGGCATTAAGAGTTTAATAGTAATAATTTTAAAAATGCAGTAAGTATGATCTAATACTACAGAACTGGTTTATTAAAAAATAAAAACACACATGTAGGATATTGCTTGAACGGCATCTTTAATGCACACACTGACTCCTGAGAGAGCTATATTGTCTGATTCCAAAACACTGCACACCTGAGGAGGTGACGAATAATCAAAGGGGCAAAATAACCAGTAATCAAATTCAGGAGGTGAAAAGTGTCTATAAGTGAGAAAAAATATGTGTAACAAAAATGGCAACTAATAAAGAAACAATGTTAAAAGTGTGCATGATACAATGTTGTATCTAATCTAAACAAATTTAAAAGCATCTCCAATGCAAAGTAAATAACAATGATGCCTGTAATAATAATAATAATAATTTTATATATATATATATATATATATATATATATATATATATATATATATATATATATATATAAAAGAGAGAGAGGAGAGAGCGCACGCCCCATAGTGTAAAAACGTAAATTTATTGAGGGGAGGGGAAGGGGGGGGGGTAAAAAATGCACTCACAAGGGTACAAGTTTTAAAAGCATATTGTGATATAATCACCACCATCCGGTAACTGCAACAGGTGCATTTACTTTTGTTATATCACTGCCTATGTATTGTTAGCTGCCACTTGTGTGTTTATGTTTTTAAGTTAGTGTGTCTTGCTGCTTTAATAAAATCTTGTTCATTTTTTTGCCTTGAAGGAGCATTTGGGTCTTTTTGTCAAACTCTATTTAGGTTTTTTTTGTAGTATATTTTAGAGTGCTACTTTAGGGGATTGTCTTTGTCTCTTTCTCTGTGTGTTTTTTATATTTAATTCTTTCCCCCAGCACCATCAGTTTACCCCTATATATTATATATTTTTTTCTGCCTTCCTGGGTGTATATATTTTCTGTGCACCCTACTAGGCAGTACATATTTTGGGGCCTGAATTAACTACCCCTATATACAGTGTTGAGCAACATTCTTTTTTGTGTGTTTGATATATATATATTACTAAGGTATAAGTAATCATAATAAAGGTAATGACATACCCAGTACTCGCTAGAGGGGAAAGGGATCATATTGAATGTTTCAAAAATGACAAAAGAAGATCCTAAATATGTATGTAACAGGTCCCCCCACCCTCTGGGAGATCTCGCTATTACAGGGCGTGTTGTGCTGGTTACCTGCAGGTTCACCGAAGCTCCGAGGTTCCGCTGTTGTTAGTGGGAAAGACAGGACAGGCTTTTGGGGTGATGGTTGTTCTATTCTCAATGCTGCGGTGCCTCCATCTCCGTTAGGCTCCAGGAGCGCTGGATACAACCCCTGCAGGAGAACCCTCTGATACTCCCCGATAGATTGCAGTCTCAGGCAGGAGTATATTTTATAAAAACAGGTACGGCTTTATTGTCCGTACTCACAGGATACAGCATATAACTGATTCTGGCTGTCCCTTCCTCCGGATGGTCCCTGGAATCAGCCCCCGGCAAAGGCCCGAGAGTTTATCCTAGCTCTTCCCCTATTCCCTGGTGGAATAGGAGGTATAGTCCCCACTCCCATAAGGGAGGGGATGGAAGGTGGTCAGAGCAAGTGCACACGCTTCCTGGGACAGTCTCTCTCAGGGGAGAGAACACTGACTACATGTATAAATGTATAAATGTATTCATGTATAATGAATCTATTGAAACGTGTTAGAGGTTTGTCTCCATCACTACTCTTTTTATGTGTTAATAAACTTTCCTAGTGTTGGATATACCTCCAGCTTCTTATTCTGCAGTGCTCCGCTTTCCAGGTTTTTTTGTTCTATCTACCATTCCAGCATTGCCAAAGGCCGCCTTGTTATTAGAAATAAGCTGCTTTTATGGGTGTATATATAAAGCAGGAGTGGCTAACTCCAGTCCTCAAGAGCTACCACCAGGTCAGATTTTCAGGATATCTCTGCTTCAGCACAGTTGGCTCAATCAGTGGCTCAGACTTCAACTGTCCCACCTGTGCTGAAGCAGGGGAAAAGGCCACTTAGGCGAGAAACGCGTTGGAGGTTTTCTATGGAGATTACCATTTTTTTGTATGTCCCACTATGCCATTTTTCACTTGCAATCATTTGGGTGCTTTCGATTTCAAAACTGCCGTCCTCGTAGCTGCCCTGGATTTTCTTTCCCTTCATTGCTCTGAAGCGGGGATATCCTGAAAACCTGACTTGTTGGTAGCTCTTGAAAACTGGAGTTGGCTACCCCTGGTATAAAGAATATTGTCACATTAAGGTTAGCTCAAAGCTGCAGACCAAGCAATATCCTACATGTGTTTTTTTTTAATAAATCAGTTCTGTACTATGAGAAAATATTTGTAGCATTTTTTTAAAACACTCTGAATGACATTTTTTTATGTATTATAATGTAATAAGCATTTTCTATTTCTATAGCAACCATTTGCAAAGTCACATCTCCTTCCTCTTCTGAAACAGGCTCTGGCACACCCCTTTTGAGCCCTGCCCTCTTTCTAGCAGTGCGCCAATTGTATCTAGAGACTGCGTGGTCACATGATCTTCCCCACAGAACTTTGCATCTTTGGTCCTCTTCTGCTGCACTGACAGCCATTTATTAACCCCCAAGCCGAATCTTCGCCGATCGATCATAGGAGAACGGATCAATCGGCAACTTAGCTATTTACTTATCATTGTGTGGATTGTATTGATGCACATGTTACTGGATTTGTTTTTTTTGTTTTTTTAAACAGCAGTTTGGACGGCCGCTTTAAGGGTAGGGTAACCAGATTTTTAAAGTAGAAACGCGGGACACATAAAAAAATTATTTAAAAAACAAATGACCACTTATAATATTTATTTTTAATGGTATGTCTAATAGCGTCCCCATTTCTGCTTTAGTATTGATCGTACTCAGAGTACATTACTGTATTACATACAGCTACCGGTAATTCGAGTTTACCAATATTTTTAAAATGTCTACTCTTTAATATGATTGATCACCTAAAAACATTGTCTATTTTTACGGGGTTCACATTTTTAAGTGGGTCCAACCAGGGGAAAACTAAACGCCGGGACATTGGAACCATTTGGAGAAAGTTGTCGGGACGCCAGGACGTTGCATGAAAATCCGGTCCAGTCCAGGCAAAACCCCCAGGATGTAGGGTCACGCTACTTCAGGGCAAATGACTTATGTTACGTTAATTTATCCCTGTAAATAATATGGCAGGGGAATCTGTGAGCATCGCACATGGGTATTTTAGGTACAATGAAGCCAATGAAGTTTCACAAATATTGTAAAGTAAGAGGTGTGATGAATATTGTGATGAATAGTCAGTGAGACCCCCAGCGTCCGAACTTTATATGGACTTACTTTTTGTAACACTGTTCCAACCAACCCCTCTGCTTGTAGGTGGGACTGCAGGTTGAATGAGGCAAATATAATAATCCGATTACATTCCAGGATTACATTTGGTGCAAGTTATTTTTTTTTTTAAGTAAAGTAGGTAAACAAAATCTTAGATCAGATAGAGACAAAAAAGGAGAGGAATGCTAAAAATAATGCACAGGTTTAGAAATATGCACTTTCCCAATCTTGCAGTATTGTGGCTGTAAATAACCTCTGCCCATCTCTTTATCTCACCCAAAGGAACTTAGAATTGTCTGAACCTCACTACTGACTGTCTGAACCTCAGAACTGTCTGTCTAAACCTCAGAACTGTCTGTCTAAACCTCAGAACTGTCTGTCTAAACCTCAGAACTGTCTGTCTAAACCTCAGAACTGTCTCTCTAAACCTAAGAACTGACAGTCTGAACCTCAGTACAGGCATACCCCGGTTTAAGGACACTCACTTTAAGTACACTCGCGAGTAAGTACATATCGCCCAATAGGCAAACGGCAGCTCACGCATGCGCCTGTCAGCACGTTCTGAACAGCAGTACCGGCTCCCTACCTGTACCGAAGCTGTGCGCAAGCGGGGAGACTATAGAGCCTGTTACACATGCGTTATTTACATCAGTTATGCACGTATATGACGATTGCAGTACAGTACATGCATCGATAAGTGGGAAAAAGGTAGTGCTTCACTTTAAGTACATTTTCGCTTTACATACATGCTCCGGTCCCATTGCGTACGTTAATGCGGGGTATGCCTGTACTGTCTTTCTGAACCTCATGTCTGTCTGAACCTCAGATCTGACAGAGCCGCAGAATCACAGGCTGATTGGCTTCACTGCACTATGAGGGGAGATGATGGCGTATGGACAGATATGAAGTATGATTGCCCTCTTTTGGTTGAGTTTTATAAATCTTTATTGAAGATGCTAATTGCTGTCCGTCGCTATCCCCCTCAACCGGATGCGGTCACCCGCTAGTCGGAAGTGACGTCAGACGCCATACACCGGCGGCAAGGTTGCAGTCACGGGAGGACGGGAGCAACTTTTACACCCTGGATCGGCGCCTCCACTGTCTCACGATACCTTTACATGTACAAATCATTTGTACTTATTGTAAGTACATTTCTTATTCCATATCTGTGCGATAAATATTGTTTTGCAATCTAGACCATTGGTCCGTTTTGTTTATATTGCATATACCACACCTGGATCTGAGCAATACGACATCAACAAGATCCGTGCTGTGAATCCTTCCTGGGCCAGAATATACCATGAGATGTGAGATTTAACCTCTTCAAATCCTGACTGAGTCAGACCACTGCGTTTTTACTTTACACTTGTTGTAAGTAGGAATTACTAAAGAGCCAAGATACCAACTTAGCCCTGACTGTATTAATATACTGCACAATTATTGTTTTCATTTTCTTTATTTTCATGATGTGTTCCTGATCTCATCGCTCCCTTCCCACCCCAAACCAAGATTGAAGATGCTAATACCATCAAAGAGAGATGGGTTGTGTCCTGAGGACACTTCCCATATGGAAAGATCCCTATTGATGGTGCACAACAGACCTAGCGAAATACTTTTTAGAATACTTAAGGCAGGATACCTTGGCTGTGAAACATCAAAGTGTAACATTTAAGTGTGTGGCAGAGTTAATCTTGGAGTTGAAATTGGAGGTTAACATTTGAGGAAGATCTGGACTCTGAACAACAAGTTTACAACTGTGAGAACTTTACTTTCTAAAAACTGTGATTATTTGTACTCTTCCCATCCTCCAATAACTGGCCAGTCTCTCCTCCTGTATCTCACTATGCCCTCCCTATGTCTTTTTCTGTTTACTGTTTTCTCACTCCTTTGTGAGCATTTCTGTTCTCTACAACACCCCCACTCCCCACTGCACCATTATTTCTACACCTCTCTCCCAACAACTTCTTTACCCCTGCTGGGGATCTCCCCTAAGCCTGAACCCAGACATACACATCTGATCTCACCCACACCTCCTTGCCATCTCTTCCCCTGTAAATGGTGTTAACCTTTTCATTTAACACTGACTAACCTGAAAACTCTCCCAACAAATAAAGCATCCCAAAAGCCTGCATTCATGGCTATTGTCCCACAGTCACTTATACCACCCATTGTGACCAAGCACTGCCATCAACAGCACTTATTCCCTCACCTGCTGTCTCTGTAAGTTTCCCCTCAAACATCTTAGATTGTAAGCTCTTCGGGGCAGGGATTTCCTTTCCCATTGTCTGATCTTGCTGCACTTATTGTATTTTTAAACTCCCTGTACTGTATTCTTTGTGAAGCGCTGAGTACACTTTTGGCGCTATATAAATAAAGAGATACAATACAATACACTATATGTAAGTCTTTGGATGCAAACTTGACAGCCTGTTAAAATATAAACTTTATTAAGATTTCAAAATAGAAATTAAAAAAAGACTTGTAAACCACGCAACATCTATGTAATCCCAATAGATGCGTGACTGCGAACATCACCAGTAATTACAGTAATTTTACTGGTGGAGTCAATTAATTTCCCATGACAGATTCATTCAACCTTCAGTGAAGTGCTGCAGTGATACTATTCTGCTGTTGACCACACAGATGGGTGCCACTTATTTACTTCATCCTATTAACTGGATGTGTGTGGGCTATTCTATAGCTAAAAGCAGCAGTTCAAGCAATATCCTGCATGTGTGTTTTTTTTAAATAAATCAGTTCTGTAGTAAGAAAAAATACTTTTAGCATTTTCTGTTTTTAAAAAAACTACTTTGAAAGACCAATTTTCTTCTATTCTATTTTAACAAGCATGTTTGTTCCTATAGCAACCATTTACATTCCCCAGATCTAAAGATGTCGCCAAACTTCGCCGACCAATAGACGGAGAACTAATTGGCCGGCAGCTATGCAGTTTTTTTTTTTAAATAAGTAGAGATTGCACAACTGAAACTATTAAAGAAAAAACAAAACTAAAAAATCAAAAAACAAACGGGAGCTTGAACTGCAGCTTAAAGTGAAAGGTTGCAAGTCTTCATATCATGCATTCAAATTAGCAGATGTATCAAAGGAACAGTATAAGTGCTGCCTAATAGTATCCAGCATTAATTACTGCTATATCAACACAGACAGCCCTAAGTTCTCTACTCTCTCTTGGAACTTCCTGATATTTGCAGTGTTCAGATATTGAATCCAAGGTATATCTTATGTATTTGAGCACCTTTTAATTTAAAAAGGATTGCTCTTGCCGGCACCTCATGAGTGCCATCTAGTGGTAGAGTCGCCTTGTATATATTCTTTTTTGTTTGTTTTATAGCCTTTGTTTTTGTGTACATATGTTTGTATTCTTGTGTTTTCCTTCCCAGGTAGTATATCACAGAGTGGAAATGTATTCCGTGTCCAAATTCTCACAAAGTACCACCCGTGGCTTAATTGAACTGCGCTATGTCTATAGCTGAAAATTCTAACTCTTTTCTCTTGCAGGTGTTATAAGTATTATTGTCTTATACGTCCGAGTATATATAGTTACAAAACTCCTTAAGGCTGGAAAAGTATTTGCTAGTGAAGACAATAGCAAAGGAGTAAATAAACCCTGACCACAAATATTTGGGGAAAGGACTGTTAAGTAAATATTTGTTTATTTAAGGAAATGTTCTAATGCCCTGTTGTCTGGGATATTTATTCATTTGTGTTTTTCTTAACTTACATATTTATTGGAATGAGTTATTAATATATAGACTATGTATTTAGTTATCGTTTAAGCAATCTAGTGTTGAAAGATATTATAATTATCGCTCCCCTGCAGTATCATGTGTACTACTTCTTTCCAATTAATCGTCCTAAAGAAAGTTGTGTGTTACTGACTCCTGCCTCTCCTTGGGCTGCGAGTTACTGACTCCTGCCTCTCCTCGGCTGCGGGTTACTGACTCCTGCCTCTCCTCGGGCTGCGAGTTACTGACTCCTGCCTCTCCTCGGGCTGCGGGTTACTGACTCCTGGCTCTCCTCGGGCTGCGGGTTACTGACTCCTGGCTCTCCTCGGGCTGCGAGTTACTGATTCCTGCCTCTCCTCGGGCTGCGGGTTACTGACTCCTGCCTCTCCTCGGGCTGCGGGTTACTGACTCCTGCCTCTCCTCGGGCTGCGGGTTACTGACTCCTGCCTCTCCTCGGGCTGCGGGTTACTGACTCCTGCCTCTCCTCGGGCTGCGGGTTACTGACTCCTGCCTCTCTTCGGGCTGCGGGTTATTGACTCCTGCCTCTCCTCGGGCTGCGGGTTACTGACTCCTGCCTCTCCTCGGGCTGCGGGTTACTGACTCCTGCCTCTCCTCGGGCTGCGGGTTACTGACTCCTGCCTCTCCTCGGGCTGCGGGTTACTGACTCCTGCCTCTCCTCGGGCTGCGGGTTACTGACTCCTGCCTCTCCTCGGGCTGCGGGTTACTGACTCCTGCCTCTCTTCGGGCTGCGGGTTATTGACTCCTGCCTCTCCTCGGGCTGCGGGTTACTGACTCCTGCCTCTCCTCGGGCTGCGGGTTACTGACTCCTGCCTCTCCTCGGGCTGCGGGTTACTGACTCCTGCCTCTCCTCGGGCTGCGGGTTACTGACTCCTTCCTCTCCTCGGGCTGCGGGTTACTGACTCCTGCCTCTCCTCGGGCTGCGGGTTACTGACTCCTGCCTCTCCTCGGGCTGCGGGTTACTGACTCCTGCCTCTCTTCGGGCTGCGGGTTATTGACTCCTGCCTCTCCTCGGGCTGCGGGTTACTGACTCCTGCCTCTCCTCGGGCTGCGGGTTACTGACTCCTGCCTCTCCTCGGGCTGCGGGTTACTGACTCCTGCCTCTCCTCGGGCTGCGGGTTACTGACTCCTGCCTCTCTTCGGGCTGCGGGTTATTGACTCCTGCCTCTCCTCGGGCTGCGGGTTACTGACTCCTGCCTCTCCTCGGGCTGCGGGTTACTGACTCCTGCCTCTCCTCGGGCTGCGGGTTACTGACTCCTGCCTCTCCTCGGGCTGCGGGTTAATGACTCCTGCCTCTCCTCGGGATGTGGGTTACTGACTCCTGCCTCTCCTCGGGCTGCGGGTTACTGACTCCTGCCTCTCCTCGGGATGTGGGTTACTGACTCCTGCCTCTCCTCTGGCTGCGGGTTACTGACTCCTGCCTCTCCTCGGGCTGCGGGTTACTGACTCCTGCCTCTCTTCCGGATGCGGGTTACTGACTCCTGCCTCTCCTCGGGCTGCAGGTTACTGACTCCTGCCTCTCCTCGGGCTGCGGGTTACTGACTCCTGCCTCTCCTCGGGCTGCGGGTTACTGACTCCTGCCTCTCCTCGGGCTGCGGGTTACTGACTCCTGCCTCTCCTCGGGCTGCGGGTTACTGACTCCTGCCTCTCCTCGGGCTGCGGGTTACTGACTCCTGCCTCTCTTCGGGCTGCGGGTTACTGACTCCTGCCTCTCCTCGGGCTGCGGGTTACTGACTCCTGCCTCTCCTCTGGCTGCGGGTTACTGACTCCTGCCTCTCCTCGGCTGCGGGTTACTGACTCCTGCCTCTCCTCGGGCTGCGGGTTACTGACTCCTGCCTCTCCTCGGGCTGCGGGTTACTGACTCCTGCCTCTCCTCGGGCTGCGGGTTACTGACTCCTGCCTCTCCTCGGGCTGCGGGTTACTGACTCCTGCCTCTCCTCGGGCTGCGGGTTACTGACTCCAGCCTCTCCTCGGGCTGCGGGTTACTGACTCCAGCCTCTCCTCGGGCTGCGGGTTACTGACTCCTGCCTCTCCTCGGCTGCAGGTTACTGACTCCTGCCTCTCCTCGGGCTGCGGGTTACTGACTCCTGCCTCTCCTCGGGCTGCGGGTTTCTGACTCCTGCCTCTCTTCGGGCTGCGGGTTACTGACTCCTGCCTCTCCTCGGGCTGCGGGTTATTGACTCCTGCCTCTCCTCGGGCTGCGGGTTACTGACTCCTGCCTCTCCTCGGGCTGCGGGTTACTGACTCCTGCCTCTCCTCGGGCTGCGGGTTACTGACTCCTTCCTCTCCTCGGGCTGCGGGTTACTGACTCCTGCCTCTCCTCGGGCTGCGGGTTTCTGACTCCTGCCTCTCCTCTGGCTGCGGGTTACTGACTCCTGCCTCTCCTCGGGCTGCGGGTTACTGACTCCTGCCTCTCCTCGGGCTGCGGGTTACTGACTCCTGCCTCTCCTTGGGCTGCGGGTTTCTGATTCCTGCCTCTCCTCGGGATGTGGGTTACTGATTCCTGCCTCTCCTCGGGCTGTGGGTTAGTGACTCCTGCCTCTCCTCGGGCTGCGGGTTACTGACTCCTGCCTCTCCTCGGGCTGCGGGTTACTGACTCCTGCCTCTCCTCGGGCTGTGGGTTACTGACTCCTGCCTCTCTTCGGGCTGCGGGTTATTGACTCCTGCCTCTCCTCGGGCTGCGGGTTACTGACTCCTGCCTCTCCTCGGGCTGCGGGTTACTGACTCCTGCCTCTCCTCGGGCTGCGGGTTACTGACTCCTGCCTCTCCTCGGGCTGCGGGTTACTGACTCCTGCCTCTCCACGGGCTGCGGGTTACTGACTCCTGCCTCTCCTCGGGATGTGGTTATTGACTCCTGCCTCTCCTCGGCTGCAGGTTACTGATTCCTGCTTCTCCTCGGGCTGCGGGTTACTGACTCCTGCCTCTCCTCGGGCTGCGGGTTACTGACTCCTGCCTCTCCTCTGGCTGCGGGTTACTGACTCCTGCCTCTCCTCGGGCTGCGGGTTACTGACTCAAGCCTCTCCTCGGGATGTGGTTATTGACTCCTGCCTCTCCTCGGCTGCAGGTTACTGACTCCTGCCTCTCCTCGGCTGCAGGTTACTGATTCCTGCCTCTCCTCGGGCTGCGGGTTACTGACTCCTGCCTCTCCTCGGGCTGCAGGTTACTGATTCCTGCCTCTCCTCGGGCTGCGGGTTACTGACTCCTGCCTCTCCTCGGGCTGCGGGTTACTGACTCAAGCCTCTCCTCGGGATGTGGGTTATTGACTCCTGCCTCTCCTCGGCTGCAGGTTACTGACTCCTGCCTCTCCTCGGCTGCAGGTTACTGATTCCTGCCTCTCCTCGGGCTGCGGGTTACTGACTCCTGCCTCTCCTCGGGCTGCGGGTTACTGACTCTCTTCAGGTTGCGGTTTGCGGCAGTCATTGCTCCAGCAGTAAGGAAGGAGACAACTGTTACATCTGCCCCTAATCTGGACCCATAAATGAGAGATTCAGTCATGCACAACTTAAATAATATATCACGGGCAATATACTTGCGATTAAAGGTACCGGTGCTCCGTGGTTCAGGGAAAAAAGCTGTCTGGTGTAATTTTAAGTATATGGAAGTAAGTTGAAGATCCAGGGCACAACGGATTTGAAGAAAATAAATGTATTCTTTCAGTGGCACACACAACGTTTCCAACTGCACAGAGTTCTTTATCAAGTGAGTCACTTACTTGCTAATCTGGACCCTACTGCGCGGATCTAGGATGAAACAACACAATACAATCAATGGCTTACAAAGGTTTAAGCAGCAACATGAGAGAGTATTAATTATATATATATATATATATATATATATATATATATATATATATATATATATATATATATATATATATACTAATAATTATTTATATATCGATACTAATCATTAGAAATTATTATCGACTGTTCCAATGTATGAAACCATGAATTGATCCTCTGACAGTGAACTGGTTAATGGTGCATTGAACTAGTTATAGTATTGTGGTACCTATACATTTTATATGCAATAATTATATATATATATATATATAGATGAACACACAAAAAGAAGGAAATCCCAAATTAAGCACTCTGATCATGAAAAAGATATATATGGAATCAAAAAGGTTTATTAATCATGGACTGGGAAAACAAATGAAACACAATAAAAAACATACATATAAAAACAATACCAGACAGGGTATATGCAGGCGAAACTCAGATCCCAAATATGCTATAAGTACCGTACCTCAGAAGTGAAAAACCCGATGTATAAGGGGAAGGGGGAGGAGGATCCTAACATTAACAGAGGACATCAAAAAGATCCCTCTGAATATGATGACCGGACGGTCCCCACATGTAATCACTAATGGGAAAAGATATAACAACCATAAGCTGGAAAAATAATAAATGATAATGAACATATGTAAATACCAGCTAGAGGAACAAATAGTGAGGGCATACAAAATAAATGAATGTCTGGTATTGTTTTTATATGTATGTTTTTTATTGTGTTTCATTTGTTTTCCCAGTCCATGATTAATAAACCTTTTTGATTCCATATATATCTTTTTCATGATCAGAGTGCTTAATTTGGGATTTCCTTCTTTTTGTGGGTTCATCTATTTCTCTTCCCATAGCACCGCCATTTTCCCTTATTTTGGGTTTATTTGTGGTTTTTGATCATAATTATAGTTTTTAGGTTTTGATGCGGTTATATGTGTGGTTCTATATATATATATATTTACCACTCCGGGAAGAAGCCCACCAACGGGTGAAACGCGTAGAGTGTTTACTTTACCACAGCCTTAATGTAATCTTTATTCTGAGGGACTTACGATGGATCTGATGCAGCATTTTGGACTTTATTTTTTGTTCCTGTTATAAGCAGACTTTGGAAACACATCCTGCACAAACGATATGGACATAAACTCTACAAAATCTAGCTGCAGCCGAGGAGTATTACCCTCCTTTACTGTTTGGGCATTATTTGTCCTTGCAGTGCTGCGCATTGTGGTGTTTTCAATATGCATGACTCTGTTTGCTAATATGTCTTTATTAGTTATATTTTTTGTTATATTTTTTGTTTGCTGCATCAGCTCTCATTGTTTTCATTTTTGGGAAATGCTGTTCAGGGTATAACTATTATTATTGTTATATTATTTTTCCCTGTGTGTTCCCCCTTCCCCCCCCCCCCCCCCCTGTTATTAATTTTTTTACCTGGCTATATACTGGATTATTGACTATATACTTTTTCCAACGCAATGATTTATCATTTTTTTAGGTATATATGTCAGTGGGAATATACTTTGTATTGCCTATTATGTTAGACTAAACTACTTTGTTGTCACTATTTAAATCTTATTTAGACACATTCTTCTTTTTGTAATACTGATAGTCTTTGATTAGTAGTCCTCTCTTTATATATTTTTGATACATCATATTTTTATAGGCTGTCTTTAGTACTTATATGTTTTTAAGTTAGTGTGTCTTGCTGTTAAATTAATAAAATCTTGTTCATTTTTTCTGAATTGGCGGAGCATCTGTTTCCTTTTGGCAATCTTTATTTTATAGATTAGTTTAGGTGCAATTTAGAGTGCTACTAAGGGGATTGTCTTTGTCCTTTTCAATTGTGTGTCATATATATATATATATATATATATATATATATATATATATATATATATATATAAAAATACACGCACACATATCTGTTCAACATAACACTAGCACTCTATATTGCACTGCACTCTATTATTTTTATTTATTGGTTGTGCGCTTCAACACATAAAATATATATATTTTATATTCTATAATCTATATAGATACACACACACACACACACACACACACACACACACACACACACACACACACACACACACACACACACACACACACACACACACACACACACGTAAATTTACATATTTATTAATGTAATATGTATACAGGATTCATATATACATTGTTGCAGACAGCCCCAGGTAAATGCATCCCTTTGCTTGGTGCCCCACACAGTTGTCTCCCTGGAGATGAAGGGTTAACCTTCCTCTATTGCACCAAGCCATGCTCCCCCATAATGCACTGCACTCCCAAGATGGCGGCGCCCAGCGAGCGGCGTGTCCCAGGAGCTGAGCTCTCGGGGTTTCCCTTCCCGGTACCGGCCGCAAAGCCCGAGGGAGGCGGACATAGGGCGGAGGCTGCGCCGGGGAAACCGTGCCGGGCCTGCACCGACTTCAAGAGCTGGATACGGGGGCAGAGGATGCAGAGTGCGGCCTCACCGGTGAGAGCAGCCCGAGCACACCCTGTCACTCTCTCACCCGAGGCTCTGTCGCCCTCACCATCACCTCTGTGTCCTGGCTGGTTTAAATGACATTAACCCCGTAGTGTAGTCATGGCAAATAAGGACACGGTTTCATCTGCTCACTTCTAGAAATAACCCTCTGACAGTGAAGTGGTTAATGATGCCTTGTACTCGTTATAGCTGTATATGTAATGCTATTAACCCCCTGTACTAATTCATTAATACAGACTGACGTACACACTCACACACACACTGACGTGTACAGACTGATGTACACCCACATATTAACACACTGACGTGTACAGTCATTAATGGTGCTTTGTACTAGTTGTAGTAATACCTATACATTTCATATGCAATCATTATAAATGTGTGTATAATATATATATATATATATATATATATATATATATATACAAAAAACATATTTTACCTTATTACCTCACTGATACACACACAGTACACACTTGTATATACATAGATTTGCAAATACACACTCATACATGTTTAAAAAATGCACATATACTACAATAAAGTTATATATTGAAAATTGTAAGCACATTCTTTTTTTTTTTGCAGGTGCTACGCAATGCATTGCTGGTCTCTGGCTGTGCAGAAGTTAAAGTGCAGTCAGTCACTCTGTTTATATTCAAATCTTTTCACAATTGTATTAAAGGGGCAAAACTCTACAGATACAAGTCATTAAACCCTTTTAAGGCATGTGTGACAGTAGAACATGTTATGGGAAACAATTATAAAGAGCCTGTCCATTATTTTGTCTTATAACTGCAGCAACCTGTGTCAATATCGCTGCTCATTAAAATCCTGGTGAATAACCAATTTAGAGTTTATTTGAATATTATATGGCTATAGATTATTGTATTTGAGCAAAAGGACTGGCTGCTACCAGTATAGATGGGATTACACACAGTGTTTCTTAACCCAAGTGTCTCAGTGCACAACCAAATTTGCATTGTGTACATATAAATATGCATTATTTTTTAAAATAAGGTCCAACAAATGTATTTTTCGTTTTTCGAGACGATCTGTAGGCATGATACTTATTTTAGAATGTTTGAATGAAAGTATATATTTTTTTATTGTTATAACAATTCCTCTTCTTGTTGTCATATAAGTGTGCAGCATTAAGAATCTGCCTTTTCCTCTCATTTTCTACTTAAGAATCTAGATTCCTGCTAGCACCCCTCCCAACTTCATTCCCATCTACAATAGCAACCGAGCAAGCTATTCTATTTAACCTAATTATGTATAAGAATAGAAATGAGGAGGCTTATTCTAATTAGATCTAGTCGTCTTAATGTATCTAACATTATGAAAAACTATTGTAACTGTTTTTATAGAGATGTATTCAACATTTGTGCTTAGAAAGTAGGGAAAGGTAGGTCAGTGAAACAGTAGTGGTCTTCCGAGGTTAGAAAAAGAACAAGGTGCAATTGAGTGTGAATGATTCAAATGAAATAAGTGCAGGGCTCAAATTGTGAAATAAAGCACTCACCGCAGGTAAGTTGTGGTTGCCTAAACAAATGCAGTAGTTAGTGATGGTCAAACTGCAAACCAAGGTTCTCCTCGATAAACACGAGAAGAACATAACATCGTTTTAATGCACAATAACAGATCTGGAAGGGTAAAGAATAGCACTCGCATTCTCCCAGTCTTGTAGCGCAGTAAGCGTGTTAAAGCTGCAGTTCAAGCTGTCTTTTAAAAAAAAAAAAAATAATAATTTTCATTCAATATGTGCATCAGTACAATCTATATACTGACAAGTAATTAACTAAGTCGCTGATCTATCAGTTCTCCTGTAATCGACCTGAAGATTCGGCTGGGGGTTCACTAAATGCATCTTGGGTAATCTGTGAAAAAGTTCTGTGAGGAAGATCATGTGACCAGGCAGGCACTAGATTTAATTGGTTCACTGCTAGAGAGGGCGGGGCTCAAAAAGGTGATGCTGTTTCAGAAGGGATGTGACTGTGTAAGTGGTTGCTATGGGAACATAAATGCTTGTTACATTAGAATACATTAAAAATGTCTTTAAAATAGTTTTTCTTTAATATAAATGCTACAAGTATTTTCTCATAGTTAGAACTGATTTATTAAAAAAAAAAAAAAAACCCACATGTCTGATATTGCTTAAACTGCAGCTTTAAGGGTACACTTATACCACTCTGGATAGTCTTTTAGTCACAGCCTGAGTGCCCAAAAAATTCTCTCCAGTCTCCGTATCGGCAATCGCGATCACGTGATGTCCCTAGTTGCCGGCGTGGGAACTTCCTCGTCTGCGTATGGTGTCTCACTGGAGTCACGCAGGCTGTTATAGTATCCTTAGAGGGTCAAAAACCCTACACGTTTTGCCTCAATAGATTCAACGGCTTCCTCAGGGGTTCCCCTGATCATAGTAATCATAGTTCCCTTTACTTTTCATTGTAGGAAGTTGATGTCGAAGAGAAGGAACGACCCCCAGAATGTCCTTTGGATCGGGAGGAGCTTGGCAGGAGCACCTGGTCCTTTTTACACACAATGGCAGCGTATTACCCTGACCACCCCACTAGCAAACAGCAGCAGAACATGAAAAACCTCATCTACTTGTTTTCAAAGTTTTATCCTTGTGATGAGTGTGCAGAAGACCTGAGAGAGAGGTGCGTTTGTTTGGTGAAGCAGCTATGATAACATTTCCACAGAGGCTCATTTTCCAAGGGTCGTCTTTCAATTATTTCCCACTGGGGAAAAGTAATCGCCAGACATATCAAAGCCGATTTATTGCTTAAGCAGCTAGAGATGAGCAGTAATTACTGTGATAACTAAATGTGTTGGGTTTTTTCTATGTAATTTTTAATACAATATATGCTACAGAACAGGAGTGCTCAACTCCAGTTATCGTAACCCCCCCCCCCTTCGACCCTGCTATAGAATACATATATTTTTAGGATTTGGTTATTTCTTAAGAGTGGGGAGAATACAGCAGCATGTTTTTTTCTGCCAGGGATATTTATAATGTAGTTGTTGTATAATTGAGGATTTGGGTCAGTTTGCAATTGAAACTGTACTTTTTTTCATTCGTCTTACAGACTGACTACCACGCAGCCTGATACCAGCAGCAGACACAACTTCTCACAGTGGATGTGTCTCCTACACAACGATGTCAACAGAAAGCTGGGGAAGTTGGAGTTTGACTGCTCGAAAGTGGACGAGAGGTGGCGGGACGGCTGGAAGGATGGATCCTGTGATTGAACAACTTGACGACTCTTTTTAATTTTTTTTTGCTTTTTTTTTATGTTCTGTGTCAACACGAGGAGAAAGCAATATATCAACAGGTGTCCAACCCTTGGCAGAAGTTTTAGGTAAAAAGCCGGGGAATTTTAGTGTTGGAAAGTTTGTCAACATCTGGAGAATTGAATTTGCACGTGCTCTCTTAGTGACATGCCTTTGTCAGACTGTGACAACACAATGTGTACTGCTTGGGAGATTTAACACCTTTGTTGCTGGAGGAAGCAAGCGATACATTGCATATTATTGCAGCAAAGCAGGAAAGGAGCTGCCATAAATCTCACACCTCCTGTGTCGGTGCAAAGCTGGGAAGACTACTCACAGAGCCTCGTCCGCCTCTGAAGGGGTTAAAAACATAACATTTGACATCCCTTTTCCCAAAGTTACACACACTGGCAAACAGAGGAGGAGGAGGAAAGGTGGCACATTGCAGGGCAGGAAATTGCAGCATACGAGTTGGCAAATATAGCCACTTGCGGGCGACATTGGCCTGCCACTGATTTCCAGCCACAAGCTTTAATAAATAACATTCCAGAAAATAAATAAAAGCAGAGGTTCGTGCTGCTCTGTTTGTTTTTTGGCAAAACTTCCCGGGGGGGAAACAAAAATGGCTTCCGGGTCAGCCTCGCTCTGATGGCCAATAGAAAGCCGCACATCATTGGGCGATCAGGTTATGGATTTCTGTTGGTGACTCCAGAAGCCATACTGTGAGATTTTATTTTGTAAGCAACCAGCATATCGTCCCCGTTCACACAATAAAAAAAAAAGAAATTGGGAATCGCTGTCTTAAAGTAGCAATGCAGTTTGAATTTTGTTTGTGTTTGTTTACTTGATCCAACATTTTCTTACCTTCAGGGAAATTAATTATCTAAGCTGCCGATCCATCTGTTCTCCCGCGATCACTTGGCACAGGTCCTGTTTCCCGGGGTTCACAATATGGCCGCCCATTTCAAAAAGAGGAAGTGCTGTGCCTATGTTAATGGTTGCTATAGGAACCCAAGGAAGCTTAATCCATTCTCCAGAGCTAAAAAGAGCACGGCCCAGCTATTAAAGACCCCCCGGTTCCAATCCTGTAAAAGCACCAATTCTGACCTTTCCAGCAGTGAAGTGGTTAATTATATTTATTGCTAATAATTTGTCCTTACCGATGTGTAACTTGCAGAACTTTCTGCATTGACCAATGAGTGGGACTGGGATATGGTTGGGATTTACAAGTGATGTATTTGTGTCTCTCATTTTGCACTTGTCCATCAATATGATTTTATTTGAAATTTGGTGATTTATATATTATTGAATTGCTTGGTAACGACTTCAGGTTTAATCAGTGAAACGTTCCATTCTACTTATTTCTTTTTATGTAAATAAAATCCTACATCAAATAATGTCTGGGTTCTGTACCCATGTCTAAATAACGATAGTTATTTCTAGAACATTTAGGTTAAAGAACGATAGTCCGTGGTTGATGAGCAGTGTGTGAAAGCGGAGGTCCAGCCCATTTGCTAACTATTTGGTCAGAACTGTTCATTGATCAGTTAAAAGGTGCGCGATGATCATGTCCAGCAGATCTCACCGTTTGAAGAGTAACCCATTTATGGAGAACATCACATTTGATTTATTCTCACGCCCTATTTTGAGAGGTAAACACCTTGAAAGAGTGAGACAGCCGCAGGAGAGGCCTAATTCACCAAAGGTGTAGCACGCTCACTAACTTCAACACCCATCCCATGCAGCTCGCACAGCTCTGCCATGGAACCCCATAGAGATGGGTGATCCAAGAGACTCGTTTTTCACTGTTTGCCATAAACCCAAGATTCATTGTTGCTGGGCAGCATTCGGCATCCATTGTGTGTGTGTGCGCGTGTATCTTGAAGAAAAGAGCAAAATGGTCAAATTTTCTGCACCAGACCAAATTCATGTGAAATAGAGGGTGTTATTGACCCATAACACCTGTGTGTTGTTATGGGTCAATAACACCCTCTATGTTGCATTCATTTTGTCTGGTGCAGACAATTAGACCATTCTGGTCTTCAAGTTGGATATTTTATTCACGGACAGCCTCTGGGATACTTAATACGGAGTGTGCAGCAATTTCGTGTGTGTGTGTGTGTGTGTGTGTTTCTATTTCTATATCTAATCAATCAGCCGGCACTCCAGTAGCATTCAAATAAAGGTTGGTGCATATCCCATAAAGTAAAGACAAATATATGATACCATTCTCACAAAATCAGCAAACAGCACTCTGGTAAGTCAAGTAAATAGTTTTGTAATAAAGAGTAGAAAATTCCAACGTTTTGGTCCCAATATTGGACCTTAGGGTAGTGCAGTGGAAGAACGATAATACAGAACATAAATACCCCTAAACCTAGGTGAAATTAATTTAATTAGCGCATAATCACACCAAAACAATTAAAACGGGCCAAAGCCCACCAAAACTGCACTCCCACGATCTTAAGGTGCTGCATCAGCCATTTTGAATCATTCTGTTGGCCATCTTGGATCGGGAGATCCGGCGCATGCACAATGTAACCGTATCTGTATTTCCTTGCCACACATGCGTGGCTCAGTCGGCCATCTTGGATCATGATAGCATATGCAATGTGTAACACATTAAATAAGCCTAAATATGCTTCAGCAACCCAAGCTAGTGGTTGCTAAGACACAACATAGATGCGGCGGCCATTTTTTTTTTACAAATGTGGGAAAAGACATAGATAACCATAATAGTGAGATACCAGGAATCTAAAAAGCAAGTGCTTGCTGCATCAAGAGAAAAGTTATATGATGTGGGGCAGGGATGAGCCCAAATTGACAACACCTTCAGTGTCCTATAGTGATGGGAGAAGCATATACATGTACACAATGAAGATGTAGCAGGATGTGATAGCATATATGCAGAACAACATAGCTGGATGAATGTCTGTATAGGCATCAGATACTTAACAGCAGGTGGTTCCTTAGGATTTAAATAGTAGCCTTGGTGACTGCATGAATAATGATTACCATTAAGCGGCTTACGTAGGAATACACAAAACTAACACTGATTATTAACTACCATCAACCATGGTCTTGAATAACAGACCCATTCCTGTAAAGAATTGGTACATGGCCATATTACGTGTTAATGTGTCCACAAGTGACAAGGATATACAGCATCATAAATAACGACATGTCTGATTGTCTAAGATCCTTGCTTCATCCGTGGCTGCTGTGGAAGAAAGAACATTCTAGTGTCAGCAGTCCTGGTTATCCGTCATCAGATGTGTGCTTTTTTACAGAAAACAGCTCAATTTAAAGTCTTCATTGAGTCCTCTTGGGCTCAGTATCCAAGTAATTAATCATCTTCGCTTCCAATTGAAGAAGAGTCTTCTTCTGATCAACCACCCCATCCCGGGGCATGGGCTTGCAGGATTGGCATGCATCGAAGGGTAGCCAGACCATGTTGACACTCTTTAAAATGCCTGGCAACTGGTTGATGGTTTAGGTCCTCCTTATTGTCTCTGTCAACCAATGCCTTGCGTATTGCAGATCGATGCAGACTTGGTCGTTCCTTTAGCATCTGCATGGTTTTCCCCACGTAGTATAGACTGCAGGGACAGCGTGTAATGTAGACCACATAACTTGACTCGCAATTCACATAGTCCTTGATTTTAATTTAATTGTCTTGAGGTGAAAAAGTTTTCCCAAGGATCAGATATGGGCAATTAATGAATCCATGGCACTTGTGTACTCCCGCTGGTCTTTGAAGCCATGTTGTCTTGGCTGCATATTTCGTGGTGGTGTCTTCTTGCGTCAGTAGATCCCCCAGCTTACGACTTCTTCTATAACAGAATCGTGGCGGTTGTGCAACATGTTTGCCAATTTTGTTGTCATGTGACAGTATGTGATAATGCGGATGTTCTGTTTAATGCAACCTGAGGCTGTGCTGAATGTGCTCTTGATGTTAAACCGGTCATCGTACTCACTCTTTACAGTTGGTTTCAGGAGTCTGTCTCTGTCCAATCCTCTTGCATTATCCAATGCAGTCGCAATATCTGTGCTGTTACATCCTCTTTCTTTGGACTGCGGTGCCGTTTTGTCCAATACTTGCTCTAATTCCTGGGGATCGCTAGTAATTCTTTTTATTCTCAGGAATTGGGAATAGGGTAAGCCTCTCTCCAGTGAAGGGGGATGATGACTGGTTTATTTATTTATTTTATTTATAAAATATTTTACCAGGAAGTAATACATTGAGAGTTACTTCTCATTTTCAAGTATGTCGTGGGCACAGAGTTAAGACAAATAATACATGGTTACAAATACAGTTACATAAATGAACAGGGTATACATTATATACAAGACATTGCATGCACAGGTAAAGAAATATATATTATGGGCGTATGAAACAGTTACAGACCAGATTAAAATGTGAGACAGCCCTAGATTTGAAAGAACTTAAGCTGGTGGTGGATGTGAGAGTCTCTAGTAGGGTGTTCCAGTTTTGGGGTGTACGGTAAGAGAAGGAGGAGCGTCCGGATACTTTGTTGAGCCTTGGGACTATGAACAGTCTTTTGGAGTCTGATCTCAGGTGATAAGTGCTGCATGTGGTAGGGGTGAGGAGCTTGTTCAGGTAGCTGGGTAGCTTGCCCATAAAGAATTTAAAGACAAGACAGCAAAGGTGAACTTTGCGCCTAGACTCTAGGGATGACCAATCTAGTTCTTTGAGCATTTCGCAGTGATGTGTGTTGTAGTTGCATTGGAGAACAAAACGACAAATTGAATTGTAGAGGATGTCAAGTTTGCTAAGGTGGGTTTGAGGTGCAGAGCCATATACTATGTCTCCATAGTCAATAATTGGCATTAGCATCTGCTGTGCGATAGGCTTTCTGACCAGGAGACTTAGGGAGGATTTGTTCCTTTAAAGTACCCCTAGTTTGGCATAGGTCTTGGTTGTCAGGGTATCAATGTGCATCCCGAATGTTAAGTGGGAGTCAAACCATAAGCCCAGGTATTTAAAACTAGTGACAGGGGTTAGGGTGGTGTTAGCGTTGGTTCTAATCAGGAGCTCAGTCGCTGGAAGCTTTAAAAAAATTAGTCTTGGTCCCAAATACCATTGTTACAGTCTTGTCAGTGTTTAAAAACAGTTTGTTTTGGGAAATCCAGTTTTCGAGTCTCAAAAAGTCAGACTGAAGTATGTGTTGAAGGTCAGAGAGGCTATAGCTGTGTGCATATAGGATTGTGTCATCTGCATACATGTGTATTGAGGCTTCCTTACAAGCTGTGGGAAGATCATTAATGAACACTGAGAAGAGAAGGGGCCCCAGAACAGAGCCTTGCGGGACACCACAGGTGATATCCAGGGGGTTGGAGTTAGAGCCTGAGATGGACACATGTTGGGATCTTCCTGATAGGTAGGACTGAAACCAGTTTAAAGCATGCTTCCCTATTCCAGAGCTCTGGAGTTTGTTAAGCAGGATAACATGATCAATTGTGTCAAAGGCCTTTGCAAAATCTAGGAATACTGCATCAGTGAGTTGTCCCCGTTCCATTCCACACTGGATTTCATTGCAAACTTTTAGCAGGGTAGTTACCGTGGAGTGTTTGGGGCGAAAGCCAGATTGGAATTGCCTAGGGAAATTTGTCTTGGTATAGTAATCACTTAATTGGGAGTGGACACATTTTTCCATGACTTTGCATAGTATTGGGAGAAGAGAGATTGGCCTGTAGTTTGAGACAGTGTTTTTGTCCCCACTTTTGAAGATTGGGAAAACTCTGGCAGTTTTCCAGGTCTTAGGGATATGGCCTGCAGACAGGATAGAGTTGACTATGGAAGCAATTGGTTTGGCAATGGCTGGGGCACCAAGTCGTAGGAACCTAGATTGTATGAAGTCAGGTCCACATTGGCTGCTTAGTTTTAATTTGAGGAGTGCTTGTGTAATCTCCTCTTCGGATACTGGGCCAAATTGAAAATTGTGGGCAGTGTTGGGAGGGGGTGGGGCTATGTGGGTACTCCCAGGATGAGATTCAGGTTTGTGGTTTGGGCTGCGTTTCACTAATAAATTAGTAGCACACCCCACAAAGTAATCATTGAATGCATTTGCAATGTCAGTGGGGTTTGTCAGAGTAATATCCCCCTTAGGCTAAGGCCCCGCTCCCAGAGTCAGCGCACCCGCACTGCAGACAGGCGGTGCGCTGAGATACACAGACCGCGATACGCGGTCTGTAGGGAGCGGGAGCCGGAGCGGGAGTGGGAGGTTTGACAGGGAGGGGGGGCGTGGCTTGAGCGGAGGGACCCGCTACTCTCCCCCCTCCTCCCTCCACGGACTCGGGCTGGAGCTGCTGAGGGTAACTTTAAACACACACACGCAGGCACTCATACACACACACAGGCAGGCAGGCAGGCACTCGCACTCATACACACACGCGCACGCACACACAGGCAGGCACTCACGCACTCATACACACACACACGCACACACAGACAGAGGCAGGCACTCACGCACTCGGGCACACACATACACACACAGACAGGCACGCACTCACTCAGACACACACACAGACAGGCACTCACCTGCTTTCACTCCACACTCCTCCCCGCTCCCCGAAGCCTCTCCTCCTCCCGAAGCCTCCCTTCCCCATTGGCTCACAGCCACACCACGTGACGCGTCAACGCTAGGAAACACCATTCTCTTGTGTCCCCTAGCGGCTGACGCGCCACAGCGTGTAGTCAGCTGTGCCGCCAGAGGGGACCGGGACCGGCTCGCGAGGATTCCCCTGCTGGTGGGGAACCCGTGACATGGCCGCCCGCGCCAACGAGCGCAGCGGGACCGAGGCCTTAGTGATATTACTTGGTTGTTGATGGTTAGGAGGCTGGAATATATTGTTGATAACCTTCCAGAAGTTAGCTGGGTTTGATGTATTTTGGTGGAGATTGTCAGAGTAATATTGTGCTTTTGCATGCCTTGTTTGTCCTGTGCACATGTTCCGCAGGCATCTGTAGTGATTGAGATCCATGGTAGTGCCAGTTACTTTGTAGCTTTTCCACAAGGTATCCCTGAGCTGGTAGAGTGCTATAAGGTCAGGTGTAACCCATGGAAGGTGGGCCCCCCGTACCCTTATTTTGCGTAGTGGAGCATGGGTATTGCAGAGTTTTAAAAACTCGGATTGGAAAGAGTCGAGCGCAGAATCAGGGTCGGGAATTAAATCAATTCTGTGCCATGGGCAGTTGGTAATGTCATCCAGAAACTGTTGTGGGTTAAAGTTTTTAAATGTTCTAGTGAGGAGAACTTTAGGGCTTGAATGGGGCGGTTTAATTTTCCTTACACAGTACACTATTGCATGGTCACTGAAAATGTCAGGAAGGATGCCAGAGGATTGGATTCTGCTGGGGTTTGAGGAGAGAATCCAGTCTAGCAAGGAATGGTTATGCGATTTCAGGTTTATCCGTGTGGGTTGGGAAATGAGTTGCGATAGGTTAAGTGACTTGAGTTGTATCTGGATTTTGTGGTTTTTAGGGTCAAGCCAATTGAAGTTGAAATCCCCAAGAACTAGCAGCTCACTCTTCTCATTCAGAGAGGAAATGGAGCCAAGAAACTGGGTGATATCAGTCAGGGATTGTAGAGGGGCTTTAGGGGGGCGGTAGATGCCAGCGAGCAAGATGGGCTTAGAAAAGGGGAGGCATATTCTGCCAACTAGAATTTCAAAAGAGGGTGGTTGCCAATAATAATGTATTTTTGTCCATTGGTTTATTGAAGACCCTTGTAGCTAGAGAACCATTATTTTTATAAACCACTGTATCTATAAAGGTTCCTTCAGTTCTGCTGAAACTAGCCATGTATGGTGGATGGGATGCTATTAAGATCGTCAATAAACATTAGTAGTCATGTCTCTTGCCCCCTTCTCCCCCCCCCCCCCCCTCAGATGAGAAACACGTCATCTATATAGCGTAGGTACATGATGATGTCTACTGTAGGGGGTGTCATTAAGGATATGCTTTTGCTCATATGTGTCCATGAACAAATTGACATAGGAGGGGCCATATTTGACCCCATAGCAGTGCCCATGAGTTGTAAGTAAAACTTTTTTTTACAAATTTGAAACAATTCTTATGTAGGACAATTACTACAAGTAGCAACAAAAAATCAGGCGGAGGGCCGATATGATTGGAAAATTACTGAAGTGACACCTGCTGGCCTCAATGCCTTCGATATGATTGATGTTGTTATACATGCTTGCAACATCCATTGTCACTAATATGGTGCCACCTGTAACTCAGGATAACCTCTCAGTGTGAATGATAAAATCTGTTGTATCTTTGAATGATTGCATCTGTACTAACATAGGCTGTAAGAAGAAGTCTATGTATTGTGAGATAGGGCGGCAAAGCGATCCTCTGGTGGAAATGATTGGTCTCCTTGGAGGAGCAGTAGCTGATTTATGGATTTTTGGTAGAAATATATATTACCGGGATAACAGGAAATGGTTGTTTAAGAAATGTACCTGTGTCCTCAGAAATCCACATATTGGATATACCCAAATCAATTATTGAATCAATTTCCCTTTTGCAGGTGGTGGTCGGATCTGCAGTTGAGGTTTTGTAATGTGTAGTTACACTCAATGGTTTTAATACTTCCGCACGATAGTAAGTGTAGGGCATAACTACTATCCCACCGCCTTTATCTGCAGACCTGATAATCATCTCTGTGTTCATTTGCAATGTATTTAGTGCTTGGTGCTCTTCCCTGGTTAAATGATAGTAACTACAGTAGTGGAATAGTTTTTAATTGTATTTCTTGTGTCTGTCTCTACCAGGCTCATGAAGGTGGAGATATTGTGGTTAAAGCTTTGTGGGTGGAACGCGCTGGTAGGTGTAAAGCAGCGTGCCGTTCTGGCACTGTTAGCAGGGACGCCAGTAGTTTCGGTGGTTTTGCTATAGAAATCCTTAAGTTTGAGCTGTCTGTTAAGTTTATACAAATCAATTTCCCACCCGAATGGGTCTTGGGAATGTGTGGGCACAGAAGAAAGGCCCTTGCTGAGAAGGCTAAGCTCCGCCGAACTAAGGATATGATTAGACATATTGAAAACGACACACTCCTTTGACTGCCCCTGTTTGCCCCCTTGTCCTTGGATTGTCGTCTGTTTGCCCCCTTGTCCTTGGATTGCCATGGCAGATCATAGAAGTTAGGACTTTATTGCTATCTCGATTTATAACACCCCTTCGAGAGACTGCTTTTATTTATCACTTGATTTACTAATGTGCCCACTTAGTGGCGCCCTATGTTCAATTGTTTCTTTTTATAGGATTTGTATCTTTGTGTGAGATCAGGAACTCTGTGGCTGCACATAGGGACTCTCTTTATATTGCACATCACTGATTATTTGCGCACCTTTATTTTACACATATATATTGTAGCCAAACGACCCTATCAAGTCTAAAAGGGTGACGAATAGGGACTTAAATGGTCCAATTATCCCAAAACAGCGCATTGCAGATCCCAGTGGCTACAAAGAGGTTAAATCCTAAAACAAATACAAAGGTGATATACCGCCACGCTTTTATTCACTGTGACTGCGTTACTCAGCGGGACTGCACCTCTAACAACCAGTTTTGCCATAGCAACAAATGTGAAGCTGTGATCCGTGACATGGAAGCAGGGCCGCTTCCCAGCATGCAAAGCAGCTTCAGCTCAGCGTCTTGCACTAGGATGGCTGTATATACCGGCCTTGTGTATCACTCAGCACGTCAATAGCAGGCTCTGTATCTGCATGTGAAAGTGTCCTATTATTATTATTTATTTAATAAGCATCCAACATACACTGAAGTGCAGTACAAAGGGGAAACAGAGTGACATAACCAATAAGGACAAACAAACGCAAACAGATACACTGTATGTAATATGGGCCCCGCTCCTGAGCGCTTAATATGTTTTCTATTGTGCTGAATGTCCGCCCTCTTTATAATATAGGAAGGGCTGGCAGCGGATCTAGATTATAACCGGACTGAGCGCGTTGCTCCTCAATTACACATCATATTTTTCATAGATTTCCCATTACTTGTGCTCGCTCCAATCACAAATATTCCAGTTTCTGGGAATTGCTGCTGGCAAATCATTATTTCCCCCTGGATATCAAATACGGCCCATGTCATTTTTGAAATAATATTAATAGTGATAATAAACTGAACAATTCTTTGTTAGAAATATAATGATTAGATACTAAGCTCCCTTCCCCTCTTCCCCCCCCCCGGTCTGTCTGGCTCTCTTTAGTGTACCTGCTTTGTGGGTTTTTTACATGACACACAAGTATATGCAGTTTGTGCGTTACAAGGACATAAAATAAATAAAATATTGTGGCAAAAACAGCATTGCGGCTACAACTTCCAGGGGAATCTCAACACGCGACAAGTTAGTCTTAGGCTGCGTCCATAGACACTGCAGCCATGCGGAGGCTGAGGGAAAGCGGTTGCTTTCCCCATCCGGGGGCGTGTCTATGGGCGGGCCAGTGACGTCACGGAGCTGGTTCGCCCTCATTGGGCGAACCGCTCACGTGAACGCCCTATCGCGCGAGAAATCAGTTTTCTCGCGCATCGCGCACCCCCTCCCGCTTCCGTGTACACGCGCCCACACGCTGTATAGACCTGATCACTGCCTTTAGGCGGTCTGATCGCTCAGCGTGCAGACACGTCCGTGCCGTCTACCTAGCTATGGACGCAGCCTAACCTGAATACACAATGCGATCATCGGAAATGTATTGATTTCATAATATTTCCTGGATGCTCTAGAAAAAAAATCCTGCACATTTGATATTTTTGCTCGTGTGTACATTAAAATAGACGTGTGCCAGTTATTTCCGCGTTTTACCACTCCTTGTTTTCTTGTTCCAATCATTGTACATTTCGAAGCGTGGGGACAATAATGATTTTGCAGTACTGGTGTCTGTCCGCTAGGGGGCAGAATAGGTTGTTATTATTTCTATCTTCCAGGTTTCATGTTGAACAGCGTTCATAGTTTATTTATTTGCGCTTCTCCTGGATAAAATGGCAGGCCTATTAACGGCAACATTTCACTTTCGCCTTCACTTAGCCTCTTAAATTAACCCCGTCACTGCCAAGGACACCAAGCAACATACCGCGCAGCAATGCTTTACAGAGCCCTCTGGCAGAGGAGGGATTAAAACAGCGGGATATATTGCAACGGCATACATTGGTAACGCGTATGACTACATACATCCAAACCCCCCAAGCTTCTCTTAAAGAATGGAACCACAAAAAAACATTATTTGGGGGCCGCCCCAATAATTACAGCTGCGTGTCTCCATGTGTGGCACTTACACCTTTTAACATAAGCCAAGAGAAAATACATTTCCCTCATGGGGTTTGGAAGATGGGGACGTTAAGGGTGGAGAGTTGGGCCTAACCAGTGGTCCAAGAGGTTAATGCAGGGGGTCTCAACTGCCGTCCTCAAGACCTCCCCCCTCCCCCCTCCCCCCAACAGGTCAGGTTTTAAGAATATCCCAGCTAAAGCACAGGTGGCTCACTTAGTCCCTGCTTCAGCACAGCTGGCTCAATCAGTGGCTCAGTCAGAGACAGGAGTTGAGAACCTCTGGGTTAACGAATCTCATGACTTCTGAATGTTTGTCACCTTAAAAAAAAAAGAACAAAAGGTAAATCCTTGATCCCTTCCTATTCTTCGCAGAAATATAGAGTACGTCATATTAACATGAGATTCCCTTTTGTGTCTAAAGCCCTCGCCTGCCAACCTTCCTCACTGCCCCACACCTCTGGAATGCCCTTCCCCTCAATATCTGATTGTGTGAAATGCTGCAGCTGATATGTAACATTATATTACTAAGTGTAACACATTATTGTTACAGCTTTCAGAGTAATAGGCAGTCTGCTGTTTGGAACACAGCAACAGATCTGTTTGTGATACTTTGTTGCCAAAGGCCAGAGCTGTGTGTCAGAGCCTGTTTCAAAAGAGGAAGTGGATTTGACTCTCTAAAATGGTTGCTGCAGCAACCAAAGGATGATCCGTACATTTGAAAAAAATAATTAAAAATGGTATTAGGAGTTTAAAAAAAAAATGCAGACAGTATTATCTGATACTACAGAACTGATTTATTTAAAAAAAACTAAAAAAAAAACGGATTTTTCACGTTTTACTGCTTTAATTGCTTTGAAATTCATTGATTTCTGACAGTAAAAGGGTTAAAGGGGAAGCTGTCTGAGACATTTCTAGTGGTAAATATTGAATTCTGCATCTGTGGCTGTCCGTTTCTCCTTTTTACCACAAATGCTGACTTGATCCTACACTACCGCTCAGCTCCCGTGCGGTCCCGTCCACCTCTGCTTATCTACTCAACTCCGCTCATCGCCTGCTATCAAGATTGCCCCGCCGTCAGCCGATAACGCACCCGTGGCTATCATAGCAAAATTGTGGCATCGTTCACTCCAGGGATGTCTGCCTGAGCCAGCCATTGCAGCCAGACCTTTTGGAATGTAATGCCAGTGTTGTTAACTAAACCGGTCAACTTCTGGCAGACATACCAAATTCTGTTCCGAATGTTAGGAATAGTTGGAATTTCATTTTGTTTCCACAATGCTGTGATCTCGCACCTCGTTGCTGTTGCAAAGAGAGCAACTAATTTACTCTCGACCCTGGCCAGGCCCGGTGCTGGTCTGTTTAATAGGAACGACCAAGCGTCCAATGGAATTGTGAGGTCCAAAATCTTCTGAAGCCAAATCCTTCATTTCCTCCCATAATCCGAGGACAAGACAACCGCATATGCACCAGGTCAGCCGATTCGCCACATTGTCTCGGGCGCAACGGGTAGTACCCTGGGACGAATCTGGATAGTTTTAGTGGAGTGAGATACCAACGCATTAATATGTGTTCTCCCTTACCGTAGTAAATATCTCGTCCCACTTCACACTCTCCGGTACCTCTCCCAGGTCTGCTTCCCGCTGGGACATGTAGCGTATGCTTTTGGGCATAGCCGAGGCCTGAGCAGGTCACTTCCCTATACATTTGCGATGTGAGTCCACATGTGTTAGTTTCTAATAAACACAGCTTTTTTAAATTTATCAGTGGGGGGGGGGGAGACATGTTTGTTGTAGAATGCTCTGATCTGGAGATTATATATAGTTAAGTTATGGTGGGTAACAAAAGTGACAAAAACCCTCCACAGTAAAGCATAAGGCAAATGGAAATATTACTGTATGCTCATTTGCATGTCTTAGACATGTCTGCAATCCCGCCTTTCACCATTATCATCCAGCATACAGCACTTCCACTGCAGCAAGGGATTCTGGGAAATGACATGCAAATGAGCACACAGTGCCACCTTTCGCTTCAAAACCATACAACATGGTCCCTTGTAAGCTTATGCAGGGTTGCAGACCTGTCTAAGACATGCAAATGAGCATACAGTAATATTTCCATTTGCTGTATGCTTTACTGTGGAGGGTTTTTGTCACTTTTTTTACTCACCATAACATAACTAAGTGTGGTGAAACCTATCCCAAGCTTCATTTTGCACAGCCAGTATAACCAACACCACACTGAGGAGACCCATTAGGTCGAAACAGTCTGTGGGTGGGTTTACTGGCTGTGTATCTCAGGGCTGCGGCCCCACTGGCGCTGAGCGCGCGGTGCTTGTCGCTTTTAGTTGCACAAATGTATATGGACAAGTCCCCATGCACGCTCACTCAAGCTTGGCGCTTGAGTAAACAAAAAAATGTAACTTTCCAGCACTCTCAACTTGAGTATGTGTATGTATATATGTGTGTGTATATATGCGTGGTGTTTGGAGTTAAAAAAAATGCGGACACAAAAATGTGTGTGTGTGTGTGTGTGTACACACACTTATGTACAGATATACATTTAAACACACACTAGTCTTGAATAAATGCATTGCATGTAAACATGAGGCAGACACTGGCATGACCTGTATATATATATATTATATCACAGCAGGATGTGTATCTGTATATCTGCATTAATGCTGCCATGTCCACTGCTCTCAGTTCCCGGTACCTCCCCAGGTCGGTACACTGTGCATGCGCGAGTTTTGGCGGCCATTTGTACGCATGCGCAGATGGATTTGGTCATTTTTGAGCATGCGCAGATGGTGCTGGCTGTGTCTACACATGCGCAATGAATTTTGAATGTGTCTGCGCATGCGTAGACCACAGTGTCCATATCTGAGCATGCGCGATCAGCGCCTGATAGTTCTGCGCATGCGCACGCGGCAATAGCCACTTCCACGCATGTGCTTGGAACAGCATTCAATCAGGTAACTTCCAGTACGCATACTTGAGCGCATGCACACGCGGCGGCGACCGCTTCTGCACATGCGCAGCCAGCACTATGAAATGACATCACTTCCGTTACACATTTTCGTTCCCAATGAAGGAGATTTTGTCCAATGAGAATTTACTAGGTGCCAGAAAAGAAGTTTTACTTCAAAAAGTCAGAATAAAGTCTGCGAGTGAAATGATATACAGGAGATTCTTGTTTGCATCCCCTCGATGTTCAGAGCACATATACCTCTGTATTTACATGATACACCCATATAGGAATTAGAAGACAAAGATCTTAGTTTGACACACAAGGAGACACTTTCTCTTACTGTATATCAATGTGTACAAACATGACATTGTAAGCTGTTTATGGCAGCCATGCATTGTGCCTTTATATACCTGCAATGTTCTACTCTTTACAAGCTTGTACACACTGCCAGCTCCATGTAAAATACATTGTCTATTTAATTGTCAAGGTAAAAATAAATAAAAAATAAAAATAAATAAATACATATATATCTATATATATATATATATATATATATATATATATATATATATATATATATATATATATATATATACACACACACACACCTAAACGTTCCACCATAATAACAATGTAACCATATATAGCACTGTGAGTTGTATGATATAAAGGGTTGTTATGTTTATTAATTATTGCAGTCTGAAGAAATGCTGCTCCTATCACACACTCTGGGGATGTCATTTCTGTTGGAAATGTCACCTTAACCCTTCCCTGTCAGTGACAGCATCAGTGAGCAGAAGGGGGGATGTGAAGGTGAAGGAGGAGATAAGGAGGGAGAGGAGAACTGTGGCGAGTGATAAGGAGCGAGGGGAGAGAGGAGGGATAGAGCGAGAGGGGGGACAAGAGCTGGGAGAGGAGGTGCTAGAACCCAGCTTAGCCTGTAATGCACACATAGCAGCACCAGACAGGGACTGGCTATCAGGGAGGGTCTCAGAGCAACAAGGAGACAGACAGACAGACAGACAGGCGGTGAGGGATTGGCAGAGGGGGAGAGAATAGGAGGAAGGGGGGACACAAGAGGAGACACAGACACACATAGGAGTAGAGGGAGAGAGAGGGACAGGTGAAAGGAGGAAGTATATAAACAGTAGATATAAAGGAGGAGAGCCAGGCAGGAGGGTCAGTGACAGGGGACAGGGCTGCCTCTGCAGACATGGAAGGAGAATCGTTTGGTGCGGGGCGGGCAGGGGGGGGCTTTGAACCTGTCGAATTCCTGAAACAGCCGCAGACCATCCTGAGGATATTGTCCTGGGTAAGCTATGGATAGTGTATATAATGATGCATGTCCTGGGTAAGCTATGGATAGTGTATATAATGAAGCATGTCCTGGGTAAGCTATGGATAGTGTATATAATGAAGCATGTCCTGGGTAAGCTATGGATAGTGTATATAATGATGCATGTCCTGGGTAAGCTATGGATAGTGTATATAATGATGCATGTCCTGGGTAAGCTATGGATAGTGTATATAATGATGCATGTCCTGGGTAAGCTATGGATAGTGTATATAATGATGCATGTCCTGGGTAAGCTATGGATAGTGTATATAATGATGCATGTCCTGGGTAAGCTATGGATAGTGTATATAATGATGCATGTCCTGGGTAAGCTATGGATAGTGTATATAATGATGCATGTCCTGGGTAAGCTATGGATAGTGTATATAATGATGCATGTCCTGGGTAAGCTATGGATAGTGTATATAATGATGCATGTCCTGGGTAAGCTATGGATAGTGTATATAATGATGCATGTCCTGGGTAAGCTATGGATAGTGTATATAATGATGCATGTCCTGGGTAAGCTATGGATAGTGTATATAATGATGCATGTCCTGGGTAAGCTATGGATAGTGTATATAATGATGCATGTCCTGGGTAAGCTATGGATAGTGTATATAATGATGCATGTCCTGGGTAAGCTATGGATAGTGTATATAATGATGCATGTCCTGGGTAAGCTATGGATAGTGTATATAATGATGCATGTCCTGGGTAAGCTATGGATAGTGTATATAATGATGCATGTGACCACCCTGAGGATATTGTCCTGGGTAAGCTATGGATAGTGTATATAATGATGCATGTCCTGGGTAAGCTATGGATAGTGTATATAATGAAGCATGTGATAATATAATATATCAGGCAATGACATTGTCCTGATGAGGAAGAACACGATGGTGCAGAATAATGATGTCATGGGATAGATATTATCCTACAAGAAGAAGCTTCCTCCCTGTCTATGGGACATGATGTGATCCTATATCGCAGTGTCCTGTGGAAGAGATTAATATGTCTGATTCTTATTTATAGGGGGGGGGGGGTTGTCTGTATCCCTTGATGTATTTCTCACTGTATCCTTATCTTATTCCCTCCCTAGATCAGAGGGTGGGGGGCTTTTGCATGTGATGTGGTGGGTGCTCATAGTGACCCTTAGGCTCTGACCTGGGTTATGAGCAGAATGTGTATCCCAGGTTCTGGGTGTATATATCAGGCTGTGAATTGGTCCCTGAGGTTCTGATGTCGCCTGCATGCTCTGGGTTCTGATGTATGTGTACCACTGGGTGCTGTGATTTGGGGTCTCGGGTTCTGATAGGGCTGGGTTCATCCCTTTGGGTAAGATTTCTCTGTGTGTTTTCTTGATGTGAGATTAGCATCTTTTTCTGTCCATTCTTTGTGGGGGGAATTAGCCAAATCCTGTCCCTACAGTAGTAAAGACGTTTGCCCCCTATGTACTGAAGGGGCATTTAGATCACTGCAAAGCTACACAATGCCTGTCACTGAATGGTCCTATTGGAATGTGGGATCCTTGATTTCATGTAAGTCAATTCGTCACAAAATATATAATACAAAAAAACCCCCATTAGGATAAAAAAAAATGACAGCCCCTGTGTGTCCCACTGCCTATTCCTTGGATCACCACAGTGTGACAGGGCAGAAGATGGGACCTTGGAAGGGAGGAGACAAGCTTTGTATTCACAGGTCATGCTGTGTATTGTGTGTGCAGATTATATAGGGCTGCTACACTGTATGTCACCCTCTCTCATCCCACTGTGTGCTGGGTGCTGTATTAATATAATACATCTTGCAGCCTAGTTACAATGTATTATGTAGCTCCAAGTGAGATGTTTTGTATGCAGAACACACATTTCCATAACCCTGTCTCTGCAGGAGAGATCTGCAATGCATTGTCAGCTAGAACAGGGGTGCCCAATGCCAGTCCTCAAGGCCTCCCCCCTCCCCCCCACCCCAAACAGGTCAGGTTTTCAGGATATCCCTGCTTCAGCACAGGTGGCTCAATCTGAGGCTCAGTCGAAGACTGAAGCGGCGACTGATTAAGCCACCTGTGCTGAAGCAGGGATATCTGAAAACCTGACCTGTTGGAGGGGGTTGAGGACTGGCGTTGAGCACCCCTTAGCTAGAAGATGCTCTTTATCTGGGCTCCTATTCTAATTATATGAATGGATGTTTCTGCATTGTTAACTGTGTATTACCTTACCCCAAGAGCCAAGATTTACCCAATTGGGGGCCTTAGGCTGGGAACCAAGCCCCCCTCCCAACCACACCCCAAAAATAAATTGTTGTCACTCATTACGTTATTTTCATCTGATTTTTAAGCACATTTATTTTTTTACCAAATTGTTATTCATCATTTCTGTAACTTTTTCACTTCGCTATAACTAGCTTTCACTTTCTTGGAAAACAATAATTCCAATTTATTTACCAAGAGCCTTTACCAGCGCGCCACACGCCACGCGCCACGCGCCACGCGCCACACGCCACACGTCAGGGTTTAACATGAAGGGGTTAAAGTCAGTTTGAAGTGGGGGTTTAATGAAAAGCTTCTGATGACAACAGCAGCCGGCAACAATTACAAAAACCGCGCCGATTACGCTGTCGAAAAACTGCCCCCCCGCCCCCGACCATTAAATAATGTGTGCGGATTTACACCCACGCCGATAATTTTATGGCGGCACGCGTCTAGGGCCAGAATGTAGCGAAGGGAAGAGGAACGGAGGGATTCCAGATGAATGTTTTCAGCTATGTAAAAAATAAAACTAGAGGCAAGGCCCCGTTTGGGCCCGGCCAGGGGCCCCTCAAACTCAGGAGCCCAAAGCCAGGGGCCCCTCAAACTCAGGAGCCCTAAGGCAGGGTCTGATGGGCCTATTGGGAAATCGGGCTCAGCTTATCCCATAATTAATGGGGACCCAGGAGTGGGGAGATACAGTGTGCTCACCCAATGAGAATGAATAGGTAGTTGGCATGGGGAAATTACAGATAACAATGGCAGGTCTGACAGAAGAGACATGAAGGGCACAGAACAGCGGCTTTGATTCCCCTAACAATCAATGTAACGTCACATGGCTGGAGTTAGGTGAACAGCAACTGCAGAAAGTTCTTGAATATAGACGTAAGTGTCAATATTGATGGAATAATGATCAAAGACAAGAACCTCCGATAGGAACCAACTGCAGCACCAGACAAATGAGATTAAATCAGTAAAAAAAAAAAAAAAAAAAAGACTGGGTTAAGTACTTTAGAAAATAGTAGTAATCCTGTATCAAATTCCTAGAAATTCTATACTGGTTACAAAATATACGTGCATCTCGGTTTACACAGGTTTACACGGAATTTGTGCTCTGAAAAAAAAAACATCTTTAAAAAAAGGGGGGAGCTGTAAATACAACAGAGGTGTTATGGCAGAGGTTCTCAACTCCAGTTCTGAAGACCCCCCCAAAAAAGTTTTTAAGGATATCCCTGCTTCAGCACAGGTGGCTCACTCAGTCCCAGCTTCAGCACAGGTGGCTCAATCAGTGGCTCAGACTTTGACTGAAGCACTGATTGAGTCACCTGTGCTGAAGCATGGATATCCTGAAAACCTAACCTGTTGAGGGAGGGGGGGGTCTTGAGGACTGGAGATGAGTACCCCTGTGTTATAGGTTTGTATAGTTGCAGAAACTACAATGTAGTATATATTATATTTATAAAATATTTTCCCAGCAGACAACACGTTGAGAATTCCCTTTTGTTTTCAAGTGTGTCCTGGATTAGATATCACCAAAGGGAAGGGAACAGAGACGCAAGGTGCAGGTGTAAAGCTAATAACATATAATATACCCATTGATGGTATCTCATACCTAAAAAGGTAGGCCTATGTTACAGCTATCGCCTGCAGAAGGCTGTTGATGGCAGAATAAATGATGGTGCTTCAGAGTATATGCAGGTGTAATGCAGTGTATATTGTGCCCATTGCAGAACAGTAAAGGCCTTGGCCATGTTTGGCGCTTGCTCGCTCTCGCTTGCTGCCGCTCGCTCTACCAGGATCTTTTTGCTGTCCTTACAGAGGAGACAGCAAGCGCTTGGGTGGCGGGTATCACTGTGTGTGTGTGTCACTTGGTAGCTGTCAGTGTGTGTGTGTCACTGGGGAACGTGTGTGTGTGTGTGTGTGTGTGTGTGTGTGTGTGTGTGTGTGTGTGTGTGTGTGTGTGTGTGTGTGTGTGTGTGTGTGTGTGTGTGTGTGTGTGTGTGTGTGTGTGTGTGTGTGTGTGTGTGTATATTATATAATATTTTAAAAATTAAAAAAAAAGACATGTTGTGAGAATAAATTATTTATTAACATTGTGCAACTTTGATAAATATATTCACGCACGCACACACGCGCACGCACAGACGCATACACATACACATGCATACACGCACACACACACATGCATACACACACATGCATACACACACACACACACATACATACACACATGCACACACATATACATACACACACACACAATGCACAAACACACACATACACAGACACACACACAGGAGACATGGATCGGGGCAGAAGGGGGACAGGGATCGGGCAGAAGGGGGACAGGGATCGGACAGAAGGGGGACAGGGATCGGGCAGAAGGGGGACAGGGATCGGGCAGAAGGGGTACAGGGATCGGGCAGAAGGGGGACAGGGATCGGGGCAGAAGGGGGGCAGGGATCGGGCAGAAGGGGGACAGACCGTCAGGGGGCGGGCCGGGGGCGGGCGCGTCACTGGCCGGGGGCGGGCCAGTGACGTCACGGAGCTGGTTCGCCCTCATTGGGCGAACCGCTCACGTGACTGGCCTGTCTCGCCGGCAAGCGGGGGAATTTTAAATTCCCCTAAGACCTGTGCTTCCGCAAGCGCGCGGAAGCGCAGGTGAGCCCCTACTAAAGCCGCTCTAATTGCGGCTGTAGGGGCTCAGTGCTGAGCGGGAGCGCGCGTCAGCACGCTTCCGCCAGCAAGCAGGCAACATGTCCGAGGCCTTCCAGCCAAGCTGGTAATGATATAATCATTGTCCTTCGTTCGGCGGGAGATCCCATGGCAATGGGTGGATTGGTTTAGGATCTTCCACGTATTGGATATCCCCGGGCTCATGGTAAGAAGATGTGTGCAGACTGAGGCTGCTCAATGAAAGTAAAACCAGTTTCAGGTTGCACTGTAGGTTCTGGAGAAACGCCACGTGCTGTTTGCTTCTGTTTGCACAAACATCCTCTATAGCACTGAAAACTGATACATTGCTTTCTCTAGAATGTCACCTTAACGAGATTTATAGGTTCTATGCCAAGCATAACCAAGGTCGTTTCAATGTCACTGCTAAGACATGTAAGGGCTGGATAATCACCAGCTAAAAACCAGGTATCTGGTATATACTATTATAATGTATGTTTTTAATATATGATGTTGACAGTCTGGGCTCGGCTGTACGTACAATTTTACAAATCCCTCCCCATAGAGCTTACAACCTAATGTTTAGTGCCTGAGGCACAGGGAAATAACAGGACTTTCCCAAGGTCACAAGGAAATAACAGGACGTTGCCAAGGTCACAAGGAAAGCTGGCAGTGGGGCTCAAACCTAGTTCCCCCTCTACATTACCACAAGGCTACTGTGTTTTCTCTCAGTGAATTTCCCACGGCTACCAAAGGCCTTGAGGTCACCAGGAAATAGGACCTGCTGTTTTTGCCTGTCCTGTTTTATTGTTGAAAAATCTGAAATTGCTGATGCCGATTAATCTTTCAGTGCTTCACAGGTCGGAAGGGGTTAAAACCAGGATTGACTCAGTTTGGCAGGCTGCTAATCCAGGGGTGCACAACGCCAGTCCTCAAGGGCCACCAACAGGTCAGGTTTTCAGGATATACCTGCTTTGAAGACTGAGTCACTGATTGAGCCACCCGTGCTGAAGCAGAGACTGATTGAGCCACCTGGATTGAAGCAGGGAGTGATTGAGCCACCTGTGCAGAAGCAGGGGTATCCCTAATACCTAGTATGTTATTGGACCCAGAGGACTGGAGTTGCCCACCCCTGAATTAGCAGCATGTCAAGCTGAGTCAGTCCTGGTTTTAACCCCTTTCGGGGACTGAGCCACTGATTGAGCCACCTTTGCTGAAGCTGGGCTATCCCTAATACCTGGCCTGTTGGTGGCACCTGAGGACTGAGTTACCCACCCCTGTGCTAATTGGCTAGACTTACCCCTAACTTACTATAAGAGTACTCTTTCTGTTTTTTTGCTTACTAGAAGCTCTTTGTATAGTAATTATCTGTGTGATTCTGCTTTGGGGCAGGTAAACATTTGCTATGCCCAGAGATGCTTGTGAGCTTGGAGAAAGGAAAAAGGTTCCCAGGTTCCTGTTTTCCCACTGACAGCCGTGTGTACCCATAACATCAATCTTTTTCAAGGACATAAATGGCATGCAATTGCTTTTATTCGTTGGCTGCAGAAAATGCTGAAATACAGCTCGGCGAGTCAGCGGCACTTTGGGAGCAATGCATCAAACGGGGATACCTTGTGAATTTGGTGCTGCTGGTTCCCAGCAGGGGGTGCGTGAGGTGTCGCCAAGGGGTTTGCCAACAAAAATCCGTAATGGCTGCTCCCAGGCAGTATAGCTGCGCACTTAGTGAGGCGTCAAACTGCACCTTCGCATGGGGGGCATCACTGTCACTTACAGCAGGAGATCCCAGTCGCCCGCCACAATCATTTGCATCCACAAAGGCAGCAAGGCATTGTGGGACGTGGCTTTGGAAGCTCCCACAGTGAGTGACATGCTGCCTGCACACACTGAGGGAAAGTTTGCGGCCTTATTAAGCGTGCGTTCCCCCCATGAACTCAGGACACTATACTGCCTGGGATCGGTCCCACAGTTTTGTTAGCGATAGTCTGATGAGTCGGCGATAAGGCGGCGCTTATAGTCCTGGCTACGGTGACGTTGTGACGTCATCCATCGCCATTGTAACACCATTTTATGCCTATAGTGTAGGAGGCAAGAGACGGCGACGGGGGCGTGGCTGTGAGTGGTTCCCACTCATTGGCTGAACCGCTCACATGCCTGCTGACATCACGCGGTGGTCGCCGAAAAATCAATTTTCATTGACTTCCAGCGATCGCGACCAAGCCGTAGCACCTACTATATGCGCACGCGACGGCTTAGGTAAACTTGTTTTGACGCAATGTCGCGTCGCTGTAGCCAGGACTATAAGCGCGGCCTTAGCACGAGTCACCCAGCACTGGCTTATTATTGGCCATCTCTGTGTCCTATTTGCTCTTGTGGGACAGCTTCGTTGGGTTGGAAATACGGTGGTGCACAATATTACTATAGAATGTGGCGTGTTCAATTTCATAGGTGGAAAACTATATTCTCCATAATAATAATAAAAATGAAAAAAAAAAAGTGCATTCCTAGGCCATTAACGCCCTGAAATACCCTACAAACTCTTTATATTTGAGTAATGCATGCAAAGTGCGACAGGCCAGGGTTAATTAACGAAAACCGAGAAATGAAATATGCAAATGGAATAATTGGCTTATTTCCAATAGAAACCCGAAAGCAGAACAAAGCTCACTTTCAATATGACTACAAATTGCAGGCCATTCCCCGCACAGCACTGAGAGAGAAAAAGGGGGTGCTATTAGAATTATTTAGGGATTCCAAGTAAGTGGGACCGATTGAATAAGTCCCTAAGTAGGGGCCTCCATTTGAACAGGGCTCCTAGAAACAGCAAGGTTTGTAGAAGGGGATGATTGTCCAGTCTATTAGCCTTACTTTTAGATGTTAAAAGGAGCATTTCCTGGTTTTTTTCTTGCCCCCCATTTGTTTATAGTGTGGGAACAAGGGGGGTCCCTCAGAACCAAACACCACTATTTTCAGCTCCGGGAACCCCCTAATTCCCGAGGTACTTACAAAGTGCGATTACCACATTTTAATCTCCCTCGGGGGAAGTAAAATGGCTGCCAAATGTCAGGCCAATAGGGAGCTGCCACATCATCGGCTCTGGCTTCCTGTTGGATGGCCATTTAAATCCCCTTTAAGAACCAGGAAGTATATCTGCGTTCCCAGGAGCTGAAAATAGCGCCGTTCAGCTCTAAAGGACCCCCGCTTCCAATCCTGTAAAAGAAAATGGAGGTTAGTTAGGGTGGATTGTCCTTTTGAGGGGGTTATTTCCCAACATTTTCCAGGTGCAAAGAAACTAGTTTTTTCAAGAAAAAACATTCCCATTAAAACCAATTGGATTTTCCTGATTGATAAATCCGGTGCCGTTTGTTCACTAGTTTTGCACCCAGGAGGCTTAGATAAATGACCCCCCTAAGAGAGTAGTTTTATATCTATTTCCTCTTGTACAAACAAAGATGACCAAGTTTTCATGGTTGGTTCAGCAAATGCCATGTAAGAGAATAAGAATTCCACATGGTGAGGATCCATTGATCGGGTGCTGTTTAATGCAGGGGAATGGCCTACTCTCTCTCTCTGACCCTCTCTCACTCGTTGTCACTCAACACCCTCCTTTTTCTTTGTCACTTTCTGTATCTGTCAGTGTTTGTGTCCTTCCTATCACTGTGGGCCCCCTTCTAAGTCTACAGGTCCTCCCAAGTTGGGGAACACTGCATTAAAGCAGCAGTTCAAGCAATATCCTACATGTGTGTTTTTTTTAAAATAAATCAGTTCTGTACGATGAGAAAATACTTGTAGCCTTTCTAATGTAGGAAGCATTTTTGTTTCTATAGAAAATATTTCCAAAGTCACAGCCCCTTCCCCTTCTGATAAGCTCTGGCTCTTGAGCCCCGCCCTCTCTCTAGCAGTGCACCAATTGCATCTTGTAACTGCCCAGTCACAAGATATTGCTGGACTACATTGCCCACAATGCTGTGCAAGAACTGAAATAACCCTGAGCAAGCTGTCAATTACAAGACGATGGATCGATCAGCAAGTTAGCTAATCACTTGCCAGTGTGCAGATTGTATTGATGCACATATTGAATGGAAAACATAAATATATATATTTTTAAAAAACTGCAGCTTGAACTGCAGCTTTAAGACATAAAGTTGTAGTCAGGGCGTTGGTTCAGTTTGGTTTCTGGGTTACTGATTCTCAAAACACTTTCCAAACAGAAGCCTGTGAGTTAATTCCTCTTTCAGGAAGTCAGCTGGTAACGGTAAACAGTGTAAAGAGCACGTGCGGAAATCGGCACAGATCAACATTTTTGCTTCATTATTTTCGGGCAAATTATTCCTCTTGACATATAGCCCCCAATGAGTGTGACTACCTCCAACCATCTACAGTTTCTTCTGCGTAGCAAATAATAGCCGGCCAAGTTAGACATAGTCTTTGACTTCGTCTAGATCTATTCCTTTTATTTTGATCTTTGCAGAGTTGACACATTTGTTGAGCATCATTTTGGTCTTGTTGATATTCATACAGAGGCCACTTTCTTACTTGCTTCGGTGAGTTCTCCGATTTGTTGCTGGAGGTCTTCTGGACTTGTGGCAAAAATAGCAATGTCATCTGTAAATCGTAGGTTACTCAAATGTTCACAGTTGATTTTGATTCCTTTTTCTTCCCAATGCAATGTCTTCAACAATTCTTCAAGACTGGTTGATCTGGCAATCTCTTAAATGTTCTTTATAATATTAATGTACTCTTCCTCAACACTTTGTCTTCTTAATGCATTTAGAACCGTTGAGGTGCAGATAGAATAAAATGTGAGTGGTGGATCATATTCATTACTTTGGGAAATCATTTTGTGCACGTTGTTGATGTGGTCTATTGTGTTGCAGCCACTGGGGAATCCTGTTTTTTTCTCTAGGCTGGGGGCAAAATTAGTGACAATCGTTGCACAACTCTTGTATCTGATAGTCAAAAGAAGACTGATTGGTCTATAGTTCATGTGGTCTTCTTGTCTCCTGTCTTGTGAAGAGGACAACGATGGCATTTTTCCATTGCTCAAGAATTTTGCTGTTCTTCAAGTGGCATGTGAAGAGTTTTGCAAGGATTTTCTCTACTTCTTCCCCAGTTTCTTTAAAATATATATATATTTGCTTTGCATCTCATCCCAGCCTCTGTTTAAAAGCTGTGTTTAAAACAGCATGCAGTGGCTTGAGGATTGGCTTGTGTAATACGAGCTTGAGACAAAAGGTGGCACTGAGTGCTCATTTGCATGTCATTTCCCAGAATCCCTTGCTGCAGTGGAAGCGCTGTATGCTGGGTGACAATGGGGAAAGACAGGGTTGCAGACCTGTCTAAGACATGCAAATGAACATACAGTAATATTTACAGTTGCTATATATATATATATATACACACACACTGGTGTGAAAAAGTACACCCTCTTTGAATTCATGGTTTTACATATCAGGACATAATAACAATCAGCTGTTCCTTAGCATGTCTTAAAATTAGTTAAATACAACCTCAGATGAACAACAACACATGACATATTACACCATGTCATGATTTATTTAACAAAAATAAAGCCAAAATGGAGTGTATACTGGGGCAGGATACACTGGGGCAGAATGGTTCCATCCCTTCTTCATTCTCTTATTGATTTCATTGGAAAGGTACAATCCATTTATTTTATGTATTTATTTATTTATAAAAACATTTTACCAGGAAGTAATACACTGAGAGTTACCTCTCGTTTTCACGTATGTCCTGGGCACAGAATTATGATGGCAACTACATGGTTACAAATACAAAGTTACATAAGTGAACATGGTTATACATTATATACAAGACATTGCATGCACAGTTAGAGATAATATATATTATAGGTGCATGTAACAGTTATAGACCAGATTAAAATGTGAGACGGCTTTAGTTTAGAAAGAGCATAGACTGGTGGTGGCTCAGAGTCTCAGGTAGATTCTTCCAGTTGTGGGGGGGGGGGGGGGGCACTGTATGAGATTGGTACTTGCTGGACAAGGTAGACATAGTTTTCAACTTGCTCATGTTCTATTGTATTTATTTCGATCTTTGTAGAGTTGACACATTTGTTGGTCACCACGTTGGTCATGCTGACATTCATATGGAGACCCACTTTCTTACTTGCTTTGTTGCTGGAGGTCTTCTCGACTTATGACAAACATACAACATTTTGAGTCCTTTTTCTTCCCAATTCAATGTTTTGCCAGAGTGAAATGTACTATATTATGTAATATTGAATGTATCACTCGCATTATTATGTAATATTGAATGTATCACTCGCACTAACAATGTTACTACACAGTGAAACAATCTGTCTGATACATACTGTGTGAATCGGTAATGAACTGCTTTTCTTGTCCAGTTTTCTCAGTAGTTATAGATAAAAGTTTTGTTTGATTCTAACGGGGTCTCAACATCCTGTTGATTTCAATGGTGTGTGAATTAATGTGTGTGTATATATATACAAAAAGTGCAAGCGCTGAGCTTGTTACATTGTTTTTATTCTCCCTGTGTGAACGAGATGTTCCGTTCTCTGCTTTCGTTATTATCAGAGTGTAAAATTTGGCGCCTTTTCCTGAGTGGCTGTACACACACACAGACCTCCTGGAAAATTAATATATATATATATATATATATATATATATATATATATATACTGAAGAACTCATTTATTCTGCACTATCGCAACTGGACTAAAACGGCTATTTTCTGCTATATATATATATCAAATGGAAATATTCCTGTATGCTCATTTGCATGTCTTAGACAGGTCTGCAACCCCGCCTTTCACCATTATCACCCAGCACACAGCACTTCCACTGCAGCAAAGGATTCTGGGAAATGACATGTAAATGGACACGCAGTGTCACCTTTTGCTTCAAAATCATTTTTAACATGGTTCCCTATAGGCTTAAGCTTGCTGCATGGTCACAGCTTTGAGCACAGCCAGGGTTAAGGTACATAGCCAGTAAACCCACCCACAGACAGCCATTTCAACCTTAATGGGTCTCATCAGTGTGGGGTTGGTTATACTGGCTATGCAAAAATGAAGCAAGGATAGGTTTTGCAGTGGAAGTGCTGTGTGCTGGGTGATAATAGTGAAAGGCGGGGTTGCAGACCTGTCTAAGGCTAAGGTCCCGTTGCACGCGTCCGCACGGCTGGCTTGCATGCCGGCGGCGCGTGCAACTCGCTGTACCGCGATCTGCGGTCTACAGGCTACTTTTCTCGGAGCGGGGGGGGCGTGGCCAAACGGGTCGGGGGGGCGCGGCCATGACGTGAGGGGGCGCGGCCATGACGTGAGGGGCCGGAGCGGGAGGTGGGCGGGAGTGGGAGGATTGACAGGGAGGGGGGGGCGTGGCTTGAGCGGAGGGACCCGCTACTCTTCCCCCCCCTCCCTCCACGGGCTGCCACGGGCTGCAGGTAAGTAAAAAAAACACACACACGCAGGCACTCATACATACATACACACACACACACACACACACACAGGCAGGCACTCACGCACTCATACACACACACACACAGACAGAGACAGGCACGCACGCACTCATACACACACACACAGACAGAGACAGGCACGCACACAGACAGGCACACACATACACACACACAGGCAGGCACGCACGCACTCAGACACACACACAGAGAGGCACTCACGCTGCTTTCACTCCACACTCCTCCCCGCTCCCCGAAGCCTCTCCTCCTCCCGCAGCCTCCCCTCCCCATTGGCTCACAGCCACACCACGTGACGCGTCAACGCTAGGAAACACCATTCTGTGGTGTCTCCTAGCGGATGACGCGACACAGCGTATATTCAGCTGTGCAGCCAGTGGGGACCGGGACCGGCTCGCGAGGATTCCCCTGCTGGTGGGGAACTCGCTACATTGCCGCCCGCGCCACCGAGCGCAGCGGGACCGAGGCCTAAGACATGCAAATGAGCATACAGTAACATTTCCATTTGCTATATGCTTTGCTGTGGAGGTTTTTTGTCACTTTTTTACCCACCATAACTTAACTAAGTGTGGTAAAAGCTATCCTTGCTTCATTTTTGCATAGCCAGTATAACCAACCCCACACTGAGACCCATTAAGGTTGAAACGGCTGTCTGTGGGTGGGTTTACTGGCTATGCATCTTAACCCAGGCTGTGCTCAAAGCTGTGACCATGCAGCAAGCTTTTTACTTATTACACACTGGATGGAAGATTGTGCATATTACACACTGGATGGAAGTGTGTGCATATTACACACTGGATGGAAGTGTGTGCATATTACACACTGGATGGAAGTTTGTGCATATTACACACTGGATGGAAGATTGTGCATATTACACACTGGATGGAAGTGTGTGCATATTACACACTGGATGGAAGTTTGTGCATATTACACACTGGATGGAAGTTTGTGCATATTACGCACTGGATGGAAGTTTGTGCATATTACACACTGGATGGAAGTTTGTGCATATTACACACTGGATGGAAGTGTGTGCATATTACACACTGGATGGAAGTTTGTGCATATTACGCATTGGATGGAAGTTTGTGCATATTACACACTGGATGGAAGTCTGTGCATATTACACACTGGATGGAAGTCTGTGCATATTACACACTGGATGGAAGTCTGTGCATATTACACACTGGATGGAAGTGTGTGCACATTACACACTGGATGGAAGTGTGTGCACATTACACACTGGATGGATGTCTGTGCATATTACACACTGGATGGAAGTTTGTGCATATTACGCATTGGATGGAAGTTTGTGCATATTACGCACTGGAGGGAAGTTTGTGCATATTACGCACTGGATGGAAGTTGTGCACACTGGATGGAAGTTGTGCACATTACACACTGTATGGAAGTCTGTGCACATTACACACTGGATGGAAGTTGTGCACATTACACACTGGATGGAAGTCTGTGCATATTACACACTGGATGGAAGTCTGTGCACATTACACACTGGATGGAAGTTTGTGCACATTACACACTGGATGGAAGTTTGTGCACATTACACACTGGATGGACGTCTGTGCATATTACACACTGGATGGAAGTCTGTGCATATTACACACTGGATGGAAGTCTGTGCATATTACACACTGGATGGAAGTGTGTGCACATTACACACTGGATGGACGTCTGTGCATATTAGACACTGGATGGAAGTTTGTGCATATTACACACTGGATGGAAGTGTGTGCATATTACGCACTGGATGGAAGTTTGTGCATATTACGCACTGGATGGAAGTTTGTGCATATTATGCACTGGATGGAAGTTTGTGCATATTACGCACTGGATGGAAGTTTGTGCATATTACACACTGGGTGGAAGTTGTGCACACTGGGTGGAAGTTGTGCACACTGGATGGAAGTTGTGCACACTGGATGGAAGTTTTGCACATTACACACTGGATGGAAGTCTGTGCACATTACACACTGGATGGAAGTTGTGCACATTACACACTGGATGGAAGTCTGTGCATATTACACACTGGATGGAAGTCTGTGCATATTACACACTGGATGGAAGTCTGTGCATATACGCACTGGATGGAAGTCTGTGCACATTACACACTGGATGGAAGTCTGTGCATATTACACACTTGATGGAAGTCTGTGCATATTACACACTGGATGGAAGTCTGTGCATATTACACACTGGATGGAAGTCTGTGCATATTACACACTGGATGGAAGTCTGTGCATATACGCACTGGATGGAAGTCTGTGCACATTACACACTGGATGGAAGTCTGTGCATATTACACACTTGATGGAAGTCTGTGCATATTATACACTGGATGGAAGTCTGTGCATATTACACACTGGATGGAAGTGTGTGCATATTACACACTGGATGGAAGTGTGTGCATATTACACACTGGATGGAAGTTTGTGCACATTACACACTGGATGTAAGTGTGTGCACATTACACACTGGATGGAAGTCTTTGCACATTACACACTGGAAGGAAGTCTGTGCATATTACACACTGGATGGAAGTCTGTGTATATTACACACTGGATAGAAGTTTGTGCATATTACACAACGGATGGAAGTCTGTGCATATTACACACTGGATGGAAGTCTGTGCATATTACACACTGGATGGAAGTCTGTGCATATTACACACTGGATGGAAGTTTGTGCGTATTACACACTGGATGGAAGTCTGTGCGTATTACACACTTGATGGACGTCTGTGCGTATTACACACTGGATAGAAGTTTGTGCGTATTACACACTGGATGGAAGTCTGTGCGTATTACACACTGGATGGAAATTTGTGCGTATTACACACTGGATGGAAGTTTGTGCGTATTACACACTGGATGGAAGTTTGTGCGTATTACGCACTGGATGGAAGTTAGTGCATATTACGCACTGGATGGAAGTTTGTGCATATTACGCACTGGATGGAAGTTTGTGCATATTACGCATTGGATGGACGTCTGTGCATATTACGCACTGGATGGAAGTCTGTGCATATTACGCATTGGATGGACGTCAGTGCACATTACACACTGGATGGAAGTCTGTGCATATTACGCACTGGATGGAAGTCTGTGCACATTACACACTGGATGGAAGTCTGTGCATATTACGCACTGGATGGAAGTTTGTGCATATTACGCACTGGATGGACGTCTGTGCATATTACGCATTGGATGGACGTCTGTGCACATTACACACTGGATGGAAGTCTGTGCATATTACGCACTGGATGGAAGTCTGTGCACATTACACACTGGATGGAAGTCTGTGCATATTACGCACTGGATGGAAGTTTGTGCATATTACGCACTGGATGGACGTCTGTGCATATTACGCACTGGATGGAAGTCTGTGCATATTACACACTGTATGGAAGTTTGTGCATATTACACACTGGATGGAAGTTTGTGCATATTACACACTGGATGGAAATTTGTGCATATTACACACTGGATGGAAGTTTGTGCATATTACACACTGGATGGAAGTTTGTGCATATTACGCACTGGATGGAAGTTTGTGCATATTACACACTGGATGGAAATTATGCATATTACGCACTGGATGGAAGTGTGTGCATATTACACACTGGATGGACGTCAGTGCATATTACACTGGATAGAAGTTGTGCATATTACGCACTGGATAGAAGTCTGTGCATATTACGCACTGGATGGAAATTATGCATATTACGCACTGGATGGAAGTGTGTGCATATTACACACTGGATGGACGTCTGTGCATATTACACACTGGATAGAAGTTGTGCATATTACACACTGGATGGACGTCTGTGCATATTACACACTGGATGGAAGTCTGTGCATATTACACCCTGGATGGAAGTTTGTGCATATTACACACTGGATGAAAGTTTGTGCATATTACACACTGGATGAAAGTTTGTGCATATTACACACTTGATGGACGTCTGTGCATATTACACACTGGATGGAAGTTTGTGCATATTACACACTGGATGAAAGTTTGTGCATATTACACACTGGATGAAAGTTTGTGCATATTACACACTTGATGGACGTCTGTGCATATTACACACTGGATGGAAGTCTGTTCACAAACTCTTCACAGCACTGCTGACAGGATGGTACATTTTGAAACCTCAACTTCTGCTTCCTTTACCTCTTTTTACAGAAGAATAGAAAACAGGACCTGTGTTACAACAAGTCTCGTTCCTATTCTGTCTTCACAATAAATGTATTAGAAATCTTTGTCACACGTTGTTGCCAGAGCCTTGTTGTTAGCATGTTGTTATCAGGTGTAATACAAATGTGTGGCATGGATTGTGCTCCAGCACTGACACCCAGTACAGGTATTTATTGTATTTAAGTAATGAGCTGGTCCTGAGAATCCTTATCTCATCCTCTGTATCTTGTGTTATAAGGAAAACATGCAATCATATCTATAACGCTGTATTATATTCGGAGATCCTTATGTTGCGCTGATTTTGTTAATGTTTCACTAGATCCCAGATAACACAAGCATCGAGGCAGAAAAACAACATGGCGGCTGGTAAATTGATACTTAAAAGCATATTATGGCCTGTGTCTCTGTGTCAATTTATCAATGCAACTTGCACTTATTCTTCCTCTGTGCTCCAGCTTTATTTTATATATATATATATATATATCACTGCGATCGACCACCAGAGTAGAAATCACGAGGACCACTCGGTCAATGATATACAAAAAGTGTGTGTATATATATATATATATATGTATATATAAAATAAAGTGTATTGGTAATAGATGAAGCACACAGGAGACTTTTGTCGAGTTACGGTAAATAAACTTCAGCTGTATTGAAGCTTCAGAGCAGGTATGTACATGTAGTAATGTTTAGGACTAGCCAGTCCTTTCTTCAGACCATGTACAGTATGGATTTCAGCAGGAGAGACATTCAGACAGATTTAGAAGAAAGTAAAGTGATTCTAGCAGCGTTTGTATTTTTGAGGCCCTGAAAAGGAATAGTTTGGGTGGAGGTGAGAAGTCGCAGGGATGAATATAGAACGTTCTTCAGACACATACACACAGGTGGCAAAGGGAGAAGCAGAGCAGAAGATATGTGGATGGAACTTTCACACCATACAATACATAAATAAATACATTGTTCTGCTCACAGCTCAGCAAAGCCTCACAAAGGAATGATGCTTTGTCACCTGCCAGGCTGCTTTCTTACAAGCGGCATGTTGGCATACAGAGCCAGCAGACCTTATTTCCTCGGCTAATGCCAGTTACCATAAGAAATAACACAAAAACGCCTGGTTAAAAGAGCGGTTCCTTCTGCTTGTTTTTTTTAACCCTCTTTTTTTCCACATAGACAGGTCTCCAAAGCAGAACCACGTTTGTTTCATCCTCGGCTGGGCCCCCCTGGAAGGTGCTGCCCGGGGAAACAAAATGGCTCCTAAATCTCCCGCGTTATGCTGGCCGATAAGAAGGCAAAATGTCGTCCATCGCGGCTTCCTATTGGCTCGCGTGACGTAGCGATTTAAATGCCGGGTGCAGAAAGGGGACTTTTTAAGGTGCATGGGTCAGTGCTGAAGCGAGAGCAGCCACAGCGTGCCCAGATGTGGGAGGAGAGATCTGCCAGACCATGCTGAGCCTCTGATTGAGCCACATGTGCTGAAGCAGTGACTGACTGAGTCACCTGTGCGGAAGCAGGGATGTCCTGAAAACATGACCTGTTGGGGATGCTTGAGGACTGGAGTTGAAGACTGAGCTGCTGATTGCGCCACCTGTGCTGAAGCAGGGGCTGATTGAGACACCTATGATGAAGCAGAGACATTCTGAAAACAGGACCTTTTGCCGGGGCTTGAGGACTGGAGTTGAGCCCCCCCTGTTCTAGAGATACACCTCCCCAAAAAGTCCTTGATACCCCCATACTTATTACTGTAAAGGTCCTATCAATACCATATTTCAACACTTTAATTTCTTGGACGTGAGTAAGAGACTCCATCAATGTTTTACATTACAGATAACCCATACGACACTCATTTATGGACGTGGCTGTTTATTGTTTTATAGTACTTTTATAGTAGGATTTTCTTTTCATTAATATTCTGTTTTTGCATAATAATTTTTACATTTATCTGAAGAAATCCATCCAAACAGGAACCTTTCCTATCCACGGCATCGGAAGAAACTCTGAAATATACAGGGACACGTAACCTTTTTGAAATAGTATTTTCAAGGAACGATACGGGCAGTAAGTGTGTGTCATGCGATTCACTGCGAATCGTATTATTCCCCTCTCCTTTGTTACTGCTGTCCACGGACAGAGGCGCCTTCACAAGTCCCGTTTCTGCACCTGTTACAGGGTTTGGAAAACCTTGGACTTTGTGGCTGGTGGATCATAGGATTACTCATTAATTGTTCACCTGCTGCTGGACTAATAAACCTTTCCTCTCCATCCTATATAATCACATGGGGCACTTTTATATGATTTATTCTGTTTGCGTGTTTTGTTTGCATTGTCACTATTTAGCGCTCACTTTTTAATTATTGTAGTAACACAGGAGGGAGCGGGAGGAGGGGGTACGATACCTATTATTGGACCAACAAGTAGCTGATATGTTACAAGCTTTCCAACCTCTCAGGGTCAGGGTACGACCCGATGAAGGACTGAGAGGTTGGAAAGCTTGAAACATATCAACTTCTTGTTGGTCTAATAAAAGGTATCGTACCCCCTGCTCCCGCTCCCCCCTGTGTTACTACAAGAAAGGACCAACTCGAACTGTCTGTCTGTGGGTGGGTTTGCTGGCTATGCATCTTAACCCTGGTTGTGCTCAAAGCTGGGACCATGCAGCAAGCTTAAGCATAGGGGAACATTGTTGAATGGTTTTGAAGCAAAAGGTGGCACTGTGTGCTCATTTGCATGTCATTTCCCAGAATCCCTTGCTGCAGTGAAAGTGCTGTGTGCTGGGTGATAATGCTGAAAGGCGGGGTTGCAGACCTGTCTACAATATGCAAATGAGCATACAGTAATTTTTCCATTTCACACACGCACGTACACACACACGTACACACACACGTACACACACGTACACACACACACGTACACACACGTACACACACGTACACACACACGTAGCTAGACGTGCAGGCTCCCGGATTCAGGCGAAAAATTCTCCATTTAAACTGGAGGATATCTCTCCTCATCGTCTCTCCTAATCATCTCTCCTCAGCTCTCTCCCCCTCATCATCCCTCCTCTTCATCCCTCATCGTCACTCCTAATCATCTCTCCTCAGCTCTCTCCCCTCTTCCTCCTCTTCATCCCTCAGCTCTCTCCCCCTCTTCCTCCTCATGATCCCTCCTCATGATCTCACCCCTCTTCCTCCTCATCATCCCTCCTCTTCCTCACTCATCATTTCTCCTAATCATCCCTCCTCTTCATCCCTAATCATCTCTCCTCAGGTCTCTCCCCCTCCTCCTCCTCCTCCTCCTCCTCATCATCATCCCACCTCTTCAGCCCTCCTCATCATCTCTCCTCATCATTCCTCCTCATCTCACCTCAGCTCTCTCCCCCTCACCTCTCTCCCTCTCCTCCAGCTCTCCCCTCCTCCTCCTCCATGCTTACCTGTGGGACAGAGTACGCCCCCCCCCCCCCTCCGGGCTGCCCGGGCTATAGCTACACCCCTGTGTATATATATTTACACACACACATTTACATACACGTGTGTGACATACAGTTCAGCCCACACCCTGCAGTGGTAGCAGCTGAATGTTTATGGTTTGAAACTACAGCTAAAATTATATCAACGACAAATTTGAAAAATCCCCCTGGCTTTTCTGTGGTTTGCCTCTGAATTCCCCGTACTTTCAGTTCCCGCGGGCCATCGGTGTAGGTTACACAATACACATAGTTCTAATGTCCCTGTTTGGCTCCTAACCGTTTTGGCCCATATTCACTAAACGGTGCAATCCCCCCAGAAGCCTATATTTTCCTCATTTTTTCTAGCTCTGGGCTCCGGAGAGAGCTCCATGTTGACTTCCTTCATATTTCAACGCTTGGATCTCCTGAACCGAGTATCAGATTTAAAAAATAAAAACAGCTTTGAAAAGGACAAGAAGGGGGCGCACTGCAACAAAGGAATACAACAATTGGTTATAGTGCAAAAATAGTGCTGCTTTAACACTTCACTGAAGGTTCGCGCTCTTTAGTGAATATGGGCCTAAAATGAAAAAAACTTCCGCTAATTGGGCCCCTCAGGCGCATAGCGACACCTCACCCCAGGTCTGTAGCTACTCCTCAGCCCAGGTCCATAACTACCCCCCAGACCCAAAGCTCCCCCCAGGACCATATCTACCCCCCCCCCCCACGCCATATCTATAACTACCAGAAGGTCCCAACCTTCTTCGCACCCCTTAGGGTCCCCCAGTGCACCGTGGGGTTAACAGGGGGGTTCCTTTCATCTGTACCATTCCCCAACACTCCTGTTGGCGGCCCTGCGTGTGCCTGTGTATATGTGTACACGCGTGGGTGCAAACCTGTGTATGTGACCATATGAATCAGTGTCGCTGTGTATCCGTGTGTTGGGGCAGGGGTGCTCAACTCCAGTACACAAGCCCCCCCAAACCGGTCAGGTTTACAGAATATCTCTGCTTCAGCACAGGTGGCTCAATCAGTCCCTGCTTCAGGACAGGTGGCTCAATCAGAGGCTCACTCTTCGACTGCTGTGCTGAAGCTGTGATATCCTGAAAACCTGACCTGTTGGGGGGGGGGATGGGGCTTAAGGACTGCAGTTGAGTGCCCCTGTGTTAGGGAATCTGTGTGTGCGGTTAGAGAGAGCACAGAAGGTACCATTAACCCCAGCACTGCCCACAACGCATTGCAGATCAATACATCTCTAGCCCCTGCAGCAGTGTTAGGGTTAATGTGTCTGTGCGTGTCATGTTCTCCCGTGGCCCTGACACGGGGCAGTCGAGATGATAAAATATTTTTCTGTACAACGAATCCCCTGAGCTGAACCCTGGATCGCCCCTGTGCCCCGTTTACTACAGATTGTAAAGGGTCTCCATCTAGATTGTCCCACTTCAGAGGCTAACAGACCATGAAGGTGCCGTTTTTCCACATGATCCCATCAGGAGACCTCAGTCCCTGCTCTGTCATCGGGCAGGGAGGTACTGTCCCAGGCCCTTTTCCCTCTGTGCTGTGTCACAGCGGGTCACACACAGTGCAGGGGACACAATCACAGCACAGTGTGGCACTGGGTTATGTGGCGTCTCCCACTGAGAGGCGCCAGTGCTCAGCCTTAGCGCACCGTGTGGCTTATACAGTTGCAAGGGGTACAGGGTTAATACGTCACGCCGCTTCCCCGTGAGGTTGGGGTTACTGCGTACGATTTGTTGGGTTAGGATTCGGGTTTTTAGGGTAAGGGGTTAAAGTTGAGGTTTTAAGGGTAAAGGGTTGATGCTTTTAGGCTTTTAGGACAAGTTTTTCAAATTGGAGCGGAGCGCTGGGTGACTCAGGATTATGAAAAAGAAAAATAAATACAATAGTGCAGATGGTATTGATATGATGATATAATAAAAATGTTCTCTGTAGTAGTGGTACTCACAGATTGCACTATCAAATATAAGCGTATCAGAGACCCTTCTCTCTCTGATGGGAGCCCTTTAGTGGAAATCCCTCAGAGTGGTATGCTGATACTGGAAGCTTGTATTATGGTGGTTCAATTGTCCTCCCAGGGGTATGTAAAAGTGAAAGAGAGAACACACAATAGAGTAGTATAGTCTAAAATTGTATTGGCAGCAATCGATAATTATATGTATAATACACTCACATTTTGTAATAAAATATTGTTCGTGGGAGAGGACAGCTGTGAATGGAGAACGCCGGTTGTTCCTGGAGCGGAGGAGCCCTTCCGCATACGTCACTGGTGCCTTCGTCACGTCCTGTGTTGTCGTAGGTCAGGGCGGAAGAGGCTGCCTGGAGTATCCGTCTCCTACTGGTTTGCCAGCAGTTGTCTCCCGGTTTCCTCAGCACAATCACCTCCCACAGCGGATCGATTCTACGCGTTTCGCTGTGGCTTCTTCAGGAATCGAATAGGTTAACCCCATAGGTCCTCCCTTATATATATAGTCCATCATAAATTGACATAGAGCTAATCAGGGGTTCCTATCAGCTGATTGCAATATTACATATCATTGGTAATGACGGTGTGTGTCAGTTATTTTAAACAGTGCAAACAATATAAGAAATTCATATTCTCCAATACAATTAATACAATTTCTATTACAACAGATAAAACAATAAGATTTTAATTCATAATATTTAAAACAAAAGATGATGTAAAAAGGAGTATATAAAAGAATATATGAAAAATATATTGAAAACGACGCAAGGAGTGACGGAGTTCTAAAATGGATGAGGAAGATAAACAAAATTAGAAGCAAATACTTTCTATAATATTATTGAAATACAAATATCATATTCTCTTAAAGGAATTATATTAAGAACTTTGATATTAAAATTACCATAATAAAGACACCATATTGTAGTTAAAAACACATATTATATAAGAACAATATTATAAAAGACAATATTTTAAGAACAATGATTTTAATTAAGAACGTGTGTGCAAACCATTATATTAAGAAGGCACCAATGTCTATGTCAACATTCAGACCCTTTGGACTGAGGGTCTGTAACTTATGAATCCAAAAGGTTTCCCTTTTTGCTAAAGTGTTTAATCTATTGCCCCCCCTCCAATGTACTGGGACATGTTCAATACCTTTAAAAGTTACAAAATTGGGATTTGATTGATGACACATATAAAAATGTTTAGAGACATTGTGTGTTAAAATACCCTTCTTAATATTTAAAAGGTGCTCTAAAATCCGTACTTTTAGAGGCCTTGAGGTACGTCCTATGTATTGGAGACCGCAAGGACACTCTAAAAGGTAGATGACAAAATCCGTTTTACAATTGATGTACCCCTCAATTTTAAAAATTTCACTAGTGGTGTGAGATTTAAAATTGAATTTGTCCTTGTGTTTATGCGTGCATGCTTTGCATGCATAACAACCATAGAAACCTTTTGGTTTATCTAGCCATGTACTAGTTTCTTCATTTTTCTTCTTTTGGAAGGTGGTCGGTACTAATTTGCTCTTAAGATTTGGAGCTTTTTTAAAAATGACAACAGGTTTATCAGGTATATGATCTTTTAGAATCACGTCATTTTGAAGGATATGCCAGTGTTTACCTATTATATTTTTGATCTGTGATGCTTCTCTATTGTACTGAGTAAGAAAAGCCATATTAAGAAAAATGAAGAAACTAGTACATGGCTAGATAAACCAAAAGGTTTCTATGGTTGTTATGCATGCAAAGCATGCACGCATAAACACAAGGACAAATTCAATTTTAAATCTCACACCACTAGTGAAATTTTTAAAATTGAGGGGTACATCAATTGTAAAACGGATTTTGTCATCTACCTTTTAGAGTGTCCTTGCGGTCTCCAATACATAGGACGTACCTCAAGGCCTCTAAAAGTACGGATTTTAGAGCACCTTTTAAATATTAAGAAGGGTATTTTAACACACAATGTCTCTAAACATTTTTATATGTGTCATCAATCAAATCCCAATTTTGTAACTTTTAAAGGTATTGAACATGTCCCAGTACATTGGAGGGGGGGCAATAGATTAAACACTTTAGCAAAAAGGGAAACCTTTTGGATTCATAAGTTACAGACCCTCAGTCCAAAGGGTCTGAATGTTGACATAGACATTGGTGCCTTCTTAATATAATGGTTTGCACACACGTTCTTAATTAAAATCATTGTTCTTAAAATATTGTCTTTTATAATATTGTTCTTATATAATATGTGTTTTTAACTACAATATGGTGTCTTTATTATGGTAATTTTAATATCAAAGTTCTTAATATAATTCCTTTAAGAGAATATGATATTTGTATTTCAATAATATTATAGAAAGTATTTGCTTCTAATTTTGTTTATCTTCCTCATCCATTTTAGAACTCCGTCACTCCTTGCGTCGTTTTCAATATATTTCTCATATATTCTTTTATATACTCCTTTTTACATCATCTTTTGTTTTAAATATTATGAATTAAAATCTTATTGTTTTATCTGTTGTAATAGAAATTGTATTAATTGTATTGGAGAATATGAATTTCTTATATTGTTTGCACTGTTTAAAATAACTGACACACACCGTCATTACCAATGATATGTAATATTGCAATCAGCTGATAGGACCCCCTGATTAGCTCTATGTCAATTTATGATGGACTATATATATAAGGGAGGACCTATGGGGTTAACCTATTCGATTCCTGAAGAAGCCACAGCGAAACGCGTAGAATCGATTCGCTGTGGGAGGTGATTGTGCTGAGGAAACCGGGAGACAACTGCTGGCAAACCAGTAGGAGACGGATACTCCAGGCAGCCTCTTCCGCCCTGACCTACGACAACACAGGACGTGACGAAGGCACCAGTGACGTATGCGGAAGGGCTCCTCCGCTCCAGGAACAACCGGCGTTCTCCATTCACAGCTGTCCTCTCCCACGAACAAAATTTTATTACAAAATGTGAGTGTATTATACATATATTTATCGATTGCTGCCAATACAATTTTAGACTATACTACTCTATTGTGTGTTCTCTCTTTCACTTTTACATACCCCTGGGAGGACAATTGAACCACCATAATACAAGCTTCCAGTATCAGCATACCACTCTGAGGGATTTCCACTAAAGGGCTCCCATCAGAGAGAGAAGGGTCTCTGATACGCTTATATTTGATAGTGCAATCTGTGAGTACCACTACTACAGAGAACATTTTTATTATATCATCATATCAATACCATCTGCACTATTGTATTTATTTTTCTTTTTCATAATCCTGAGTCACCCAGCGCTCCGCCCCAATTTGAAAATCTACACAAGAACCATCTGGACATGAACAGTCCATCCTAAGGGTGTAGAGCTGCTTTTTTATTTATTGTATTGCACTTTAATATTTATATAATTTTTCACACATTGGTGAAGGTCACTAAACACAATTTTGTGCACTGATTATTAATTGAACATCACTGTCACGTATATCATATAATTACTTAATTATTTAATATTCACTTTGAGAAGCGCCCGGTTTTTATTTTTTTGTTCTTTTAGGACAAGTGGTTAAGGGTTTAGGGGTTACATTACCTGTGGCGACGTACTGTCCTTGCGGCGAAACGGCCGCAGCTAATTGTCCTAGATGAGGGTTTATTATGACCCTTTTACTGTCAGTGCTGTCCCCTCTGGCAATTAAAGTTGTAAGGCTTAGCACCATTTATTAAACCTGGCCCTACACCGTGCTCTGACTATTTTGCCTCTCCAGATTTTCTCCATCGTGGTCTTTGGGTGCATCGTGAACGAGGGTTACGTCAACATGCATAGGCCCACGATGGAGTGCATCTTCAATCAAAACGAGGACGCCTGCAACTACGCCATCGCCATCGGGATCATGGCGTTCTTCGCCTGCGTGTTCTTCTTCATGCTGGATATTTACTTCCCGCAGATCAGCAGCGTGAAGGACAGAAAGAGAGCTGTGCTGCTGGACATGGGGTTCTCAGGTGTGTGGCTTTCACCGGGGCAAAGGGGCTTATCCATAGAGCACATTCCAGGCATGAAGAGGTTAAGCCCGATCTCTGCTGCTAGTTGAGGGTTAGGGAAGGTTGGTTTCCCTGAGTGTTTATTAAAAGGAGCACCGTGGTAACCAAGGAAACCCCTTAACCAAATGCCACTACTTTCCGTTCTGGGGACACCCCCGAATCCTGAGTTACACTCCCCATTCAGGGGAAACAAAATGGCTGCCAATTCTCGAGTCAACAGGAAACTGCAACACCAGTTGGGGTTTCCTATTGGATGCCCATTTAAATCCCCTTTAAAAAAACCAGGAAGTGATATCGGTAACTTCATCAGTGTCTCGGTGACCAGGGGGTGCCTGGAGCTGGAAATAGTGCCGGTCAGCACTGGAAGACCCCCCTGATTAGGGGGTCTGTTAAGATGGATTTGAGGAGTCTCAGTTCTCTGTGCCCCTTAAAAAAAGAGCAAAGACTTCGAGCGCACGGCAGATAATTCGCACTTCAAGACTGATGTATGTATGTACAGTATATCTTCATTTGTATAGCGCTATGCATGTACACAGCGCTCCATGGCAGTAACACGCGGGACACAGTAATATAACACATAATGGGAGTACAGTCGTAAAAGTAACATTAGGAAAAGGAGTCCCTGCCCCAAAGAGCTTACAATCTAAGTAATAGTGATTGGAAAGGATGGTCTCTCTTCTCTCTCTCTCATTAACTCCTTTGTTGCTAGAGGAGCCTGCAATTTATTGCAAGCCCCAAACCACAAAGATCTGCGAAACAAACGCAATCGCCGGTCCTACAAGCACACAGACCTTAAATAGCCTAAACTTCTACCGCAAAATGGCCAGTGGTGAATTGTCCCATTGCTCCCCTGCCTGCTTGCACCTCCTAACGCTGGTGACACGCTTGTCGGTAAGATCCTGTGTGACTCTCGCTCCCTCGGGCTGTCTACTATTCGTGGAAAAATGGCACACAGTCTCACAAGAGACCTCTATTTGTAGTTGCCGGGGGCTTCCTCTTCTTGCTGCGGCTAGTGAAAGCTGGGTGCACAAGTAACAGGGACGCTAGTGAAAGCTGGGTGCACAAGTAACAGAGGGACGCTAGTGAAAGCTGGGTGCACAAGTAAAAGGGACGCTAGTGAAAGCTGGGTGCACAAGTAACAGAGGGACGCTAGTGAAAGCTGGGTGTACAAGTAACAGAGGGTCACTAGTGAAAGCTGGGTGCACAAGTAACAGAGGGTCACTAGTGAAAGCTGGGTGCACAAGTAACAGAGGGACGCTAGTGAAAGCTGGGTGTACAAGTAACAGAGGGACGCTAGTGAAAGCTGGGTGCACAAGTAACAGAGGGACGCTAGTGAAAGCTGGGTGCACAAGTAACAGAGGGACGCGAGTGAAAGCTGGGTGCACAAGTAACAGAGGGACGTGAGTGAAAGCTGGGTGCACAAGTAACAGGGACGCAGTGAAAGCTGGGTGCACAAGTAATAGAGGGACGCTAGTGAAAGCTGGGTGCACAAGTAACAGAGGGACGCTAGTGACAGCTGGGTGCACAAGTAACAGAGGGACGCTAGTGAAAGCTGGATGCACAAGTAACAGGGACGCTAGTGAAAGCTGGGTGCACAAGTAACAGAGGGACGCAGTGAAAGCTGGGTGTACAAGTAACAGAGGGACGCTAGTGAAAGCTGGGTGCACAAGTAACAGAGGGACGCTAGTGAAAGCTGGGTGCACAAGTAACGGACGCTAGTGATAGCTGGGTGCACAAGTAACAGAGGGACGCTAGTGAAAGCTGGGTGCACAAGTAACAGGGACGCTAGTGAAAGCTGGTGCACAAGTAACAGAGGGACGCTAGTGAAAGCTGGGTACACAAGTAACAGAGGGATGCTAGTGAAAGCTGGGTGCACAAGTAACAGGGACGCTAGTGATAGCTGGGTGCACAAGTAATAGAGGGACACTAGTGAAAGCTGGGTGCACAAGTAACAGAGGGACGCTAGTGAAAGCTGGGTGCACAAGTAACAGAGGGACGCGAGTGAAAGCTGGGTGCACAAGTAACAGAGGGACAATAGTGAAAGCTGGGTACACAAGTAACAGAGGGTCACTAGTGAAAGCTGGGTGCACAAGTAACAGAGGGACGCTAGTGAAAGCTGGGTGCACAAGTAACAGAGGGACGCTAGTGACAGCTGGGTGCACAAGTAACAGAGGGACGCTAGTGAAAGCTGGGTGCACAAGTAACAGAGGGATGCTAGTGAAAGCTGGGTGCACAAGTAACAGAGAGACGCTAGTGAAAGCTGGGTGCACAAGTAACAGAGGGGCGCTAGTGAAAGCTGGGTGCACAAGTAACAGGGACGCTAGTGATAGCTGGGTGCACAAGTAACAGAGGGACGCTAGTGAAAGCTGGGTGCACAAGTAACAGGGACGCTAGTGATAGCTGGTGCACAAGTAACAGGGACGCTAGTGAAAGCTGGGTGCACAAGTAACAGAGGGATGCTAGTGAAAGCTGGGTGCACAAGTAACAGGGACGCTAGTGATAGCTGGGTGCACAAGTAACAGAGGGACGCTAGTGAAAGCTGGGTGCACAAGTAACAGAGGGACGCTAGTGAAAGCTGGGTGCACAAGTAACAGAGGGACGCGAGTGAAAGCTGGGTGCACAAGTAACAGAGGGACGCTAGTGAAAGCTGGGTACACAAGTAACAGAGGGTCACTAGTGAAAGCTGGGTGCACAAGTAACAGAGGGACGCTAGTGAAAGCTGGGTGCACAAGTAACAGAGGGACAATAGTGAAACCTGGGTGCACAAGTAACAGAGGGACGCTAGTGACAGATGGGTGCACAAGTAACAGAGGGACGCTAGTGACAGCTGGGTGCACAAGTAACAGAGGGACGCTGTGCACCTGGACATGGGGTTCTCAGGTGTGTGGCTTTCACCGGGGCAAAGGGGCTTATCCATACAGCAGATTCCAGGCATGAAGAGGTTAAGCCCGATCTCTGCTGCTAGTTGAGGGTTAGGGAAGGTTGGTTTACCTGAGTGCTTATTAAAAGGAGCACCATGGTAACCAAGGAAACCCCCTTAACCAAACGCCACTACTTTCCGTTCTGGGGACACCCCTGAATCCTGAGTTACAGGGTTTAAATCTCCCTCAGGGGAAACAAAATGGCTGCCAATTCTCGAGTCAACAGGAAACTGCAACACCAGTTGTGGTTTCCTATAGGATGCCCATTTAAATCCCCTTTAAAAAACAGGAAGTGATATCGGTAACTTCATCGGTATCTCGGTAACTTCATCAGTGTCCTACCACAGGAGTGGCCACCTCCTGTCCTCAAGGGCCACCAACAGGTCAGGTTTTAAGGATATCCCTGCTTCAGCACAGATGACCTCCTGTGCTGAAGCAGAGATATCCTTAACACCTGACCTGTTGGTGGCCCTTGAGGACTGGAGGTGGCCACTCCTGCACTACTGCCTCTGTTAGGAGCCTAGCACCACCCTTTCCGTGATGATTACAGCAGAGGACCATTTCTGTACCCCCTCCCCCCCTACGGAAGTTGAGTCTACAAACTGCTGTTAGAACTGCCTCTTTGTTGCACTTGCAGGTGTCTGGTCTTTCCTGTGGTTTGTAGCGTTCTGCTTCCTAGCCAATCAGTGGCAGAGGACGCCACCGCTACCGGAAGTGGACAAAGGAGCTGATGCTGCCCGAGCTGCCATTGCTTTCTCCTTCTTCTCCATCATCTCATGGGTAAGATGCTAGTTGTGTTGTGATGGGTTTCATGAGCACCGCAGGCGCATAGAACACGCAGAACCTCCGCCCTGCGGACCTGCCACGTCCAGACTGACTCAGTCACTGGGCCACGGACCCATCGCCTCTATAGCCGCTAACTTAAGGGGTTGTAGCGGTTAGGGTAGGGGGTTGAGGATAGGGGTTTTAGGGTAAGGGTTTAGGTTTAGAGAGATGTCCCTGCGGCGAGGTGAGTAGCGGCTGAAAACGCCGATTTGGTCACGGCAAAACGGCCACGAGCAAATGTCCTAGAGACCGTTCATTCACTCACTTTGTCAGGCAGACCTGTAATGTAATGTAAGTCTTTATTTATATAGCGCCATTAGTGTACATAGCGCTTCACAGTAGTAATACACGTGACAATCATATAAATAACAAATAATACAAATAACAGGTCATGGGAATAAGTGCTTCAGAGATGAAAAATAAAATTTCGGAAAAGGAGTCCCTGCTCCGAAGAGCTTACAATCTAATTGGTTGGTAGGAAGAACGTACAGAGACAGTAGGAGGGAATTCTGGTAAGTGTCTGCAGGGCGCCAAGCTTTATATGTCATATGTATAGTATTAGCCACGGTGCTAGTCGGGTATTAAGGGAAGGTCATTCCAGATGAGTGGGGCAATCGGTGAGAAAGGTTTAAGGCGGGAGAGGGCTTTAGATACAGAAGGGGTAGAGAGAAGGCAGCCTTGAGCAGAACGCAAGAGTCGGGATGGTGCATAGCGAGAAATTAGGGCTGAGATGTAAGGAGGAGTAGAAGAGTGTAAAGCTTTAAAAGTGAGGAGGAGAATTGAATGCGAGATGCGGGATTTGACGGGAATCCAGGAGAGTGATTTCAGCAGGGAGATGCTGAGACAGGTTTAGGAAAGAGTAGAGTGATTCTGGCAGCAGCATTTAGGATAGATTGTAGGGGAGACAGGTGAGAGGCAAGAAGGCCGGATGGCAGGAGGTTACAGTAATCGAGACGGGACAGAATGAGGGCTTGAGTCAGAGATTTAGCAGTCGAGCAATAGAGGAAAGTGCGTATCTTTGTAATATTGCAGCGGAAAAAGCGACTGGTTTTAGATACGTTTTGAATGTGAGAGAATGTGAGAGAAGAGTCGAGTGTGACCCCTAGGCAGCGTGCTTGGGCTACTGGGGTAATGATAGTACTTCCAACAGTAATGTGGAAGGAGGTAGTAGGGTCAGGTTTGGGAGGAAGTATGAGGAGCTCTGTTTTTGCCATGTTAAGTTTAAGTCAACGGAGGGCCATCCAGGATGATATCGCAGAGACATTCAGAAACTTTAGTCTGTACAGCAGGTGTAAGGTCGGGGGTTGAAAAGTAAATTTGTGTGTCGTCAGCATATAGGTGATATTTAAACCCAAGAGATATGATTAGGTCAACTAGAGAAAGTGTGTACAGAGAAAAGAGGAAAGGTCCCAGGACAGAGCCCTGGGGTACCCCCACAGAGAGATCGATAGAGGAGGAGGTGTTAGCAGAAGAGACACTGAAAGGACAATGGGAGAGTTAAGAGGAGATCCAGGATAGAGCTTTGTTACGAATACCAAGAGTATGAAGAATGTGAAGGAGAAGAGGGTGGTCCACGGTGTCAAATGCTGCAGAGAGGTCAAGTAATATGAGCAGAGTGTAACGACCTCTGTCTTTGGCAGCATGGAGGTTATTAGTTATTTTAGCGAGGGCTGTTTCAGTGGAGTGAGCAGTGCGGAAGCCAGATTGTAGAGAGTCTAGGAGAGAATAGGTGTTGAGAAAGTGGAGCAAGCGAGAGAATACAAGACGTTCAAGGAGTTTAGAGGCAAAAAGCAGGGAGATAGGTCGATAGTTAGAAAGACAGGTAGGGTCAATCTTGCTGGTTTTGAGTAATGGTATAACTGTTGCATGTTTGAAGGAGGGAAATGTACAAGAGTAGAGGGAGGAGTTAAAAATGTGTATGAGCGTAGGGATTATAGTAGGAGCAAGAGGTTTTAGGAGATGGGAGAGAATGGGGTAAAGAGGGCAAGTGGTAGAGGAGAACAGGAGATCAGCAGTGACACATCCTCTGTGACAGCGGAGAAAGGGTCAAGGAAGGCAGGAGGAGAGTTAGGAAGCGGAGTAGGGTGGGAGGAGGAAACAGAGGGGATGTTCTAACGTATGGATTCCACCTTTTCCTTGAAATAGTCCTGAGGTGAGATGGAACTCAAGGTGGTTTGAGTAAAGAGTCAAAGACAGAGGTTAGAAGGGCGAGGATAGCAGAGAGAAAGCGGGGCATGTAGATCAAGAGAGGAGAACAGGGCAGAGTTGTATTTCCTGACCAGGTTGTCAGGGTCTGTAGCAGAGCTGAGAGAGGAGACGGGGGAGCGTAAAGTGGAATCAAAAGCTGGTAGGTTAATAGAGCGCAGGTCTCTGCAGAAACGAGGGAGAGATGAAGATGGAGAAGGGGAGAAGCGAGAGAGAGAGAGAGAGTGAAATGAGGTGATGGTCAGAGAGAGGAAGGGGAGAAATGGAGAAATCAGAGAGAGAAAAGTTTTTTAGTGAAAACCAGTTCTAGGTAGCGGCCATCCTTGTGGGTGCTGGCTGCAGTCCAATGTTGAAGGCCAAAAGAAGAGGTTAGAGACAGAAAGCGGGAAGCCTACGGGAAAGGTCATCAATGTGGCAGTTGAAGTCCCCAAGGGGAAGAACAGGGGAGTCTGAGGAGAGAAAGAGAGCCAGGATTCAAAGTGAGAGAGAAAGGCAGAAGGGGGATGAGTAGAGATGGGCGATAGATGACCGCCAAGTGGACAGGGAGAGGAGAGAAGATCTGGACAGTGTGAGCCTCCAAGGAAGGGTTCAGTAACGGCAGAGAGAGGAGAGGAGCCCCATGCCTCCACCCCTGCCATCATGGCACGGAGTGTGGGAGAAAGAGAGGCCACCATAAGAGAGGGCAGCTTCCAGAGCAGAGTCAGACTGAGTGAGCCAGGTCTCAGTTATAGCAAAGAGGAGCAGAGAGGGAGAGAGAAAGAAGTCATGCACAGAGACCTGGGAGTAAAGTGCAGACAACGTCTAAATCGTCACTGGGAAGAGGGACATATTGTGAGGGGGACAGCAGAAAAAGGAATGTTACCTGTTTAAGCGAAAGAGCAGGGAAATAAGAGTAGACGGTCGGTATGCCTCACAGGTGAGACTGAGCATCACTTATTGGGAGTCAATCTTGTATTTGTAGTACTCTGATACACTACATGAGAATGTCAGTTATTGTCCCCAATTCAATATGCATTCGTCATTCCTTTGCTTTGATCGCATAGAACAGGGGCCATTGAATTCAGTACTTTTCCAATTAAAATGTCCCTTTTTTTTTGTTCCAGAAACTAAAGATCTCACTTGTTTTGGGTTCTTCTTAGTTAACATCTCTGCTCCTCCACAGAAGAGCAAAAGCCGTGCAACAATCCCCAAATATCGGCGCCCAACCCCTTCACTAAACCCCCTTCATTTGCGGTGGCGGATTTCCCATGACTTCCGTCAGCCTGGGCCTAGGGCAGCGAAATTTTAGAGCGGCAAAAAATGCCACGCTCTCCGGCCTATCGGGGCCACTTACATGTGGCGGCCGCCTCCTCGCTGCCACCCTCCTTCTTCCAAATCGTGGCGTCAAGTGACATCATGATGTCGCATTACCATGGCAACGCGGTGCCGTTGCGACATCACGTTGGTGAAGTCCGCGGCATCGTTTGACGCTGATTCAGACGGCGACGGATGGCGGGCGGCCGCATGTAAGTGCCACTGGGCGGCGGATCTCAAAATCCGCCGCTGTTCATTTGTAATGGGTTGTAGGCTTCTCTGGCAGCAAAGGGGTTAATAAAGAACCCATTGGACATATTGCACGGTGTCCTCCGGTCCAGACCATGCTAGTCTCTGCACACTCAGGCCTGTTACATAGCAGCGCATTCAATATACACATAACTCCTCCTCTTCACAAGGGAAGTTTGATGGAAGAGGAGCTGGAACGCGCGTTCTGGGCACATCTCCCTTGCAAACACCATATGGCTGTTTGCTGTTTCCCAGCTAAATCCTTGTGCTAAGTTCAATGGAACAAAATGAGCTGCAGCCGCCAGCGAAATGGCAGAGCGGACGCCTGGGTGCGAGCTGTCTCTGCACTTCTATGTGGGCCGCTCCATAGAGCGTAAGCTCCTATGTCAAGCACAGAAACTTATGGGGGAATAAGGCATGGAAGTGCAAGTTGTGATCTGAGTGTGTGAATGAGAAGAATTACAGGTGACATTGCATATGGCAGATAGAGAAGAGTGTAAGCACAGCAAGTGAAATAAAATAATCATTTAATACATTTATTGTGAAGAAGGGTGGCTGTGTATGTCTTTGCAGCATTTGTCATGAGTGATACCTTCTTACATACCTGTGTCATTCAGATCTTTACACAAGATGAGACTAGGTGCATGTATTCTGTATGTGTGTATATGTTCAGTGTTTGCACCCCCTCTTACCTTGATATGCACCCTGGTTTTCACTGACTCGTCGTTCTCACATCTGCCAGTTTCTCAGTACACCTCCTGTTGTATTTCAGGGATACTTATCTCTCTGCACCATGGACCGGCTTAAACGTTTAGCCTTTGCTGAAGATGAGCAGAGACTACTTTCAAACCCCTGACCCCACCAGGCCCTTACCCACCTCCCCCCGCCCCTATCCCTCCAGGCATCTCGCTGATCCGTCTGTGCTGTGCTCTCTGATAGCTGCTGCTGCACGAGCTTCAAATTATTTTGCAAATGACCAAGAATTATCACAAAAAGGTTCCCACTAATTTGCACACAGCCTAAATGACCATGAACAGTATTTGAGGGAACTAATTAGTCCCAGCATACATATAATGCAAAAACCAGGAGGAATAAAATTACAAAAATAATAACATTTTATTAATATATGCTAACTCTTCTATGTGACAAAATATAAATGTGTGTGTATACTAATACAATTATTAAAAAAAACTGAAGTATGCCTGTTTACTGGACCATTCATATGCATATATGCATCTATATATCCTTATTGTGGTGAAAGCATAATTTCATACTCAAATATCCTATAGGGCAGGCCTGCCCAACTCGTAAAGTGAGAAGGGCCGAACTGCTCCAAGGAAAAAAATTTGGGGCCGCACGGGTTAAATCATCATCATCATCATCATCATCATCATCATCTCTCCTCCAGCACCTCTCCATCATCATCATCCTCATCTATCTCTCATACCCCCATCTCTCCCCCTCACCCACACAATACCATCCTCCACATCAAAAACACAATACCCCCTCCACATCTCCCCAGCCCATTCCATGTCAGCAGTCACCCCCCCCCCCCCAAGTCAGCATCCCATGTCAGCATCCCCCCCATGTCTCTCTTCCCTCAATATAACACTCTCTCCCCCTCCCCTAAATCACACCCTCTCCCCCTCCTCTCAATGACACTCTCCCCCTCCTCTCAATGACTCTCCCCCTCCCCTCAATATGACACACTCTCCCCCTCCCCTCAATATGACACTCTCTCCCCCTCCACTCAATATGACACTCTCTCCCCCTCCCCTCCATATGACACTCTCTCCCCCTCCCCTCAATATGTCACTCTCCCCCTCCCCTCAATATGACACACTCCCCCTCCCCCCTCAATATGACAAACTCCCCCTCCCCCTCAATATGACACACTCTCCCCCTCCCCTCAATATGACACTCTCCCCCTCCCCTCAATATAACACTCTCTCCCCCTCCCCTCAATATGACACTCTCTCTCCTCAATATGACACTCTCTCTCTCTCTCTCTTCAATATGACACTCTCCCCCTCCCCTAAATGACACTCTCTCCCCCTCCTCTCAATTACACTCTTTCCCCCTCTCCTCAATATGACACTCTCTCCCCCCCTGCAACTCACATCATACACCCCCTGCACCTCACATCACTTCCCCCCCCTGCACCTCACATGTCAGCAGCCCCCCCTCACATGCCAGCAGCCCACCCCCCCTCACATGTCAGCAGCCCACCCCCCCTCACATGTCAGCAGCCCACCCCCCTCACATGTCAGCAGCCCACCCCCCCCTCACATGTCAGCAGCCCACCCCCCCCTCACATGTCAGCAGCCCACCCCCCCCTCACATGTCAGCAGCCCACTCCCCCTCACATGTCAGCACCCCCCCCCCTCACATGTCAGCACCCCCCCCCCCTCACATGTCAGCACCCCCCCCTCACATGTCAGCACCCCCCCCCTCACATGTCAGCACCCCCCCCCCCTCACATGTCAGCACCCCCCCCCTCACATGTCAGCACCCCCCCCCCTCACATGTCAGCACCCCCCCCCTCACATGTCAGCACCCCCCCCCCTCACATGTCAGCACCCCCCCCCCTCACATGTCAGCACCCCCCCCCCCCTCACATGTCAGCACCCCCCCCCCCTCACATGTCAGCACCCCCCCCTCACATGTCAGCAGCCCACCCCCCACCTCTGCACCAGCCCACCCCCCACCTCTGCACCAGCCCGTTTTTCACACCCACCCCCCACCAGCCCGTTTTTCTCACACCCCCCCCCCTCTCTACCTCTTTTAGATCAGCACATCCTCTCCCCGGCACTAAGCCCCGCCCCCAGCATGCTCTGACCTCCCCGGCATCCTGCATCCTCCTCATGCTGCTTCTGCCCCCGCGCACTGCAAAACCCGGGGGGCGGTGGAGGAGGGGGGGGCGGTGGAGGAGGGGGATGAATCGAAAAAATTTCGATTAAATTTTTTTTTTTACATTTATTTAATTAATTAACTGGCGCCCGGCCGGAGTCACCGCGGGCCACACAGAGAGCCCAGGGGGGCCGCATGCGCCCCGCGGGCCGTATGTTGTGCAGCCCTGCTATAGGGTTTGACAAAATAGTGTCAATGATATAAAACCGCTGACACTTGCAAGTATATATGCGTAAGGTGAGTATGTGCTTGTTCACAACACATATGAGCAAGGGCAAACCAATGCGGAGTCTGTGCTAAATGACCCCTCACAGTGGGTTAAATGTGGTCAGGTGATATGTAATATACACACAATATATTCTCCATAAATAGATAGAACATGTGTATACAATTAAAGTTATCATATATACAATGTACTATCTTCAGAATGTATATCTCTACCCAACTGTATCCATGGGCAGAAGATCATACAACATTATGTACCCAAACTGTGATCATTAGTAACAAAACAGAAGCGATTGTAACCATCATATACCAGGTATGCACTTTCATTTGTGCAGGCTGAGCCTATATTGAATGAATGGTTATAACAGCCATACAAGGGGTTAATATGCATATGAATGGTCCAGTAAAAAGGCATACTTCAGTTTTTTAAATAATTTTAATAGTATACACACATTTATATATTTTGTCACATAGAAGAGTTAGCATATATTAATAAAATTGTATTATTTTTGTAATTTTATTCCTCCTGGTTTTTGCATTATATGTATGCTGGGACTAATTAGTTCCCTCAAATACTGTTCATGGTAATTTAGGCTGTGTGCAAATTAGTGGGAACCTTTTTGTGATCATTCATGGTCATTTGCAAAATATATCTCTCCTTCCCCATGCACCGCCATTTTTTAAACATACTACTGAATATTAAGGTTAAGCTGTGATAACTATTTCCTACTTTACGAGCTTCAAATTACCAATAGTTACTAAGCACTGGCACAGACACTGGTACTGAGGTTATTAACGTGCCTTAAAAAGCTTTCTTAGTACTAAATACTACTTAGATCATTGGTTCCTAGGAGCCTTTGGATTCCATGGGCGTCCCAAAAGGGTTCTCTGCAATTTTCAGGTCAATTAAAAATGGTACCAAATACAGAAGAATTTACAATGCATCTGACCTCAGACGCGCTATTAGAGAGGGTTGGGGTTCCTTACAATGCATCTGATCTCAGACGCGCTATTAGAGAGGGTTGGGGTTCCTTACAATGCATCTGATCTCAAACGCGCTATTAGAGAGGGTTGGGGTTCCTTACAATGCCTCTGATCTCAGACACGCTATTAGAGAGGGTTGGGGTTCCTTACAATGCATCTGATCTCAGACGCGCTATTAGAGGGGGTTGGGGTTCCTTACAATGCATCTGATCTCATGCGCGCTATTAGAGAGGGTTGGGGTTCCTTACAATGCATCTGATCTCAGACACGCTATTAGAGAGGGTTGGGGTTCCTCACAATGCCTCTGACCTCAGACGCGCTATTAGAGAGGGGTGGTTCCTTACAATGCCTCTGACCTCAGACGCGCTATTAGAGAGGGTTGGGGTTCCTTACAATGCATCTGATCTCAGACGCGCTATTAGAGAGGGTTGGGGTTCCTTACAGTGCATCTGATCTCAGACGCGCTATTAGAGAGGGTTGGCGTTCCTTACAGTGCATCTGATCTCAGACACGCTATTAGAGAGGGTTGGGGTTCCGCAGAATTTTACCAATATAATTATAGGGTTCCTTAACCACAAATCGACTAAAAACCACTAATCTAGTTAAACCAAAGAATGGAAATAAGTTTATTAACCTTTTCACTACCCTAGAAGTGTCTTAACCCTCTGTTGCTTGCAGTGCTTAGAAAGCCCCCCACTAATCATTCAGACCCAATACTTTCAAGCTGCCCTAACACCCTTATTAACCCTTTAACCCCTGGCATCTCACCCAGGTTGCACTGACTTTGAAAGCGCTGCAGAGATACCGCCTAGGAACCGACATGACGCTGTTTGCCACGGATCAGTTTGCCCCCGGACCCAACGCTGGATACCCGGGGTACCCCACAGGCAGCGGCGTGGAAAGCACAGACTCCTATCAAAGCCCCCCCTTTACTGAAAACCTGGACAGCAGTCCCAAAGGCTTCCAAGTTCCAGCCTACTGAGGGAGAGAAGAGCCTTGTGTCTTTATATACAGATAGAGCAGGTGTACTGATACAGTGCAGGTAATTGGTGGATGGCAAAGTGTATTGAGTTCTACCTTCTTGATGTGATTTTCAGTGCTGGGTGATTTCTTCTGTTAGCTAGATGTACAGTGCACGCTGTACAGTGGTATTGGTTGCGTGTGTGTGATATCTTCAAAGGGGTTTAAATAGTGCAGTGTTCCCTCTAAGGTGTATAAGCAATATAACCCCCTTTGCTGCTACTGGGGTCCGCAATGCATTGTTCTGTCAGCAGAAGGGTTGAACTGCACAGGAAACCTCTGACCTAACGGCGCATGAATATCTGCCAGTGATGAGTAAAAAGGGTTTTTGTTTCAATGGGAGTGTATCCCCTTTCTTCAAATGCTGCACTGTATGATGAAACGGAGTATCTCTGCACACTTCCAGCTTCCCAGCACTCATTTGTCGTAATGTGCGATGGTACAAGGGATACTCAGTACAACTGCTTTCTAATGACAAAACTAAACTCACATGTGCCATTTTTATGTGTCTGAATTTTTGTTAAGCATGTATATTGGAATCATTTTGAACACAAAGCTTGACCCCTTATTTGCCAGAAATAGGCTCGCTATAAAATGTGCGCAGTGCCACAGAAATGTAGCAATTGGTGGCGCACGCAGTCCGGCCATTTTCCTATCAGAAGCCTCAGGCCGCGTTCGCTCCGCTTTATTTTCATATGTAGGTTCCCGTTGTGCCTATTCAAAGCAGTGTTGAATTTTCTGTATTAATCTCCACCACTTCTAGTTCCCCGAGCAACCACTTGTGTGATATTATTTTGACCAACGCTCTTTAGAGAAAGTAGCACTTCCAGTGACCCCAACCTGCAGGCTGTTGCCGTGGCTAAAACATTCACATTGTATATTCCCAGCCTTGTTTCCATGTAACTCGCAGGAATACCAACCTGCAATTAACTCGACCACTTTCAGTACGGAGACTGGAGCTCTCGCCTGGCCTTGTACAAAAGCAAATTTGGAGGTGACAGAGTGATATTGTTCACTCGCTCTGCAGGTGCACAGGATGAAAGCAGTGAACCGCGAGCGATATGAATTTGGGATAAACGGCCTGTAGTTTGTGCAATGTAAGTAAGTGTGGTTAAGTACCACTTTTAAATGAACTTCTAGAGGGAACTGGAATAAACGTAGCCTGGTGATACTCTCTCACTCTCTCTCTTCTCAAAGTAGATGTGTTATTTAAGCACAGCACACAATTAGGATAAGTTGTGCGGTGTTACCTCGATGTGATGAGGACACGCATCTTGATCTAGACCAAGAATCTCTCCCAAAACACTAGCACAGTATATATACCTGTAATAAAACATTATCCCCACCTCATTCTCACAGCATTCTTGCACATACTATCCCGGTGCTGGCTTTATCTTCTGCATTCCTTTGGGATAACGTGAGAAGGGGACTTCTTCTTTCCTTTGTACCCAGTGTCTACAGCGTGGACCCAAGTCATGGATTTGCCGTGTAAGGAGGGAAAGTCGAGAGAGAAGTTTTGCTTCTCTGGAGGTTTACTTCCATTCTGTCTCCTGCAGCCTTCTTTTCCATGGTCTAACCCATAGATGGGCAAATCCAGTTCTCAAGGGCCACCAATAATAGTTCATGTCCTGCTTCAGGACAGATGGCTCAATCAGTAGCTCAGTCTTCGGCTGCACCACCTGTGCTGAAGCAGGGATATCCTGAAAACCTGACCCTTGATGACTGGAGTTGCCTACCCCTGGTCTAAGCTTAGTCATTTGATGTCATCGTCTCTGTGGTGTCATTGTCATTCCTTGGCCAGTCATAGGGGGCTTTGCAGGGAAAGGGCTAAATACATCTCTTTTCTGGGGGGGATTGAGAGGGTAGATGTTGCCCACCCCTAGACTAGCCTGACACTGACCATAAACACATTTTGTGCAGGAATGTAACACACCAGGTCATACACATTATCGATGCAGAGTGCCTGTGTAAAGCCTGAGCCCTTGCTGGTATAGACGTGCCAAACTAGACAATACTACCTAGCAAGTGTTTCTAACTATCTTTGCACAGGTGTGAGCTGTTCGAGATGAAGAGGTCTCAGTGCCAAGCGTCCAAAGTTGCATTTTTGGCATTCTTTTGATGCAAGAGAACCAAGAAATATATTGGGTGTTCGCGTCTATGCACTAACATTTCCCCCCTGTTGTGCACCGTAAGAGTATTGTTTTTCAAAATATTTTACTCATATATTGGCGCAAACTGTGTACGTGTGCATCAAATAAATAGTTGAAACTGCTTCAAAATTGTACGCCAAGTTAAACTAACTCCTACAAAGTCTGTTTATGTTGTTAGCGCAGAATTAGAAGTGGTTACGTTTCTATGCATCAATGGATGTTTCATTATATACATTAACATGGATTCCCCCCCAATGAGTCTGGTCTCTACTGGGGTCGTGTCATACCCATCAACCTTTTGCAATGCTTTATAGTACCATGTGAAGTAGTGGAAGGGTTAAACAGAACAGTTAAATAATGCAGCGTGTTAATGCTTCCTGCTCCCCGGCAGCCCTCTGTAAATATGCACTAACACCATTTTTTTTTAATCCCACGTTAAAACTCAGAGCAATATATATTTTAGATGGTCTTAGAGGGAACACTGAAGGCTTAAGCAGCGCAGACACACTTAAGTTAAACAGCGTGTGTGTTATGACTAATGTTCTGTTAACTTCAGTTGCCGTGTTTGTCAGATCACGTGTGTTCCGTGAAGTGTGTCTCTAACCCTGCTTCATTGTAAAGAAGCAGGCGATGTGTGGGCAGCAGGGTGTTATATAGCGTAGTCTGATTGTAAAGCACATACGATGTATCTTTGATTAGTAGGACTTAACCCTTTCTCCACAAGGGCTGGAATAAAGCCTATGGGGCCAATCACATGGCTCACGAGCTGGTTCCATTCCTTCCAAAATCACAGTGTTTAAGTTACACTTATCTGGATTCCAGGCTTGGAAATGCTCGAGGTAACTTTTATGCTTTGCCATGTTTTTTCTGCCCCCTCGGAGTGCAGTGAGGCAGTTTTTGCAGCCAGGCATGGTGGCACGGAAGTACAGAGCCAGCAACTTATTTAAGGACAGTTATTTCTCTCTCTCTCTCTCACACACATTCCTGAACCTGAACTGGTTTATCTGGTTCTGCATGGTAAACCTGGCAGCAGGCGGCCACCCACACATACGAAGGGTTTGGAAACTAGACACAAGTGCCCATATTCAATGATGGGGAGAAGTGGTTAACGCACAGTTAAAGAGGCATTTACATTCAAGTGAATAGAAGTTGCATTGTTAACTCTGCAATAACAAATTATCACCATATTAAATAGGGGGAGACGAGTATAGCAGAGCAAAACGGTAGATCCCATATGCAGGGCCCCCTGCCGCCTGTTCTATCATCTCGTGTTAAAATAAATATATCTCTCATTTATATAGCGCCCACAGTGTACTCTGCGCTTTACAAAAGAGAATACAGTACTGAGTACAGGGAATTGTAATACAAAAAGTGCAAACACAATCTAAGTGGTATGTAGGGAAACGTACAGAGAGAGCAGGTGAAGGGTAAGTGCAGTAGCTGGCAGTGCCTGGCCATGATGGTTGGTAGTAGTGACTGTGGGTGTGGGACAGTGGCCATGGGTCCGGGCTATTGGGATGCTTCATTTAAGAGGTGGCTTTTAAAGTTTGCCTTAAAGGTGAGGGAGGTGCTTGGTGTATACCGAGTGTGAGGGAGTTCCACAGGTAAGGGGCAGTGAGGGGAAAGGTTTAAGGCGAGAGCAGTAGAGGTGAAAGGGGTGGAAAGGAGACCGTTATGGGTAGATCCAGTGGTGGATTTCCCATTCGGCCCAGTCCTAGAGCAGCAACATTTTGGGCCAGCAAATTCCCCCTTCCCCATATATAGCGGCCCCACTGATTGCCAGGGGATGGAGCGTGGAGCCTCTGCAAGGTTCTTACCTTCTCCTTCGTGCCACCCTCTTACTTCAGTGTCGCCGTGACGTGGCGGCACGTTGCCATGGCAATGTGACACCCATAGTAGCGCAACACCATGTGATGTCAGTGTGCCATTTCACATCGCAACGCTGATGGAGGAGGGCGGCACGAAAGAGGCAGCAGCCCAGGCGGCACCAAGTGCCTATGGGCGACGGTGTGGTAAATCCCCACTGGGTAGAGCACAGGACACGCGCGATTCAGTGGCAGAGTTGGTTCAGAATATTGTACGTGGTGCACTAGAGGGAGTAATGGAGCCGCTTACATCTGTAGCTATGACCAAGCAGACTGTATTACCGCCAAGTACCCATGGCAGTACTTTGCTATTCTGTCCTATAGCATCAGTATAAAATGCAAGCCTTTTTTTGCTTTTTCTTCAACTGTGAGACTAATGACTAGTTCCTTAGGGAGAGAAGGTACATTTCAGTTCCGACTGCGGAAAAAAATCGGAAGTGGAGGGCAATGAATTCTTCTAATGTTAGAGGGAACCAGAGGGCGAGCTGGTGCAGGCCCAGCTAGCACTTAGTGGGTTGGATAAGGATATTCACAGCCTTAAAATCTCATGTAGAACAACCGTGAAAATGATGGTATAAATTATGTGCAACTCAGGGGTGGCCAAGTCTAGTCCCCAAGGGCCACCGACAGGTCAGGTTTCAGGATACCCTGCTTCAGGACAGGTGGCTCAATCAGTGGCACAGTCAAAGACTGCACCACCTGTGCTAAAACAGGGTTATCCTGGAAACCTGGCCTGTTGGTGGCCCTTGAGGACTGGCATTGCCTACCCCTGGTGTAACTGCCGAGAGAACACACAAGGACTTGTGGCTATTAAAAGCATCTTAAGACCTTGACCACAGTAATGTTACACTGGTCTCTCCGGCCTGCATAAAATCTCCAGTACAAACCACATTAGTCATATAGAATTAAAAGCCCCATCTCACCTTCATATGAACTACCTTGGATGGTTGCAGGTAACAAAGAAAGTGCCACCTCTCAGAACTGTGCCCCCCTCCCACTGTAATACAGGACCTGGCAAGAGCAAATTAAGGTCACCACATGCACCCCTCCACCGCCAGAGGTGCCTGCACGCATTGCACAGTGATAGGGTGGTCTCCATTGTGGCTGCAAAGAGGTTTAACACTCGGGCTCGTGTCTGAAAATACACAGTGGTGTGGGACTCGGGGCTGGTTTCTTCCAAACCGCCCTGAAAGAAGCTTTCAGGATGAGAGCACCAAAGCGATGGTGGGTGGTTACAATTCTATTTAAGATCGTGTGCTCAGTTAACCCCTTAAGTTCCAGGGGGGCCGGCAACACTTTGCTGCAAGACGCGCATGCAGCACATTATGAAGCAAAGGGCTTAAGTGAGACAGAGGGAGAACACTGCGAGCTACTTGGTCCTCTTGCTGAAGATCACATGCTCATGCTGGGCCTCTTCCACAAAAACTTAGGCTCAGAAGCAGAGGTCCGTTACTGACTTAAGGGAGGCGCTAACCTAACACCTTGTTACACGCGGTGTATATTCAAAAGCTCAATAACGCTAGGTTGTCAGTTTTTCGGACAGAAAGTGCTTTGCATCAACTACAATGGACATTCGTGCTAATGAACCCACCCAAGTCACCAGGTACTTTACAAAAAAAGTAACGCCACCTTCTGGCGAGAGATTCTTAACACGAGTCATGTTATTTGAAGCTGATGCAAGGCACTGCTAACGTACCATGGCTTTGTGGATGTGTGTGTTAACCTCAAGGGAAAAAAAAACGCCCATTATGTATTTTGGTAACGTGCTGTTACGAGCCCCGAGTTAGCGGTCCGCTGTGGATCCAACGCATGGAGTGTCCTCTGTACAGCTTACACTAGGTCTGCATATTGTACAGTAGGTTAAAGCACCAAGATTAAATAACACACCAGAATGGCCGTCTACTTAACCATGTTGTTCTGTTTTAAAGTCCATACAAACATCCACCTTGGATATTCCCTTCTCCCCAATAAATTCAACATTGGCTCTCTTCCCTAACAATGCCAAACAAATACTGCCACATTACTTTGTTGTATTTAGGCTGTAATCCAGGATGGCTAACTCCAGTCCACAGGGGCCACCAGCAGGCCAGCTTTTAAGGATATCCCTGCTTCAGCACAGGTGGCTCAATCAAAGATTGAGCCATCTGTGCTGAAGCAGGGGAAAACTGGCCTGTTGGTTGACCTTGAGGACTGGAATTTGCCACCCCTGCTGTAATCTATCAATACCAAACAGAAGCCAAATCTTTGTAGTGCCCACTCTTTGCAGGGCAGAGGCTTGTCAGAGTGGTCTGTTAAACGATGTGCATTTTATCGTGCAGAGCGACTTGCGTCTGGGAACAAGTGAAATGTTTACAATTCTCTGTATATAATGTATTTCCTGAAAGAACAATCTGTGATTGTGTATTTTCAGTGATGTCGTGTGTCAAACTGTAAGTTGTTTTCTGTACATTATAAATGAATAAAAAAAAAAGGTTACGTGGAAGGAAAGGGCTGCCGTTTTTGTAACTGAAGAATGTTGGTGCCGATTAACCGCTCCCCTATTCTGATATATCTGTGAATATGCACAAAATGTAGAACAAGCATTTATAACCCCACCCCCCTCCCCTCCCCCCAAAAAAGCAACTTTCTGTATTCTGTTCTCTTTTACTGCAGATTTCCAGGAAGATCACAAATGTTTCTCAGTGACAACAGCAGATTTAAACATTACATGGCACAGGGGCGGCCAACTACAGTCCTCAAATGCCACCAACAGGTCAGATGTTAAGGATATCCCTGCTTCAGCCCAGGTGGCTCAGTCGAACACCCAACCTGTTGGTGGCCCTTGAGGACTGGAGTTGGCCACCCATGACATAGCACTTTTCTGCATTAACCCCATCTCGGCTAAAGGTTTCTGCAACAGAGTGCAATTTCCATAATATGAGGGGTTCAATGCTTGCATCTGCGGATAGGCCAAACTGGCTGGATTTATACATGAGCTCTTCTCAAGAAGGACACAGCAATCCTTAAATAAAATTAAATGGTTAAATCAAGCATACTTTACAGGCCAACGCTCTGGGAAATATGCAACATGCAAATACTGCAAGACAATAAGTGGACAAATAGGGGTTTTACAGCCATGTGTAAAACAAAAATGCATGTTCATACACAAGGCAAGATGTTATAACCCTCCAAATTTAACAGATTGTTCTAATTCAAGTATAATTCAAAATGTTAATCTCTGACCAGCATGGTGATCCTCACTGAAACCAGCCAATACCAAACTGTACATTTGTGTTGCTTCCTTCTAAACAGGCAAAAACGGGGAAAAAAGCTTATTTTGGTAGGAAAATGTTGTGAGATATTGTCTTCATCCTTCAATCACTTGCATTGGGTCAAGGTATTTTTTTGTTGGGGGAAGAGAACAGGAAAAGGATGGGTTCACTGGACCAGCCGTCTCCTCCTGTGACCAGACAGAAAATACATTCTTGCATTTAGAAAGAAGACGTTGTCTTTGTTTGGGAGTGTGGAAGACAGACGTGGCTTTGAATTTCAATCACTAAAACAAACAAAAAAACAGCTTTCCTACGTGAATGGGCTAAATCACAGGTGCTCAACTCCAGAACTCAAGGGCCCCCCCAACAGATCAGGTTTTCAGGATATCCCTGCTTCAGCACAGGCGATGCAGTCTTTGACAGCCACCTGTGCTGAAGCAGGGATATCCTAAAACCTGACCTATTAGTGACCCTTGAGGACTGGAGTTGGTCCGCCTTGGGCTAAATAATAATGTAGGGATAACCGCAGCCTGTAAGCCAAAGGCCACACTGCAGAGACTGGGGTCTGTGGATTTTGGTAACCCACTTTTGTTATAGAGGGGTCTGGATCTGAAGGTGCCCATCTTTCATTTAGGTTTTGTTTAAATCCCCAGTACCATTTGCCAACATGTACTAGAGATGCAACAGTGAAACCCGTGGGCCAGGTAAAACCTCCTCTACCTTTTGTATCGGTTGTTCCATAAACCAAGATGTGTCGAATAGATTTACAAATTGAGGTTGAAAGCCCGTAAAACACACCTTTCCATACATTGGTTATAAATAATGTCTTTCGTTAGAGGCAGTTAGGGACTCTGAGCTGTCCCAGCACAGGATGCCAAAGGCTGAGCAGGAAGAGCCGTTTCTAGAAAACCCGCCTATTATTTTAAACCAACAAAGACAACTATTGGGAACTTTCCTAATGTTCTGCGTGATCAAGGCGAAGGGGCAAAGTAAATGTGTACAGGTAAAAATAAATATAGGTTTTGGGCTGCCCAAGTCTCATTTCCCCTGAATATCTTATTTTGAGGTTTCATTTATACCCAGCTATCCTGTACATGCTGTGGCCCTGCTTCACGCAGGTGATTTAGCAGGTTCTCAGAGATGTAAACTTGTACAAGGCCTAGCTTGTGGAAATAACCCTGGCATGGCACGTCGCTATTACTCTCAGCCCCTTCCTCAGTGTCCCAAGCAAGCTTTTTAATTTCTGGCCGCTGAGTGCTTTTTGAACGGAAGACATTTTATTTAGAACCAGGCAGCAAATGGCCTCTGCTCACATTAGACCGTTTGAGTGACATAACTGGTAATCATTTTTTCCTTCTTACAAAGTGCAAAACCGGACAGCGCTGCGTCCGGAGAGTTAACTAATAATCCTGCTGACCGCCTGGAGCGATGGGAAGTCGTGGTCTTCAATATGTAATGTTTTATGGGCTGCAAAGTCCCTATGGGCCAGAACTTGGCTGCAACTGGGGCAGGTGGAATAGTCCAGATCAGGAGAATTGGAGTCCATGTTCCATGCTCCCTTCTTGTTCTTTTTGGACTTGTTAGAGCTTTGCTTGTCTTCCACTCGGGAATCTTGGTGCGCAGATAGCAGCTCCTGCTGCTTGGCCGTGTCTGGCAGTAGCACCAGAAGCTCGTTGAAGATGAGCTTGAAGTTCTCCCCAAGAAGGTGGCGGCAGCTTTTGTAATACTCGGCAGCTGAAATGAGTCCCTTTAAATACAAAGTAACACACGCATAAGGCAGAGGTTCACAAACAGGTCAACGCAATACTCAAGGTGAAGATAAGGCCCGGCAGCACAGATCTGCATACAACCTCAGACTTTTCCAGACCGGAACTGCAGGTCCCAGCATTTCACACTGCCAAGCAGAGACGGTTCCAGGTAACACAGGTTGGCACTTTGACGTATAGAAATTAGACTGCAAGCCGTGTTACTTCTATTCACTTCTGCCCATCACAACTACATTGTTTTGAGAACTACCTGAAGCAATTTAAACTCTAAATTTAATAGGAGTGATGCTTAACCTGCGGATTTCTAACCTAAAAGTAATTCCCAGATAGGGGCCCCCTGCCCTCACAGTCAGACTGTTCCTATTATGGTGCTAAAAAACATTAGGACTCAGTCGTAGGGACACCGACATGATGCTCTTTGAGTCTGTTCCCCAAACAAGAGGTGCTCAACTCCAGTCCTCAAACCCACCCAACAGGTCACGTTTTCAGGATATCCCTACTTCAGCACAGGTGGCTGAGGATCAGTCTTCGTGCTGGAGCTGGGATAGCCTGAAAAACTGACCTGTTGGGGGGCTTGAGGACTGGAGTGGAGCACCCGTCCTAAACAACGATACTTGGCATTGCAGTTATACATTGTGCCGCTTTACTCTGCAGAACGCCGGGCTGACAACTTACTCCTCACTGGGATAGAGCAAACCCAAAGCACACTGGGAAATAAATAAATAAAATGAAGCTTAGTAAAAAACAAACCTGAAACACACAAGTAATCACAAGGATTACATAAAGCTCCCAATAGTAGCACTCATGATAGATAACACTATAGGCAAAGGGGTTATTACAATGGAAGCCAAATATAGCCTAATCCCACAATAGGGGTCAGCCGCAAAAGGTCAAACTCAACAAAATAATAAAGTTTTATTAAACAATTAAAAATCCGACGAAACACCATAAATATGCATAGTTAAAAGTCCCCAAAAGTGTATGGTGGTGAGAGGAATAGGCAGTGTAATATACCTTATGCCTAAATCACACTGACAAATGGTAGTATGCTGTACTTATAACAACAGTCTCACACAAACTCTCTGTGAGGCTGTACACGCATAGATAATGCCAAAACACGCAGCAGGAGAGTGAAACTTAATAACTCCCTAGAAACACTGAATAAATCAACCTAATGATGAATATACAACCTGATGTAGTGTGTCCTGCGCTTGTAAGTAAACAGCTGCAGCCCTGGGAAGTATCCCGGACTGATCTCACCTCCAAACACAAACCACGTGAGCGCCAACGTGATGACGTCACGCGTACCCCGACGTACGTTTCGCGCGTCACAGCGCGCTTTCTCAAGGGGGAGGAGTAGTTTGTAATGTGCAGTGTGACCTTATGTACCCATCCAAATAGGGGAGGAGCGGATAATTTGCCTATTAGAATCATACCTGGCAATGACGATGAAGGGAAACCCTTGCCAGAAAAACGAATAAGGAATCAAGGGGCGGGTGGGGAGGATAGACTAATATAGTCAGTGAATGATAATACACATGTAAATATATAAAGGCACCCATAGGTAATGAAACAGGCAAACAATGGCATACACCAGGAGATGCTAATGAAGAATGAGATAAATACAAACGAATAAAGAAATAAATGAATGGGTAGGTGTAGGAGTGAACTAACCTAACGGATCCGCCTATAGAGTCAAAACGGAACAACTAAGCTGGTATTATAGCAGGTCCTATATACCGGGATCCTTCTACCCAAAATCAAAGAAAAGGAGAAAAAATAAAACCTTCATTGAGACCGTGCGGTGAAAGTGTGTTTAACAGGTAAATCCACCTACATTCACATTGTCTCAATTTAATGTCCCAGTTGCCCTTGTGTGGGCCCCAGGGTATACGAGCTATTCCCATATATCGTAAATTAGAAGCATCTCCCTGGTGTATGTCACTTATATGCTTTGCCACTGGTGTATCAAGTTTGTTCCGGACAGAACCTAGATGTTCCAAAATGCGTACTTTAAAGGCTCTGTGTGTTTCTCCAACGTATTGTTTACCACAGGAGCAATGGATCAAATATACCACCCCTGTGGTAAGACAGTTAATACAGTCTTTGGTAGAATAGGTGTTGAGAAGCTGAATCGGTGAATGTTTTACTTACTTTAATTGAAGGACAAGCCTTACAACGTCCGCATGTATATGTACCACAGGGTTTATTACCTAGCCAAGTACGTTTTGGTTTTGTCTGAAAGTGTCTTTTAACCAGACGATCACGGAGGTTACGTGCTCTGCGGCTAACCATATTTGGTGTTTTTTGTAAGATGTGCCAATGTTTAGTTAGAATCTGGCGAATGGATTGCCACTGACTACAAAACGTACCAATAAAACGTATGGTTTGTGGCTTATCATCGTCCAGTCTTAAATGTTCCACAAGTAAACCAGGTCTAGGAGTGTTAAGTGACCTATGGTATGTCTTTTTAATAATAGATTTTGAATATCCTCTTTCCAAGAATCGCTTGGTGAGGTCTTTGGCCTGAATCTTAAATTCTGGAACACTGGAACAATTACGCTTTAAGCGAAGAAATTGGCCTGTAGGGATGTTATGTATCAATTGTTTAGGATGCTGACTGTCTACTTTGAGAAGACTGTTTGTGGTGGTAGGTTTGCGATAGATCGTGGTTTCCAGTTTACCGCTCGTCTGACTAGTGATTGTGATGTCAAGAAAATTGATGCACTCCTTTTGGATCTCATATGTTAATTTCAGATTATGTACATTTATATTGAGCTTCTCAATGAATTCTACCAAAAGATTCTCCGTGCCATTCCATAGCAGGAGCACGTCATCAATGTACCGGGACCAAAGATCTATGTGATCTGTGTACACTGAGTAGTCCTCCATGAACACCACGGTTTCCGCACACCAGCCTAGATAGAGATTAGCGTAGGTGGGAGCACACGTGGTGCCCATGGCAGTTCCCTGGATTTGATGGTATATCTTATTATAAAATAAGAAGAAATTCTTGGTGAGTACAAAATTAAGCAGTTGTAATACAAACTCATTATGTGCATGTGAATGAGTATTCCTGGCCCGAAGGAAATGTTTGATTGCTTGTAAACCAGAGGCATGAGGTACGCTTGTATACAAACTTTCCACATCGATACCCACCAATAGGTGAGCGACGTGTTCTCTGTGTGTTTAGTAAAAAACAAACCTACAATAAAAACAAAGTTGATACTCGTGAAGCAAGCAGCTCTGTTCTAATGCTACGCGTTAGTCTGAACAGATGTGCTCAATCTGCCTGGGCGCAACATGTATGGGAAATGTTAGAGACACTTTACCGATGATCCAGGACTCCCCAGGACTATGTTATGACTTACTGCAGGTCTCTAGAAACTAAATGCTTGAAAAGACCCGGGGACTCAAACAGCAAATCATTCTCCGTTATGTGATTGGTTGAGAAGCTTGATGCACAGATTACCCACAAGGCAGCAACAAAAACCCCAGCTTTACCTGTCTGAATTTGCCAGAGTGGGATTTAAATTCGTTGAACCGGGACTCGTCGCTGTGGAGAAAATCTTTTATGGAATTTATCAGGTGAATGTTCCTTTGCTGGAAATTCTCAGGTACAAGATAGGTCCTCGTAGTGAAAGAAGGCCTAGGAAGGAAGAGACATGAAATTGTTCAAAACGAGAGATCGCAATCTGTAAACTGCATAAATTCAAATAGTGTGTTGTTGCCTTATTTTTCTATAGGACAGGGTTGCTTAACTCCAGAACCCCCAACCCCCACACAGGTCATGTATTCAGTATATCCCTGCTTCAGCACAGGTGGTGCATTGTTTGACTCAGCCACTTGTGCTGAAGCAGGGATATCCTGAAAACCTAACCTGTTTGGGGGGAGGGGAGCGGGTCTTGGGGTCTGGTGTCGAGAGCCCACACTATAGGACAAGCACCTATTTATGTTACTTATATCTAGGATACTACCCCTTGTACAATGACTGCAAACCTCAGGGCAGATATCACCCTACCCACTGTACTGTACATCAAGTGTAAAATGTTGAATATACCACCAGGATTAAATACAAAGACAGTAGGCATTTTCAACATTAACAAATAAACACTACTGGATAACGAGTGGCCGTAATCTATTGCTAGGTTTTACTATGAGAGCATTAAAGCAGCAATACAGGGTTTTTCCCCACAGGATTAAAGCAGGGGGGTCTGCGGAACTGATTTGTGTTAATTTCGGCTCCGGGGACCCCATTTCCAGAGGTCTTTACCTTTGTAAGGGGTGCCGGTATCTCTTCTGAGTTTAAAGGTCCAGGTCACGTGGGCGAATAGGGTGACACCACAGTGACGAGGTAATTATAAGCCATTAGATTAAGGAAGACAGTTTCTCTGCCTGCAGGGATACCGTCACCACTATTGTGGTACGTATTTCTGGAAGCAGGGGGTCACTCGGAACTGAAATGAACACATTACAGCTCCGGAGACCCCCTGCTTCAATCTTGTAATAAAAATTAAACCTGTATTGCTGATTTAAGCGAGTGATTTAGAAGTATGTTGAAGCTGAATTACCCAATTCCTGTTTTAACTATTGCAACAAAAGGTGCCAATCAATAGGAATGCAAAGAAGGTTACCTGCTGCACACCATATTCACAGAATATTTTCATAATTACCGGTGCTTTTGTATTAAGGGGTAGCCTGCTGGAGACCCAAATAGTGACCCAAAAAGAATGACACAAGGCACTTCGGATTTTCTAATGCTGAATTTAATGAGCCAGGAAGACGACGTTTCGACCTACAATGGTCTTTTTCAAGTGATGAAAAGCCATTTCATCACTTGAAAAAGACTTTTAGGTTGAAACGTTGTCTTTCTGGCTCATTAAATTCAGCATTAGAAAATCCGAAGTGCCTTGTGTCATTCTTGTTTCCTGAATCAATCAATAGGAAACATGCAGGGTCAGATGGCAAAACCAGGAGGTCATGGATGCACAGTTTGGGAACAGCCAGCTGACTGGAGGCCTGAAAAGGGGACCTAGAACTTGCTCCTGACAAACAGATTAACACAGTCTATTCAAAGGAACATTACCGGCTACTTACTCTCTTACTGGCTTGGTGATTGGTTCGGGAGGAGGTGCGGGGGGGACATTGCTAAAGCCAGGAGGGGGCTTTCCAACGGGTGACGATAGCCCTGGAGGTGGCGTCCGAGCAGTTACCGCCACAAATGGGGAGAAACCTATGGAAAGATACAGGAGAGGAGATCAAAAGCAAACCGCTAATGCTCTGCACATCAGCATCATCGATATGGTGCAATTCCATCCTCCCGGCATAGCGGCGGTCTGAAAAGGTGTATATGTGAAAGCCGCGCTGACCTGCACTCAAGCATCCACAATACCGACATTTATTATGGTGCTGCTGGGAACCTCTGAGGGTATTGTACAGTATGTACAGCAATTTCCCGACAATACGAATCAAAATCAACTTTCCCACATACCAGCTGGGGCAGGGGTGCTGATCTCCGCTCCTCAAGCCCATCAAACAGGTCAGGCTTTCAACATATCCCTGCTTCAGCACAGGTGGCTCAATTAGTGGCTCAGTCGCTGAAGCCGAGACATCCTCAAAACCTGACCTGTTGGGGGGCAGCGGAGGAGCGGAGATCAGCACCCCTGAGCTGGAGGATAAGCTCTTATTGATTGTAGCTGGCACTAGTTTCTCCTGTTTTACAGGGAAGTGTCCAAACTTATTTACCAAATATAATTTAAGGTATCGGGTCTCTGTGTCCCAAGATATGACCCGAGGTCACAGGGTTAGCAGCTGATGAACCGACTTTACGGTAGTACCTGGTGGTGGCATCCTGAGATTGCTACTGTTCCCCAAAGCCGGAAATTCTTCCTCCGGCAATGAATACTGTGGTGCGGCTGTCTTTCTCAACCCTGGTGGGTCCTTTGAGGCGCTGCTCTTCTCGGCTACCTTCCACTCGGTGAGCCCGTTTGCCACCGTGTTGGATTTGTCACCGAGGATGGAGCTGGCGGGTGGCAACGGGACGCACTCTCTTTCCGTGGCATTTTCCTTGAGTGAGGAGTTGGCACGCCTATCCTCCGCGGCTTGATTAGAGAAAGAGCTTTGCTTCTCCGACCCCATCCTCTTCTTCTTGCTCACCTTACCACTGGTCTGAGACGGTGCCGTCAGCAGTGTGGAGATGTCAAACATGGTTGGGGCGTTACGGAACTCCTGCGTGGTCATCCCACCGTCGTCCTCGTCATCCTCAGAGAGGGAGGAAGTTTTGGCGACTTTTTTGGTGACCCATTTCCCGCTGCTCTGGGGAGTAGCTTTCTTAACAGCTTTACTTGGAGCAGCCATTTTAGGAGCTGCGGGTCGGACTGTGCTTTTGGAAGAGCTGGTGGCCCAGGCAGATGTGACCGCGGACAGTGGGGTGCTTTGCTTTATTTTGGACACCAAGGCGGGGAAATCCTCCTCCTGGAAGGCGTTTGTTGATCTGGCAGACGTGGTATAGGAGAGCCCTGTGGAGAACACAGTGGAAGAGCTGGAAGAAGATGAAGTAGAGGAGACAGCAGCGGAGAGGCTGGGGAAATCCTCTTCTTTTAACTTGGCGGGTATTGGTTTCGCAGTACTGGAAAAGCAAGAAGGGATAGTCAGCAAAATGACTTCCATCATGTTTCTATAACATTCACACATCTGACATACAGCCAACATCCGCAAACCACCAGTGTAAAGCTTCCCTGAAGGTGCGAGTGTGAGCACAGTGTCAAGAAGCGCTTTGCTACACAATCAATTGAAGCATGTGCAGCATCCAATTGCAATTCCACTTGTTAAGGAAAAAGGATACAAGCTCACTGTCCCTAATTATTAAACTAGATTAGGAGAAGGAGCAGCTCAGGGAGAAAAGACACTGACTGTAAACAATTACACCAAGTTTGAATCAGGGGAGCCTGGTTCAATTCCCGGTGTTGGCTCCTTGTGACCATGGGCGAGTCACTTTATCTCCCTGTGCCTCAGGCACCAAAATCATAGATTGTGAGCTCTATTGGGCAGGGACTGTGCTGCATACCGCACACTGTACTGTAATTGTGAAGCGCTACAAGTCCCATTGGGAGAAAAGCGCTATATGAAATAAAGTTATTATTAACAATAACAATTTTTAAATTAAGTTTCTATTTAGGTTCAGACATGTGAACACAAATTCAAAAGAATTTGTCGTCTCGGCAAGACGCTGGACCAACACATTGTTGCAATGTGTTTGGTCGCACAGAGCACGAACACGCTCAGCTTCTCCCTGGATGCGGCCGTAGGCTGCTGCGCTCCTACAAGTTGTTTTATACCTGAGCAAAGGTGCAGCCGGCACCGGTCCAAACAGCTCTGATCCAAATGCAGGAAAATCCTCTGGATTCAGGGCGCCGTTAGCAGCACTCAGCATCCTCCCAGTTTCTTTTGGACCTAGAAACATAGAATTAATTACCAATTTGGTGACTAATGTTTCACACCCATGAGATCCAGGCGTAAGTGTAAACGATTGGTCATTTGAAAACGTTCACCAATTTAGGGACTCAATGGCCTCCAAAAGGGTGTCACACTGCTGCAGTGCCCAGATTCTCAAACAAAGACCTTGAAACACATCCAATACTTTTCAGCATTAAATACCAGGTGATATTATCTTGATATTGAGCAATGATATGAGAGTGTCTGCTAATCCCCTCCCCAGCAGGACATCACCTGTGGTGTCGCCCGTGAGTTTGGGGGCAGCAGCTTTGAATCTGCGCCCGTCCTCTGGGTCCCTCGCTTCCTCCTTCCTGGATTTTGCGCCCTCGGGAATTTCTTGCATGTGTTTCCTCCCCATCTCTTCCTGCCGCCTGGCTGCTACCGACGCTCGCACTGCCGCCGCCACCTCCCTGTCTTCCTCTTCCCTGCAAGTGCCGACAGAAAGGAGTTAAACACAAGTAATGAGCATGACGACAAATAAACCATGTTTGCTGTTGCTGTAGTTCATTTAAATGAAATGTATAACATGGTGTCGAATGGGCTAACAGAGTGACCGTGCTGGTTATATTTAGCACAGCGAGACGGTTTAAGCAGAACTTCGTTAGAAGATGTGATACACCAGACATCAGGTCGTAGGATTGGATGCCATTACGTTCAATTAAAAAAGATGTCATGTTGGAAATCCAACCAAGAATATGGTTGGTTTATAATCGCCATGGAAACAAACATCTGTAGCTTGGTTTCAACAAAGGCTAGAAATAAAGTCCTTCTTAGTAGAGAGCTGACAGGTTTACAATAAACACTCCTAAACCATAACATACTGTAGGATACAACACGTGTTCTAAACCAGGGCTGCACAACTCCAGTCCTCAAGGGCCACCAACAGGTCAGGTTTTAAGGATATTCCTGCTTCAGCACAGGTGGCTAAATCAGTCCCAACTTCAGCACAGGTCGCTCAATCAGTGGCTCAGTCTTTGACTGAGCCACTTGAGCTGAAGCAGGGATATCGTCAAGGGTCACCAACAAGGTCAGGTTTTGAGGATTGGGGTTGTCCACCCCTGGTCTAAACGCAACATAGGTTGAACTTTTTGATATGTCTTTTCAACCTCATCTACTATGTAACGAGAAGGACCAAGTCATAGGACAAGGCACAATGCCCGGTATTTCCAAACGTAGCTTATGAGGAATGTGATATAATTCTACTTCCTTACCTTTTATACCTCCAGCTTCCCCGCTTGTTCTGCTGACCTCCGCGGCCTGCCCCCCTCACCATTCTTCCTTGTCTGTTATATCTGTCCACTTCTTCATAATCCTCTCCTCCTACTGTCCCTAGAACACGAGAAGTCTTTCTATAAAACTGGAAGACCAGCAGCTCTGACTGCAAACCATAGACTTCAAAAAGCAAGAGGAGGACATCTATATACTGCTCCGATCACAACAACAAACATGGCAGAAAAGTCAAGCACTGCTCAACACTTCCGGGTCCCCCCAAATCTTCCTATAAACAGCGGCCACTTAAAGCAGCAGTCCACGCTGCAGTTTTTTTTTTAAATGTGTTTTCTCATTTTTCATTTTCTCATCTTTTTCTCCTTTAGTATGCGCAGCAATGCAATCCACACAATGATAAGTAATTAGCTAAATTGCCGATCAATCTATGAAGATTCGGCTCCGGGGTTCACTAAATGGCTGTCAGTGCAGCAGAAGAGGGCCAAAGATACAATGTTCTGTGGGGAAGATCATGTGACCAGGCAGTCACTAGATACAATTGGTGCACTGCTAGAGAGGACTAAAAAAGGGGTGTGCCAGAGCCTGTTTTAGAAGAGGAAGGGGATGCGACTTTGTAAATGGTTGCTATAGAAACAAAAATGCTTGTTACGTCATAAAACATTAAAAATTTAATTCAGCGTAAATTTTTTGTTTTTTTTTAAATACTACATGTATTTTCTCATTCTACAGAACAAATAAATAATAAATAAAAAAACACATGTAGGACATTGCTTGGTCTGCAGTTTTAAACATCACACTATAGCCCATATTTTCCACGCAGAATTATTCTAGCACTGGAAGGTGTCTTATGGCACTGCTTAGTACATATGGAGAAAAAAAAGAAGGGCACAACCTCTCAGTCATGTTACTCTTCTTACTATGAGAGGTTGTGCACTATTTTTTCTTCACATATGATTTTTATGGTGTTGAGCCATTATTACTGACGAGCAGCAGACCATTTCCCCATCACTTAAAAAGTTAAAAAGTATTTTTCCTTTGGTGCACATATATGGTTTATCCACTGAGTTTTATATAAGGTATTATATATAAGCACTGTCACATTCACATAAGTTCATTTTACAATTTGTGCGCGGTTTTCTTTTACTTCTTTAGTACATATGGGCCTGTTGGTTTCCACTTTCTCAGTAGTAACAAACAGAATGTACTGGTATCTCTGTACTTTATACCAGGACATACATCCCGACAAGACGTACATTTCAATGTATTTTGACAGCCAACGTTTGTTGTTGCTGAAGCTAAGACATCGGCAGGTGCTCACCCTCGTGCCTGCGATTGTGTCGGGAAGCGTAGTTGAACTGGAGGTCAATTTGGCGGTTTTGCCGGGCTTCGGCGCGGTTCTTGCTGTGGCAGGTGGTCTTGTGCGCTTTGTAGTCTATCTCGGTCCGGAAGGCGTGCGTGAACTGCTCAGTGCTGCATCTTCCCTCCTCGCACAAGTAGTGGCTCTCACGGAAGTGCTCCCGCAGGAAGTCGTAATCGCTTTGTGACAATAACAGACAAACACCACAGTGTTACACAAAGATGTGACATCACGAAATTAAACACAAGAGATGTCATTTAAAAAAGTGTTTACACTCAGCATGGAACCACAGCAGGATTTTCACTATTTCGCAGCCGAGAGCTGCTTTGTGCTTCCACAGTAACCAAAGCAAGAGACGATCTACTTTAATATGTATGTATATCCTTGCTTATATAGTGCCTGCAATACAAGCAGGGCTCTACAAGAAAGGGCACCAAACAATTATTAGAAGGGAGACTATTAGATAGTGGGGCAAAGTGCGAGTACAGGAGCTTTGTCTATATTTAATGCTTTGCTCCCAATTCGTTGGTTCTGCCAACATGCAGTAATCTGCCGATAAGCCCCATGATGACCTTCACAAGAGCTGGTGGTAACCATGCGTTTGCTTGGGCTCCTCACGCACTAACCTGTAGTATTCCTGGGCCCCTTCAGTGTCACAGAAGTGACAGAAGTAATGGTCCCTGCGCAGATGTTTCAGCAGCTCGTCATTGTCCAGGTAACGCTCATCGCAGAACTTGCACAGCGGGTGTCCGCGGTGAGACGTGTCCTCGGGGTCACCGTGTATGCGATGGCGAGCCAGGTCCTTGCGGGTGTACCAGGTCCGCTCGTAGGTAAAGTTCTGGGAATGGGGAGGAATGGACAAGGGGAATCCAATTTATGAATGCTAGATAGTTGGATTTTCTACTAATCTAGCCACGATTAATATCTGCACTGCTGTTAACTATTAAGATGTTTTAAAGACGGCAAAATAAAACAAATGAGGCGTGCGAGTCTCTACATACATGCAACTTATTTTACACTGACAAAACAATATTGTGCTGGCACAAAAAGTGCATCAGGATTACCCCACAACCCGACTTCTGGTTCTCACCTTCAGGTGCTTTACACAAAGTTTGCAGCAGAATAGCTCGTGCTGCTTCCTCATGTGCTGCTCTAGATCGACAAAGGTGTGGAAAGGTCGCAGTTCAGGGCACTTTGTGCATTCGTGTTGCAGTAAACACCTAATAAGCAAGGAAACAAGAAGTGAAATCTTTTCACTGACAGGTCTTGCCGGTTAGGATGAGGAGTTTAGTCTCATGTGGGGCAAACTGGAAAATTAGTAATATATGTTTACAAAACTGAAGAGCATTTTTTCTTTTACAAAAAGGAGCAATCCAAGCAATATCCTACGTGTGTTTAAAATAGATCAGTTCTGTACTATTAGATAATACTACCTTTTTAATTTTAACATTCAACTCTTAATCCCATTTTTCATGAGTTTAAATATACTGAGCATCCCAGCCACCTCCCCAGCAGTGCAAGATCTATGCAACACTTTCCTATTTGTTGCCAATGTTCCCAGCAGTTTGAGCTGCAAACTGTAACAATAGATAATGTTACCTTAGTAGTATAATGATACATTGTAGCTGCTGCGTTACACTGACTGAAGGATTAATTTGAAACTGTAAGGCCACGCTTATAGTGTCAGTGACGCGACCCATGACATCCCCTGTCCCCATTGTGATAGTTCTATTTCAAATTTAGGCGACGTCGCTGGCCTTGTAAAGGGGCGAAGGCAGAGGGACGGAGAAACTCCTGATTGGCCACAAGGGGAGACCGTCGCCGAAAAAAATCAAATATCAGAGACTACCAGATTTTTGGTAGCAATGTCGCTCCGTCGCCGTTGCGTGCACTATAAGCTCCGACGACGGCGACAATGCATTTGTTTTGACGCGACGGTCGCGTCACCGGCACTATAAGGGCAGCCTAAGCAGCCATTTAGTGAACCCTGGAAGCAGGATTTTGCTGATCGATCACATGGGAACTAATTGATTGGCAGCTTAGGTAATTAGTTTTCAATAAAAGGTAATCACAGGCTGCATATATTAAAACAAAAAAAAGATTTTATAAAAATTTTTTTAAGCTGCCTGGATTGCCTCTTTAAAAGAACGTGAGTCAAGTATCAGTATTTTTCAAATCAAAGACTCACTGAAGGAGTTGTGTTGCTATCAGATAATCCTCTACTTGGTGACCCATTCAGAAGGCTAATAAACGTAGCACACCTTGCGTGGCGCATTTCCCGCAGTACGTGCCAAGGGCAGAGAGAGCTGATAAAGGGAGCCCGTGCTGGCTAGGACACTCTCCTACCTATACTGGGAGAAGACTGTTCCGTCGCTGAAGTAGATGTCGTATTTCTTCTCATGTTGCAGTTTGTGGGTGTCAATGCTGGAGAAAAGTGCGATTTTTTTAAGAAAGACCACCTGCAATCACAAAATACGCAAAAAAACAAGAATTTGCAGTGAGGAACAGACACTCCCTTTATAACGTGTTACACAGAGTGCAAGGGTGGTAAGTCAGACTATGCCAGGGGTGCTAAACTCGGGTGCTAAACTCTGGTGCTCAAGCCCCCCCCCCCCTCCCACAGGACAGGGTTTAAAAATATCCCAGCTCAGTCTTTTACAGCCTCTGATTGAGCCATCTCTGCTGAAGCAGAGATATCCTGAAATCCTGGTCTGTTGGAGGGGGAGGGCTGGAGTTGAGCACTCCTGCACTATGCAACAGTAGAGAGTTCTTTTGACAAGAGGAATGAACAAAAATGATAAAAGCAGAAAAATAATTCATATAAAATCATTCAAAATGCATTGCATCTCAATGTTATGAAAGGCAAAGCGCATATACTGTACAACTTGGGAAACACTGGTCAAACCTGACAGCTGCTTTTGTCCTTATGCAGGGCACTCGTTTCAAAAGAAGGTATGCATATGCTGTGTAATGTAACATTGCATGTGCCTGGCTTATGATTGGGGGAGTGGCACATGGAGCAGTTATACAAGGCATATCATGCAATAAGTCAAACTTTGCATAGGCCTCATTTTACTGCGGAGAGAAAAACAACAAGACTAACAACACGAGTTAAGAGACAGTGAAACGAGACAGCCACTATTTATATTACTTTCAATTTAAGTCAAACTGATTTAAATAAACAAACCGGAAAGTTAGGTAACATGCCATAGCTGCACCTGAATTCTTTCAATGAGTAGATCAATAACCAGAACATACTTGGAGCCTGACAAAGCCGTCCCCACATCAACAGCTCAGAATCAAATACAAGCTCTGGTCATTCTATCACTGGTAGAAGGGGCCACAAACTCTGCTTATAAAACAATGTGAATGGGTGGCCACAATTTCACCCACGCTGAGTGAGCAAGGGGAGGTAGAGATCCATAGGTTGCAGTCGAGGGCTAGTTCTGCAAACCCACAAGTTAATTTGGAGGTCTAGCTCAGTGTGGAAAAGCGGTAACCTCACCACCATGACACATTTGGGAGCAGGGAACACCCAAATAAAATATACTTTTCTGTACAGCCCTTCCAGGGTAATCAGTTCTATACAAAGGCACTATGTTCTATTACAGGGGGCCAAAGAGCTTACTATCCGTTTATATATTGTGTGCTGTAAGCCCCCGGCCTCACCTTGTCCAGCTCCTCCCGGCACACAGCACAGTACCGCTGCTCACACAGGACCCGCATCTTGGTGGAGCAGCGGAAGCAGATGGGATGGTCACATTTTCCCACAGCGAAGACCTCCAGCTCCTGACAACACAGCACACAGTTCCGCTCCAAGTACAGGACTTTCCCTGTCTGACAGGCCATGACAGTTCAGAAAAATGGGGTGGGGGAGGAATGAGAAACACTGGAGGTTGGTTTGAGAGGGGAGTCTTTCGGGTAATGAGAGAGAGGATGTAAACAGAGCCTGGAACTGGGGAGAGGTTGAGGAGAGGTGGGGGGTTAGGATTAAAGACTGGCGGATAAGGATAAGGGGGAATCTCAGATGGGAGACAGGCTTTTGGGGGGGAGAGAAGTGCGGGAGAGTGGGGGTCGGAGAGAAGTGGGGGACGGAGAGAAGTGTGGGAGAGTGGGGGATGGAGAGAAGTGTGGGAGAGTGGGGGACGGAGAGAAGTGTGGGAGAGTGGGGGACGGAGAGAAGTGGGGGACGGAGAGAAGTGGGGGACGGAGAGAAGTGGAGTTCGGGGAGAAATGTGGGAGAGTGGGGACGGGGAGAAATGTGGGAGAGTGGTGACGGGGAGAAATGTGGGAGAGTGGTGACGGGGAGAAATGTGGGAGAGTGGTGACGGGGAGAAATGTGGGAGAGTGGTGACGGGGAGAAATGTGGGAGAGTGGGGACGGGGAGAAATGTGGGAGAGTGGGGACGGGGAGAAATGTGGGAGAGTGGGGACGGGGAGAAATGTGGGAGAGTGGGGACGGGGAGAAATGTGGGAGTGGGGACGGGGAGAAATGTGGGAGAGTGGGGACGGGGAGAAATGTGGGAGAGTGGGGACGGGGAGAAATGTGGGAGAGTGGGGACGGGGAGAAATGTGGGAGTGGGGGACAGGAGAAAAATGTGGGAGTGGGGGGGACGGGAGGAAAATGTGGGAGATTGGAGAGGGGGGCGGAAAAAAGTGGGAGTGGAGAGGGGGACGGAGAAAAGTGAGAGAGTGGAGAGGGGGACGGAGTAAAGTGGGAGTGGGGGACGGAGAAAAGTGGGAGAGTGGAGTGGGGGACGGAGAAAAGTGGGAGAGTGGAGTGGGGGACGGAGAAAAGTGGGAGAGTGGAACGGAGAAAAGTGGGAGAGTGGAGAGGGGGACGGAGAAAAGTGGGAGAGTGGAGAGGGGGACAGTGGACAAAGATGAAGAAGGAGAGGCTGGGATATGGAAAATATGGGAGGGAATTAGTGAGGGAGGAAGATTAGATTGAGCCCGGAGGGGGGGGGGTGACAGGGAAGAGAGGGGATGGGGGGGGGGGGCAGAGAGAAGTGAGGCTGTGACAGGGATGGGGACAGAGAAGGAGGGAAGGTTAGAGAGAGGGGAGAAGCGGTGAGGGGGAGGCTGGGATATGGAGAGAGTGGGAGAGAAGGCCGGGGGGAGGGGATATAGAGAATGTAATGTGACGGGAGAGAGGGGGTGAGGATAATGTCACAGGGAGGCACAGAGGCTCGAGCGGGCCAGGGAATGACAGGAGGGAGCGGGCCCTCCGTTGATGGGGGCGGCCGTTATCCGAGGCGTCAGAGAGCGGAACAGGCCGCGCCGCGCGCACACACGTTACCGGCTCCGGCTGACGTCACAGCCCTGACAACAGCTCACCTCCCGGAAGTGAATCATAGAGTAGGGCCAGGCCGAGGCCCAGAGCGCCCCTTCCCTTCTCGCCGCGGGAGCTGGAATCTCGGATCTCCTGGAGGACCCCGTGTACTGTATCATATCAAGGAGGGCAGGAGGGCAGGAGGGCAGGAGGGCAGGAGGGCAGGAGGGCAGGAGGGCAGGAGGGCAGGAGGGCAGGACATTGGCAACAAAAATCTAGTAATAAAATAATTACATTGTTGCTGGAGTAACAGCTGTTAACCCCTTCAGCGTCTCAGGGGCCTCTTGACCCTTTCTAGTGTTGGTGGTTATTGGCAGACATTATTTGCACCCGCAGAGAGAATTATTAACATTACTGTCCCCCCTAAAATATAACATTTGAATAGTAATGATAGAGAACACTTGTGAGCACATTCAGTCTCAGACTGGACCCCACACCTGACATACCCCATTATCTCTTAGCATACAATGCGTCCACCAGGGATTCTGGGTAATGACATGCAAATGAGCACTCGCAGTGCAGCACTTTTTTCTTTTTAACCCACCTTTAAACCTCTTCGGTGCCGGGAGGGTTGTGCCACCTCCGTGGCCACGGACCTTCCGCATCACTTGACCACACTTCAGAGCGATCATGTGATGCGGCTTTTGTTCCGGCCGTCAGACCAAATGTGTGTATCTATGTGTGTATATCTTTATTTATATAGAGCTTGCAGTAATACATGTGACATAATAGTATAACACATAGTGGGAATAAGCGCTTCAGACATAAAAGTCTGACATTAGGAAAAGGAGTCCCTGCCCTGAAGAGCTTACAATCTAAGGCTGTGGCCATGGTGAACGTGACGGCATGCAGGAGTGCGCGCGCGGCGCGATCACATATGTGCCTCTATGAAGCGGTCTATAGAGCGCGCCAACGCGCACGGGAGCAGAGGCGTCGGCGCTCGCGATGCTGGAGGGAACAGAAAAATCTGTTTTCATGTGCGGGGGCCGGGCTGCAGCCGGGTCACGTGTGTGGTTCGCCCAATGAGGCCGAACCAGCTCCGTAACGTCACAGCCACGCCCCCCGACACACACCCCCTTCATGCAGGAGACAGATCTCTCCTGCTGCAGGCGGCAGGGAGAAGCCGAGTGAACGCTTGCGCCGCCTCCAGCGTTCACCATGGGCGCAGCCGTAGTGGTAAGTGGGGAGAACTAGCAGAGACAGCAGGAGGGTGCTCTGATAAGTGTGTCTGAAAGAGACCAAGGTCAGTGCATGTGAGATGTATGGTATCAGCCACAGAGATACCCGTATGCTGTGTTAAAGAGGTGATTTTTAAGGTGGGTCTTAGGCCTGGGACATAGTGAGTTTGGCCGGGCTGAGGCTCAGGGAAAGCGGTGCTTTCCCTGGCCTTACACAGCGCGCCGTCAGGGGGCGGGCCAGTGACGTCACGGAGCTGGTTCGCCCTCATTGGGCGAACCGCTCACGTGACCAGCCCTGCGCTCCGGCAAGCAGGAAAATCTCAAACCTCCGCCAGACACGCTTCCCCAAGCGCGCGGACGCGTGCGCGATCCCCTGCTAAAGCCGCTCTCATTGCGGCTGCAGGGGCTCAGTGCCGAGCAGCAGCACGGGTCAGCGCATAAGCGCTGACCATGTCCGAGGCCTTAGAGGTGGAGAGAGGGTGCCAGTCGGATATTGAGGGGAAGGGTATTCCAGAGGTGTGGGGCAGTCAGCGAGAAAGGTTTAAGGCGGGAGAGGGATTTAGGTACAAAAGGGGTAGAGAGAAGACCTCCTTGAGCAGAACGTAAGAGTCAGGATGGTGTATAGTGAGAAATTAGTGCTGAGATGTAAGGAGGGGCAGAGGAGTGTATATTGAGATGTAAGGAGGGGCAGAGGAGTGTATATTGAGATGTAAGGAGGGGCAGAGGAGTGTATATTGAGATGTAAGGAGGGGCAGAGGACTGTATATTGAGATGTAAGGAGGGGCAGAGGACTGTATATTGAGATGTAAGGAGGGGCAGAGGACTGTATATTGAGATGTAAGGAGGGGCAGAGGACTGTATATTGAGATGTAAGGAGGGGCAGAGGAGTGTATATTGAGATGTAAGGAGGGGCAGAGGAGTGTATATTGAGATGTAAGGAGGGGCAGAGGAGTGTATATTGAGATGTAAGGAGGGGCAGAGGACTGTATATTGAGATGTAAGGAGGGGCAGAGGACTGTATATTGAGATGTAAGGAGGGGCAGAGGAGTGTATATTGAGATGTAAGGAGGGGCAGAGGAGTGTATATTGAGATGTAAGGAGGGGCAGAGGACTGTATATTGAGATGTAAGGAGGGGCAGAGAAGTGTATATTGAGATGTAAGGAGGGGCAGAGGAGTGTATATTGAGATGTAAGGAGGGGCAGATGACTGTATATTGAGATGTAAGGAGGGGCAGAGGACTGTATATTGAGATGTAAGGAGGGGCAGAGGAGTGTATATTGAGATGTAAGGAGGGGCAGAGGAGTGTATATTGAGATGTAAGGAGGGGCAGAGGACTGTATATTGAGATGTAAGGAGGGGCAGAGGACTGTATATTGAGATGTAAGGAAGGGCAGAGGACTGTATATTGAGATGTAAGGAGGGGCAGAGGAGTGTATATTGAGATGTAAGGAGGGGCAGAGGACTGTATATTGAGATGTAAGGAGGGGCAGAGGAGTGTATATTGAGATGTAAGGAGGGGCAGAGGACTGTATATTGAGATGTAAGGAGGGGCAGAGGACTGTATATTGAGATGTAAGGAGGGGCAGAGGACTGTATATTGAGATGTAAGGAGGGGCAGAGGAGTGTATTTTGAGATGTAAGGAGGGGCAGAGGAGTGTATATTGAGATGTAAGGAGGGGCAGAGGACTGTATATTGAGATGTAAGGAGGGGCAGAGGACTGTATATTGAGATGTAAGGAAGGGAAGAGGACTGTATATTGAGATGTAAGGAGGGGCAGAGGAGTGTATATTGAGATGTAAGGAGGGGCAGAGGACTGTATATTGAGATGTAAGGAGGGGCAGAGGACTGTATATTGAGATGTAAGGAAGGGCAGAGGACTGTATATTGAGATGTAAGGAGGGGCAGAGGACTGTATATTGAGATGTAAGGAAGGGCAGAGGACTGTATATTGAGATGTAAGGAGGGGCAGAGGACTGTATATTGAGATGTAAGGAGGGGCAAAGGACTGTATATTGAGTTGTAAGTGGGGTGGGGGGGGGGGGCAAAAAGGTGTACAGCCTTAGGCTAAGGCCCTGCTGCAAGCGCCTGTACACCCGCCTTGTGTCTTGGTGGCGCTTCACCGTGATCTGTGGACTGCAGGCAGCTTTTTTTCGGGGGAGGGGGGGGGGACGCAAAACAGGTCAGGTGGGTCATGTAAGGGACATACCAAAGCTTCCAAGGGAATGAGACAAAAAACACACCAGTTACCACTTGAACCTTTTATTTTACAGCAGCCTGTAGAACTGTACAGCCATTATTCTATCTTTCAATCGTAGATTTTGAAATAGCTTGGCCCGTCCTTAATTCACCTGGCAATACAAAGAGTGCATCCATCTTCCACATCCCTCTCACTCTATTGGTGTATTCTTTCAACATCTTACTAAATCCAACATGTGGAATTGCCGCACGGGAACACCATCCTGTTGTAGCCCCTGCCGGCTGACGCGTCACAGTACGCAGTGAGCCAGGGAGCGAGGAGGCACTGGGGACAGCCAGGTAGAAGGTAAGGGGCTGGTGGGAGGCAGCACAGCCGACTGCAGCGGGGACCTAGCCTTCGGCCTGAATTATACCAGAAACTGCATGTGCCCATGGAGAAGCGATTTGTACCACTACTGCAGGGAGACATGGCCAGAACATTATTTATTTATTTATTTTTCCTTTTCTCTCTCATATATATATATAATGTTTCCCCCATGGAGAAATCAAGAAACAGCACTCAGAGATAGAATCAAAAAGAAACCTGTATTTTAAGAATACATAGCACACTTATAACCAACGTTTCGGTCCAAAGAGGACCTTCCTCAGGGCAGTGCTGGAGAACAATGGCACCAAGAAGCTATTTAAACCCCAAAACAACCCAGTGAAGTCAATAAGAGGGAAGCTAATTGACCAATCAGAAAAACAAGGTCACAAGATCTAATCACTGACGAATGGCAGCCATCTTGGACAGCTGGGCACCATTTCACTGTAACCCTGTATCAACAAATCGTGTGCTTGCGTATGGGAGGAGTGAAGTCCTTCTGATAAAGGGTATAGTGGCGTCCTCTATTGCTAGGTAACTGGAGAACACAGCGTCCATAATAGCAAGACATCGCGCATGCGCAGGCCGCAACACCGCCAGTCACATAGAGTAGGGTTATAGCCGTCGGTGAGAGCGCTAGCGGGGAACCACCAAGTAGCTGCCGTTTCGCGCTGCTGTTACCAAGACAGAGTCCTGCATCGGAGGCTTGGGCGTAGGTCACCTTTAAGACCCACCTTAAGACACACTTGCTTAAAGAAGCATACGAATAGCACTGTGAACATTCGGAACACATGATACATAAAGCTTGGCCCCCTGCAGACGCACTTACCAGAACTCCCTCCTACTGTCTCTGTACGTTCTCTCTACCTACCAATTAGATTGTAAACTCCTCGGGGCAGGGACTCCTCTTCCTTAATGTTACTTTTATGTCTGAGCACTTATTTCCATGACCTGTTATTTATATTATCTGTTATTTATTCGATTACCACATGTATTACTACTGTGAAGCGCTATGTACATTAATGGCGCTATATAACTAAAGACATACAATACAATACAGGTGCGTGGGGTGAGGGCGTCCATCTCTGTAACAAGTATAATGGCGTCCTCCGTTGCTAGGTGACGGGAACTCCGCATGTGGTCACCAAAGCAACCGGATACAATACAAACCGCGCATGCGTGGGCCCCAGCTCAGTCAATCCCGTGCAGCAGACTCAGCGCCGTCGGCAGAGTTGTCAGCTTAGACACACTGTCTATCTGTAATGCACACAAGTGGGGGAACAACCGTGAATGATGGGTAAGGGAATAAAAAGGGGGGGGGGGGAGTAACAAAGATGTGCGGGTAGCCATTAATATGAGGAGGAATATGGAGTCAATGACAGAACCAGACAAGATGTCTGTACATAATAGCTATGTCCAGGAGAACATATAAAACATCCGCATGATGACATAAAAACATTATGGCATATATTCACATGTCCTGAAATGCACAAGACTCGGGTAATGTGGAGTAAGGATGATGGAACAAAAGGTCAATTGTAAGATACACAGAAGGGCAATGTGGAATCACAAAAAGTAGCCCAGTTTGAAATCCTCAGTACCCTCCAACAGAAGCCTCCACTCTTGCAACGCGAGCTTGATAGCTAGGAATTCCCTGTTACCGACATTGTAATTCTGTTGTGCTGAGGAAAAAATTTTCGGGAAAAAAACGCACAAAGGATGCAGATTATCTTGAGGCGACTTTCTTTGCGATAGAATGGCGCCGGCTCCGATGTCGGATGCATCCACCTCTAACGTGAACGGAAGTTTAGGACTGGGATGGATCAGAACCGATGCCGAAACAAAGGATTTCTTCAAGAAGTTGAAGGCCTGAGTAGCAGCAGGTGGCCACGACACTACGTCCGCTCCTTTCTTGGTGAGAGCAGTGATCGGAGCGACGATGGATGAAAAGTTCTGAATAAACCTCCGGTAATAATTGGCTAAAACCCAGAAACCTTTGAATGCCTTTGAGAGAAGTGGCGAGCGGCCAATCCACGACGGCTTTCAGTTTGGAGGGGTCCATGGAGAAGCCGAAGTCGGAAATGATGTATCCTAAAAATGCAGTAGATGTTTGATGAAACTGACATTTCTCCAATTTGGCGTAGAGGTGGTTCTTGCAGAGGTGTTGTAGTACCTGCTTGACTTGTTTAATGTGTTCTGGAAGACATTTAGAAAAAATCTAAATGTCATCAAGGTAAACAATAAGAAAGTCGTTGAGGAGTTCCCTGAATATCTCGTTGACAAAATCCTGAAAGACAGCATTGAAGGCCGTCTTCCACTCGTCACCCTGACGAATCCTTCCCAGATTATATGCGCCACGTAGATCCAATTTGGTAAAGATGGTAGATCCTTGGGGACGGTCAAAAAGTTTGGATATTAATGGTAGAGGGTATCGTTTTTTTATAGTAATCTTGTTCAACCCTCGATAGTCGATGCAAGGACGGAGGGTGCCGTCCTTCTTCTTGACAATGAAAAAATCTGCTCCGGCTGGTAAAGATGATTTTCTGATAAAGCCCTTCATAAAGTTCTCTTGAATGTAATCTGACATGGCTTTAGTCTCAGGAAGAGAGAGAGGATAAGACCGTCCTCTGGGAAGAACGGAACCTGGCAGAAGATGTATAGGGCAGTCGAAGGGTCGATGGGGAGGAAGTACCTCTGATCTGGTTTTGTCAAAGACATCCCTGAAGTCCGAATAAATGTCCGGTAATGTGCTGTGTACTTGCTCAGGCGTTTTTACGCTGCAGATCTGTTGAGGCGGTACTGCGAAGGTCGTGGAGCACTGCTGGTTCCACGAAATAGGCTTTTGTTTAGCCCAATAAATAAGAGGGTTGTGATGTTGAAGCCATGGAAGGCCCAAAATGATCTCAACAGATGGAGAGTGAATGACATCCAGGGAGATCTCCTCCCTGTGGGTTTGCTCGATCAGAATGGAAAGTTCGATAGTCTGTAGGATGATGCAGGCCGGTTGCAGGGGACGTCCATCAATGGCCTCTAGTCCCACAGGGTTTTTTTTCCAGTGGAATGTTGTTCCTCCTAGCAAATTTTTGATCAATGATGTTGCCTCCAGACCCGGAGTCGATGAAGGCTGATGCAGTAACCAGAAGGCCTGGGGCCTGAAGAGACACAGGGACCAAAATCCTGCTCGGTAAAGGTTCCTTGGTAATAGAGGAATTGGAGAGTGTTCCCGATGAGGCTCCTCTAGACATCAATGGGAGTCAGCATTTCCCGATTTGAGGGGACAACGAAGAGCCAGATGACCTGGATTGCCGCAGTAGAGACAAAGACCGGACGACCGACGACGTTGCTTCTCGGAAAGAGACAGTTTGTTGCCGCCTAATTGCATGGGTTCCGGGACATCAGCAGCGTCAAATGCCGCTGCAGGGTCATGTGACATCACGTTGCCATGGCAACGTGATGTCTCGTGACCCCGCGATATCCTTTTATGTCGCGTTGCCATGGCGACGCATCGCCGAAGACGAGGTAAGGATAGTTGCAGAGGCCTCACTCAATCCCCCGGCACTACATTTAAATGCCTTGGGGAAGAGCGCGGGGCCCCTGAAACCGCCGCAACATCCCTGAAAAATCTTGCGCACCCCAGTTTGCGCAAACCCTGTATAGGTGATACAATTGGTGTTATCTCCTTTGCTGTCACTAGGTGGCACTGCAGGATCAATAATATACTGTACAGTACTATGTATAACTTGTGCAACGGAAACCTGTTCAAATCACTGTTTTCTACCCTAATGCCCTTAGTTAATATTTACCATTGAAATCAAAGAATTTTAATAGCGGCCTTATCTCTTTTCTTGCTGTACCCAGCATGTGGAGCCCTTGTAGCATTTTCACACACTTCCTCAAAACATTGTATCTATGTATGTATGTATGTATGTATGTATGTATGTATCTATGTATCTATGTATGTATATGTAGCCCTTTTTGTGAATCCTGGATTGAAAGGAACTACTGGTGTACTGTATATACCTGTAGGTTCAGGAGCTCTGAGCCTCCGCCATGGGAGAGCCTGGGGTCATACCCTTAACTATCATGGTGCAGCGCCTCCACTTACCCAGGATCCCCATATTAGAGAATCTGCCCTGAGTAAGAAACATACAACGATTTGTGCAACGGGCAACCTTTTACTATTGCAATATGAAATGCACGATTATAGAATATACATAACACATCATAACCCTTATACTCTATGTATATAGCACATCATGTAAAACACACACACAGTGGCTCAGCCACACCTTGTTCGGTATAATGTCCTGTACACAGGTGGCTCTGCCACTCTCCCTAGGAGTATGTCCCGTAACTAGTGTCTGTACAGCATAGTACGCTGGCACACTGGTGCCCCCAATTAGTTAGTGGGAGGCGGGATCAGCGCCTGATGACCGGTGTAGGTGCACTTGCTGATTAAAGATACCTTCCGGTCACTACGGTGACCACACCACTTCACACAGGTACTCAGGGTTGCTCCAGCCTTTCGCCGACACTCCGTGATGCTGTGAGGTCTGTCCGCCAGACCAAGATGGCGTCCGCCACTCCGCAGCTGAACCGCACTAAAGGATGGGTCCCTAACTACTACGGCCGTCCCTACAAAAGCGGCACCCTACGATGACAGGGGTAATGCTCCTGGGGGCTGGGGAATGTCTCTCACCTAAGCGGAAGGGTCACTGACCCTCCGCTCGCGCACACGAGGTTCCGCCGCCTTCCTCCTTCACCTCTCACTCGTGTGTCCCACCGCCCACACGCATCCTGTCTCCTCTATATAGAGTCTCGCACCCTATTGGTCCCCAGCCTCAGCTGACTCTCCCACAGTTCAGAGTTCAGAGTGCAACCCCCAAAGTCTCTCCAGATTGGTTGCCGTTCGCGCGCTTTCCTCGCGCATGCGCAGCCTGACTCTTACTCAGTGACCTTACTGGCAAAAGAACAGTATGCGCTTCCTATGTCAGTGACAGCGCGGAACCATACATATATATGTATACACATCCTTATATTCTCCCCTCTCCAGATTCCAACGTCCCCGCTGGACTACCTAACCAACATATATGTGAACTTATTTACACCGCCCTCTCTTCCCTAGATCAGGTTACACATTTCGTTGAACAGTACCACCATAGCTTGCATCCTATGCCGAGCCCACTGCTGAGCCTCATAATGGGGTGCCCCAAATTGATCGTATGCCATTCGCATGGGAGGCTGACTGGTTCTTTGACTTCGCCTAGGTTGATTCTCCTCTGCTTCCTCTGCAGAGTATCCAGTTTCATCTGGTATTTCCATCTCTACCCTTGAGGGGTTTTCAACATTATTAAAGTCTCTTTGGGGTGTGAAACATGGGCTTTGTGGATCTAGGGACTGACTCACTGGAGTCAGATTATCAGTGTTCGGGCCAAGAGGCTCTTTACCCGTAGCTCCTTCGGGAGATGCCCCCGCGGCCGGAAGGCCCCTTTGAGAGGTTCCTTCCATCGGATCTTCAGAGGTGGCAATTTTTACAGTCTCTAGGCCATCCTCTGGAATTTCAGCTTCTCCATCTATGGGCGTAGCAGATAATTCTAACTCATTGTTCCCTACTTGAGGTATGGGAAGTAGATGATTCCTATGCCACACTTTTACGCGGCCTTCGGAGTCCTTGATCCGATACACTGGAAGGCCAGGCATTTGTGACTCCACCTCGTACACACCTTCTCGCCACCGGTCCGCCAATTTATGTTTCCCAGGAACACCTAAGTTGCGTAAGAGGACCGCATCCCCGGGGTGAATTTCCTTGTGACGTACTTTGTGATCGTAGCGTCTTTTATTTCCCGCATTCAATTGTGCTGCCGTTCGTTCAGCCAATTTATAAGCCAGCTGCAAACTGTCCCTCAGTCGCTGTACATATCGAAAATGCGTCCTATTGGATACCCCATCGGTAGATATCCGTAGTCGCACATCCACCGGTAACCGGGCTTCCCTTCCGAACATCAAAAAGTACGGGGTGTACCCAGTGGACTCATGCCGGGTACAATTATACGCATGCACCAACGCTTCGACGTGCTTACTCCACTCCGTCTTTTGTGGGCTTGTCAGTGTCCCCAACATGTCTAACAAGGTGCGATTGAACCGTTCGGGCAACGCATCCCCTTCGGGGTGGTACGGGGTAGTCCGCGACTTGGCAATGTTTAGTAATGTGAGCAGTTCCTTTATCAGTGTACTCTCAAAGTCCTTGCCCTGATCAGAGTGAAGACGATTTGGTAATCCATAATGAATGAAATACTTCTCCCACAGGACTCGGGCCACCGTTACGGCCTTCTGATCTTTCGAAGGGAACGCTTGGGCGTACCTGGTGTAGTGGTCAGTGATCACGAGAACATTACTAACGCCCCGACTGTCGGTCTCAATACAGAGAAAGTCCATACACACCAGATCCATGGGACCCGAACTTTTCAAATGTGCCATGGGAGCTGCCCTGGTGGGCAGTGTCTTTCTTTGTAGGCAGCGGGTACACCTTCGACAATGCTGCTCCACGGACTCCCTCATCCTAGGCCAGTAGAACCTATCCTGTAGCAGCCCATATGTCTTATCAATGCCCAAATGGCCATGGTCATCGTGAAGGGCCCGAAGGACTAGGGTCCTCAAGCGTTCCGGTAGAAACAGCTGACGCCGATCGGGGTGGTTATGATATGGTATCACCCGATATAACAAACAATTGTCGATTTCGAACTTCCCAAACTCGTTCAACAGGAGTTTCACCAAGTTCTTGGGGGCTTGCTTCAGTATAGAAGGATCATCTCGTTGTACCGCTTGACGAGCCATCTCCACTATGGGGTCTTGAGTTTGGTAATGCACTAGATCCCTCCATGAGATGATATTGTCTTCCGTGATATTCATCCCTTCTCGACCTTGATAGGCCCGAGGAATGGCTCGTGAATGGCATCCCAACGAGTCAGCAACCCGTAATTCCGAGAATGCAACCTGATTGTCGACTATCGCAGCCACGGAACAGAGAGCACGAATCCCGGGGCCCGGTATTTCTTCCCACACCTCTTCATCAGGGGTAGCCTGAAGGCCAGGTCGACGCGATAGAGCGTCGGCACCTATGTTGGTGGGTCCGGGTTTGTATTTGAGGTTGAACCTATAGTTGGCCAGGGCAGCTAACCAACGGTGTCCAGTGGCATCCAATTTGGCTGATGTATTTATATAGGTCATGGGGTTGTTGTCCGTACGTACTTCGAACTGTACCCCATACAGGTAGTCATGCAGCTTGTCCACCACGGCCCATTTTAGGGCCAAGAATTCCAGTTTGTGGACCGGATAGTTCTGCTCACTAAGAGTCAAGCTTCGGCTCGCATAGGCCACAGGACGTAGCCCGGTCTCATACTTCTGATGCAATACCGCTCCCAGCCCGCTAAGGCTAGCATCGACATGTAGGACATATTCCCGTTCTGGATCCGCATAGGCCAAGACTGGAGCCTGAGTGAGGCTAGTCTTTAAATTCAGGAAGGCCTGTTCACATTCTGGGGTCCATTTCTCCCCAAAGGGCGTCTGCGCCGTGACCCCCTTCCTCTCGGTTTCCCCTGGGTACACCCTCAGAAGATCGTTCAGCCGCTTTGCTTTGCTAGAGTAGCCTTCCACGAACCGCCGATAATAGCCACAAAATCCCAAAAACGACCGCAGCTCTTGAATATTTTGAGGCCTAGGCCAGTTCTATCTTCCCAGTACCACCGCTTCTATCTTCCCAGGATCGGTGGACACCCCTTCAGCCGATACGATGTGGCCCACATACGTCACAGAGGACCGACAGAATTTACATTTGTCCAGAGATAGTTTGAGGCCTTCCCCCTGAAGCCTATCCAACACCTTCATTAGTCTCTCGGAGTGTTCTTCTAGAGTCCGCCCAAACACTATAATATCGTCCAGGTACACCAGGCATTCTTGCGGGTTCAGGTCTCCGAGAGTTTTTTCCATTAATCGCTGGAACGTGGCGGGTGCCCCGCAGATCCCTTGCGGCATGCGAGTGAACTGATAAAACCCCACGGGGCAGATGAAGGCCGTCTTTTCTTGGTCCTCCTGCCCCATGGGTACCTGGTAATACCCCGACCGGAGGTCGAGTACACTGAACCAAGTACTTCCCGTCAGAGCGTTCAATAAATCTTCGATTCGGGGCAGCGTGTATTGATCGGGAATGGTGCGGTTATTCAGTGTTCGGTAGTCCACGCATAAGCGTACGGTCCCGTTCTTCTTGCGGACTACCACAATGGGCGAGGCGTAAGGACTCCGGGACCCTTGCACGATCCCAGCCCTCTCCATTTCGGCGATTAACCTTCTCACTTCGTCTACGTCCCGGGGGGGCGAGTCGTCGAGAACGTTCCCGGAAGGGAGTAGCATCACTCATTCGGATGGTGTGGCGGGCACTGCGGCTGCATCCCACATCCATGTCACTGGTGGAGAACACCTGTTGGCGTTTTTGTAACTCGATCCGCAGCCTTTCCCTCCACTCCTCGGGGAGCGGAGAATCCCCAAAGTCGAATTCTAGCCAGGATCCGGAGGTATGACCATAGTTATGGGGTCGCCCCGTTACGCTCTTCTCTTCGGGAGTCACGGGGTATATTCTGCCTAGTGGCTGGCGTCGATCAATGCTCATGGGATATGGGGAGATATTTTGCACGTATACCCAGGTGCGCTCAGGGATTTTTCCAGGCCACTTCTTTACGGAGGCCAACACTTCGTAGCCCAGCCGGTGCTCATATTGGGCCACACTTTCTAAGGAGAAGAGCTGATCCTCCGGGCGTCGATCCGGGTAGTGGCATGCGACCATCATCCTTCCTTCCCCCGGGGGAATTTGAGTCAGTCCCCACTCTTGACTATAGAGCATCCCATGCTCTTCTTCTGTCGCGATTTTCCCGCAGACCTCTTGGAGAGCAGGGCAGTCGGCCAGGGCCAGCAACGGGGCTTCTCCCGCCTCTTGCAAATACATGCCGAACACCGCGCGCACAATGTCAGCGTTAGTGCCCAAGATGATCGGTGCACTGGGGTGATCCTGCGGTTCAGGGCACACTAGGGCCTCCACTTCCATGGGATGATGTTTACCAGTGTTCAGCTGTGGAATGTCTAACTGCACCTTTACTACGCCGTCTATGGGGTAATCCTCATGACTCAATCCCCTCAGTCGCAAGGCATCCGCAGAGAGTAACGGTAATCGATGGAGGTGTTGATCGTAGAAGGGCCGGTATACGATGGTCACCTGAGATCCCGTGTCCAGTAATGCAGCGGCGTAGATGCCTTCGATCACTACCCGAATGATGGTGGCGGGGCCGATCCGGCTGCTTGGGGATGGCGGCGACGTTCCTCCACCCTCCAGAGTCTTGCACGGCATTGACTGCGCGGGCCGGGAGGCCGTTTTCCGTAAGGTGGGGCAACGGGCACGCAGATGTCCCATCTTCCCGCACGCGTAGCACTGAATCTGGCTGAGGTAATTCTCGCTTTTCCCGTTTGGTGAGCTTCGCCCAGTCGAGAGACGAGGGCGGGGCGCCACTGGCGTGCTGGCGTCCTCGGGGTCGGGATCGAGGTCCCCAGGTTCAGGTCCGTCGGCCTTGGGTTCCACTTTCTTGACTTCCTGACTGCCGGGCGGGGGCTTTCTCCCCGGAGCCAGGTCACGTCCTAACAACACCGTCTCGTGCGCTTGGACCCGATCCATTAGGTCGTGAAACGATAAAGCTTGCCCGGGAGTTAGACAGCTACTAACCCGTACCGACACGGGGTGTAGGGGCAGGAGCCCCCTCAACAGCTGAGTGGTGCGCAGTCCATTGGCTTCTATCCTTGGCACCACGCCCTTCCTCACCAGGTTCCATAAGTCCAGGTGTAGCCGCCTGAGGAAGTCGGATACCATTTCCCCTTCCTTCTGGGCTAACGCGTGAAATTTGGCCATCAACGCATAAGTATCCACCGGAGCCCCATACGCCTTTGTCAGACAGTAGATGAGATCTGCTGCATCAGCTTCCGGATTGTCATCTCGGTAGTAGTGCACCATGTGGGACGCGGGGGGCCGCAAGCACTCAACGATGCGTTGTCTCCGGACCGCGTCCGTGCAGGTCCATTCAGGCAGCACTTGTTCTGTGTGATCCAACCAGTCCTCTATCCCTACTTCCCCTTGGGGTGTGGGTTTCTCGCCGGAGAAGGCCTTTAACTTCCTATACTGGAGCGACTGGGTTGTGTTGTGGAGAGCGGCTGCTATCGCGGGAATAGAGGTGTCTCCCGGTAGGCTATCCCCGACTGCGGGGTAAGTGTCTAGTCTGGATAAGCTAAGTCGGTTGAGGCCGGATCGCAGGCCTGGCGGGGTGGCCGAGGAGCCTAGGTTCAGGGCTGCTGGCCAGCACGGTTGCAGGCCACGGTCAGGGGAATGGTCTGTGACCCCAGTCGCGGCACCTACTGCGGCTGTATGCTCTCTCTGTGGGGTGGAAGTGGCCAGGGGCGCAGGGGCGTCCGCCTGGACTATGGGGCAGCGCACCCCCGGGGCCTCGGGCAGCAGCAGTATACGGGGCAAGGCCTCTGGGCATATATCTTGTTCAGTGGCATACAAGACCCGGCGCCAGGCCTGGTCGCGGTCATAGAAATGATCTTGTACTTGGGCATTGTCCAGGAGCGGGAGTTTGCGGACTTGCTCGGTCACTGTACCTAACGAGATTGTGGCGGGAACATGGCCCAGCGCGAAAGCACGATTTAGGGGAATCCCGCGCCGCTGGGCCCACTTGCGCACCTCGAGCGCCGAGGGCACCGACATGATGTGTTTTGGTTGCACAATACGAACAAAAAAATGAGGGGGCACCCCAGGTCTAAGTATCTCAGCAGCGCCTCCAAATGTAGCCCTTTTTGTGAATCCTGGATTGAAAGGAACTACTGGTGTACTGTATATACCTGTAGGTTCAGGAGCTCTGAGCCTCCGCCATGGGAGAGCCTGGGGTCATACCCTTAACTATCATGGTGCAGCGCCTCCACTTACCCAGGATCCCCATATTAGAGAATCTGCCCTGAGTAAGAAACATACAACGATTTGTGCAACGGGCAACCTTTTACTATTGCAATATGAAATGCACGATTATAGAATATACATAACACATCATAACCCTTATACTCTATGTATATAGCACATCATGTAAAACACACACACAGTGGCTCAGCCACACCTTGTTCGGTATAATGTCCTGTACACAGGTGGCTCTGCCACTCTCCCTAGGAGTATGTCCTGTAACTAGTGTCTGTACAGCATAGTACGCTGGCACACTGGTGCCCCCAATTAGTTAGTGGGAGGCGGGATCAGCGCCTGATGACCGGTGTAGGTGCACTTGCTGATTAAAGATACCTTCCGGTCACTACGGTGACCACACCACTTCACACAGGTACTCAGTGTTGCTCCAGCCTTGCGCCGACACTCCGTGATGCTGTGAGGTCTGTCCGCCAGACCAAGATGGCGTCCGCCACTCCGCAGCTGAACCGCACTAAAGGATGGGTCCCTAACTACTACGGCCGTCCCTACAAAAGCGGCACCCTACGATGACAGGGGTAATGCTCCTGGGGGCTGGGGAATGTCTCTCACCTAAGCGGAAGGGTCACTGACCCTCCGCTCGCGCACACGAGGTTCCGCCGCCTTCCTCCTTCACCTCTCACTCGTGTGTCCCACCGCCCACACGCATCCTGTCTCCTCTATATAGAGTCTCGCACCCTATTGGTCCCCAGCCTCAGCTGACTCTCCCACAGTTCAGAGTTCAGAGTGCAACCCCCAAAGTCTCTCCAGATTGGTTGCCGTTCGCGCGCTTTCCTCGCGCATGCGCAGCCTGACTCTTACTCAGTGACCTTACTGGCAAAAGAACAGTATGCGCTTCCTATGTCAGTGACAGCGCGGAACCATACATATATATGTATACACATCCTTACATATATATGTATGTATGTATGTATGTCTTTATTTACATAGCACCCACAGCTGTACTTGGCGCTTTAGGCTAAGGCCCCGCTCCCTCAGTCAGCGCTCCCGCACTGCAGACAGGCGGGGCGCTGACAGACACAGACCGCGATATGCGGTCTGTAGGGAGCGGGAGCCGGAGAGGAGGTGGGCGGGAGTGGGAGGTTTGAGCGGGAGGGGGGGCGTGGCTTGAGCGGAGGGACCCGCAACTCTACCCCCCCTCCCTCCCTCCACGGGCGCGGGCTGGCACTCATACACACACGCAGACACACACACACAGACACACACACACAAACAGAGGCAGGCACTCACGCACGCAGACACACACATACACACACACGCAGGTACTCTCACACACGCACGCACGCACGCAGGCACTCATACACACACACACACACAGACAGGCACCTACGCTGCTTTCGCCTCACACTCCTCCCCGCTCCCAAAGCCTCCCCTCCTCCCGAAGCCTCCCCTCCTCATTGGCTCACAGCAACACCACGTGACGCGTCAACGCTAGGGATCACCATTCTCTTGTATCCTGTAGCGGCTGACGCGTCACAGCGTGTAGTGAGCTGTGCAGCCAGGGGGGACCGGGACCGGCTCCGCAAGATTCCCCTGCTGGTGGGGAACTCGCGTGTGGCCGCCCGTGCCAGGCCTTACAAGAGAGACAGCAGAGTACAGGGAATTATAGTATAATAAATGCAACAAATAAGAGCAAACCGGAAAGGAAATCCCTGCCCCGTAGATCTTACAATCTAATTCATTAGCATAGGTTTTACACTAATTAACCCACTTTACGCTGGAGGGTGCAGCAATGTGTTGCTTTCCAGCGCTGAAGGTGTTAAATGGCACAGAGCACAGCAATATCAAGGTTATTTGATTGCAGTCATTGTTAAATAAGACATCTTCTGTTCTTAATCACGGCACAGCCATTAATCCGGTAATTATTTCGCTGCATTGTCATATGAAAGGACGGTAATCAGTAATATTCAAAGCGGTGCTGCATTACTAATAGCGATATGATCATAATTAAAAAACCATGGAAGGGAAAAAAAATACAATAATTGAGTGTTTTGGAGGGGCCCTGGAATTACTGACATATTCCACAGACCCATATGTATGGCACTATTGTAGTTACTGTGTTGTAGGTAAACCATTTCCCTTCTGTATACACCAAGCACCTTCTCCCTCACAATCAGTATACACTATACAGTACTGCCCGCTGCTCTCCTGCGCTGATACATACAGTACTGCCCGCTCCTCTCCTGCGCTGATACATACAGTACTGCCCACTCCTCTCCTGCGCTGATAAATACAGTACTGCCTGTTCCTCTCCTGTGCTGATACATACAGTACTGCCCGCTCCTCTCCTGCGCTGATACATACAGTACTGCCCGCTCCTCTCCTGCGCTGATACATACAGTACTGCCCGCTCCTCTCCTGCGCTGATACATACAGTACTGCCCGCTCCTCTCCTGTGCTGATACATACAGTACTGCCCGCTCCTCTCCTGCGCTGATAAATACAGTACTGCCCGCTCCTCTCCTGCGCTGATACATACAGTACTGCCCGCTCCTCTCCTGCGCTGATACATACAGTACTGCCCGCTCCTCTCCTGCGCTGATAAATACAGTACTGCCCGCTCCTCTCCTGTGCTGATACATACAGTACTGCCCGCTCCTCTCCTGCGCTGATACATATAGTACTGCCTGCTCCTCTCCTGCGCTGATAAATACAGTACTGCCCGTTCCTCTCCTGTGCTTATAAATACAGTACTGCCCGCTCCTCTCCTGCGCTGATACATACAGTACTGCCCGCTCCTCTCCTGTGCTGATAAATACAGTACTGCCTGCTCCTCTCCTGCGCTGATAAATACTGTACTGCCCGCTCCCCTACTGCGCTGATAAAAACAGTACTGCCCGCTCCTCTCCTGCGCTGATAAATACTGTACTGCCCGCTCCCCTCCTGCGCTGATAAATACAGTACTGCCCGCTCCTCTCCTGCGCTGATAAATACAGTACTGCCCGCTCCTCTACTGCGCTGATAAATACAATACTGCCCGCTCCTCTCCTGGGCTGATAAATACTGTACTGCCCGCTCCTCTCCTGTGCTGATAAATACAGTACTGCCCGCTCCTCTCCTGCGCTGATAAATACTGTATTGCCCGCTCCCCTCCTGCGCTGATAAATACAATACTGCCCGCTCCTCTCCTGTGCTGATAAATACAGTACTGCTCACTCCACTCCTGTGCTGATAAATACAGTACTGCCCGCTCCTCTCCTGCGCTGATACATACAGTACTGCCCGCTCCTCTCCTGCACTGATAAATACAGTACTGCCCCGCTCCTCTCCTGTGCTGATAAATACAGTACTGCCCGCTCCTCTCCTGCGCTGATACATACAGTACTGCCCGCTCCTCTCCTGCGCTGATAAATACAGTACTGCCCGCTCCTCTCCTGCGCTGATAAATACAGTACTGCCCCGCTCCTCTCCTGGGCTGATATATACAGTACTGCCCGCTCCTCTCCTGTGCTGATACATACAGTACTGCCCGCTCCTGTGCTGATACATACAGTACTGCCTGCTCCTCTCCTGCGCTGATAAATACAGTACTGCCCGTTCCTCTCCTGCGCTGATAAATACAGTACTGCCCGCTCCTCTCCTGTGCTGATACATACATTACTGCCCGCTCCTCTCCTGTGCTGATCAATACTGTACTGCCCGCTCCTCTCCTGCGCTGATAAATACAGTACTGCCCCGCTCTTCTCCTGTGCTGATAAATACAGTACTGCCCGCTCCTCTCCTGTGCTGATACAGTACTGCCCGCTCCTCTCCTGATAAATACAGTACTGCCCGCTCCTCTCCTGCGCTGATAAATACTGTACTGCCCGCTCCTCTCCTGCGCTGATAAATACAGTACTGCCTGCTCCCCTACTGCGCTGATAAATACAGTACTGTTCGCTCCTCTCCTGCGCTGATAAATACTGTACTGCCCGCTCCTCTCCTGTGCTGATAAATACAGTACTGCCCCGCTCTTCTCCTGTGCTGATAAATACAGTACTGCCCGCTCCTCTCCTGCGCTGATACAGTACTGCCCGCTCCTCTCCTGATAAATACAGTACTGCCCGCTCCTCTCCTGCGCTGATAAATACTGTACTGCCCGCTCCTCTCCTGCGCTGATAAATACAGTACTGCCTGCTCCCCTACTGCGCTGATAAATACAGTACTGTTCGCTCCTCTCCTGCGCTGATAAATACAATACTGCCCGCTCCTGTCCTGTGCTGATACATACAGTACTGCCCGCTCCTCTCCTGTGCTGATACATACAGTACTGCTCACTCCTCTCCTGCGCTGATCAATACAGTACTGCCCGCTCCTCTCCTGCGCTGATAAAAACAGTACTGCCCGCTCCTCTCCTGTGCTGATACATACAGTACTGCCCTCTCCTCTCCTGCGCTGATAAATACAGTACTGCCGCTCCTCTCCTGTGCTGATACATACAGTACTGCTCACTCCTCTCCTGCGCTGATCAATACAGTACTGCCCGCTCCTCTCCTGCGCTGATAAATACAGTACTGCCCGCTCCCCTCCTGTGCTGATACATACAGTACTGCTCACTCCTCTCCTGCGCTGATCAATACAGTACTGCCCGCTCCTCTCCTGTGCTGATAAATACAGTACTGCCCGCTCCCCTCATGCGCTGATAAATACTGTACTGCCCGCTCTTTTCCTGTGCTGATAAATACAGTACTGCCCGCTCCTCTCCTGCGCTGATAAATACTGTACTGCCCGCTCCTCTCCTGCGCTGATAAATACAGTACTGCCTGCTCGCCTACTGCGCTGATAAATACAGTACTGCCCGCTCCTCTCCTGCGCTGATAAATACAATACTGCCCGCTCCTCTCCTGCGCTGATCAATACAGTACTGCCCGCTCCTCTCCTGTGCTGATACATACAGTACTGCCTGCTCCTCTCCTGTGCTGATACATACAGTACTGCTCACTCCTCTCCTGTGCTGATACATACAGTACTGCTCGCTCCTCTCCTGCGCTGATAAATACAGTACTGCCTGCTCCCCTACTGCGCTGATAAATACAGTACTGTTCGCTCCTCTCCTGCGCTGATAAATACAATACTGCCCGCTCCTCTCCTGTGCTGATACATACAGTACTGCCCGCTCCTCTCCTGTGCTGATACATACAGTACTGCTCACTCCTCTCCTGCGCTGATCAATACAGTACTGCCCGCTCCTCTCCTGCGCTGATAAAAACAGTACTGCCCGCTCCTCTCCTGTGCTGATACATACAGTACTGCCCTCTCCTCTCCTGCGCTGATAAATACAGTACTGCCGCTCCTCTCCTGTGCTGATACATACAGTACTGCTCACTCCTCTCCTGCGCTGATCAATACAGTACTGCCCGCTCCTCTCCTGCGCTGATAAATACAGTACTGCCCTCTCCCCTCCTGTGCTGATACATACAGTACTGCTCACTCCTCTCCTGCGCTGATCAATACAGTACTGCCCGCTCCTCTCCTGTGCTGATAAATACAGTACTGCCCGCTCCCCTCATGCGCTGATAAATACTGTACTGCCCGCTCTTTTCCTGTGCTGATAAATACAGTACTGCCCGCTCCTCTCCTGCGCTGATAAATACTGTACTGCCCGCTCCTCTCCTGCGCTGATAAATACAGTACTGCCTGCTCCCCTACTGCGCTGATAAATACAGTACTGCCCGCTCCTCTCCTGCGCTGATAAATACAATACTGCCCGCTCCTCTCCTGCGCTGATCAATACAGTACTGCCCGCTCCTCTCCTGTGCTGATACATACAGTACTGCCTGCTCCTCTCCTGTGCTGATACATACAGTACTGCTCACTCCTCTCCTGTGCTGATACATACAGTACTGCTCGCTCCTCTCCTGCGCTGATAAATACAGTACTGCCCGCTCCTCTCCTGTGCTGATACATACAGTACTGCTCACTCCTCTCCTGTGCTGATACATACAGTACTGCTCGCTCCTCTCCTGCGCTGATAAATACAGTACTGCCCGCTCCCCTCCTGCGCTGATACATACAGTAATGCCCGCTCCTCTCCTGCGCTGATAAATACAGTACTGCCCGCTCCTCTCCTGCGCTGATACATACAGTACTGCCCGCTCCCCTCCTGCGCTGATAAATACAGTACTGCCCGCTCCTCTCCTGCGCTGATAAATACAGTACTGCCCGCTCCCCTCCTGCGCTGATACATACAGTACTGCCCGCTCCCCTCCTGCGCTGATACATACAGTAATGCCCGCTCCTCTCCTGCGCTGATAAATACAGTACTGTTCGCTCCTCTCCTGCGCTGATAAATACAATACTGCCCGCTCCTCTCCTGTGCTGATACATACAGTACTGCCCGCTCCTCTCCTGTGCTGATACATACAGTACTGCTCACTCCTCTCCTGCGCTGATCAATACAGTACTGCCCGCTCCTCTCCTGCGCTGATAAAAACAGTACTGCCCGCTCCTCTCCTGTGCTGATACATACAGTACTGCCCTCTCCTCTCCTGCGCTGATAAATACAGTACTGCCGCTCCTCTCCTGTGCTGATACATACAGTACTGCTCACTCCTCTCCTGCGCTGATCAATACAGTACTGCCCGCTCCTCTCCTGCGCTGATAAATACAGTACTGCCCGCTCCCCTCCTGTGCTGATACATACAGTACTGCTCACTCCTCTCCTGCGCTGATCAATACAGTACTGCCCGCTCCTCTCCTGTGCTGATAAATACAGTACTGCCCGCTCCCCTCATGCGCTGATAAATACTGTACTGCCCGCTCTTTTCCTGTGCTGATAAATACAGTACTGCCCGCTCCTCTCCTGCGCTGATAAATACTGTACTGCCCGCTCCTCTCCTGCGCTGATAAATACAGTACTGCCTGCTCCCCTACTGCGCTGATAAATACAGTACTGCCCGCTCCTCTCCTGCGCTGATAAATACAATACTGCCCGCTCCTCTCCTGCGCTGATCAATACAGTACTGCCCGCTCCTCTCATGCGCTGATAAATACTGTACTGCCCGCTCTTTTCCTGTGCTGATAAATACAGTACTGCCCGCTCCTCTCCTGCGCTGATAAATACTGTACTGCCCGCTCCTCTCCTGCGCTGATAAATACAGTACTGCCTGCTCCCCTACTGCGCTGATAAATACAGTACTGCCCGCTCCTCTCCTGCGCTGATAAATACAATACTGCCCGCTCCTCTCCTGCGCTGATCAATACAGTACTGCCCGCTCCTCTCCTGTGCTGATACATACAGTACTGCCTGCTCCTCTCCTGTGCTGATACATACAGTACTGCTCACTCCTCTCCTGTGCTGATACATACAGTACTGCTAGCTCCTCTCCTGCGCTGATAAATACAGTACTGCCCGCTCCTCTCCTGTGCTGATACATACAGTACTGCTCACTCCTCTCCTGTGCTGATACATACAGTACTGCTCGCTCCTCTCCTGCGCTGATAAATACAGTACTGCCCGCTCCTCTCCTGCGCTGATAAATACAGTACTGCCCGCTCCCCTCCTGCGCTGATACATACAGTAATGCCCGCTCCTCTCCTGCGCTGATAAATACAGTACTGCCCGCTCCTCTCCTGCGCTGATACATACAGTACTGCCCGCTCCCCTCCTGCGCTGATAAATACAGTACTGCCCGCTCCTCTCCTGCGCTGATAAATACAGTACTGCCCGCTCCCCTCCTGCGCTGATACATACAGTACTGCCCGCTCCCCTCCTGCGCTGATACATACAGTAATGCCCGCTCCTCTCCTGCGCTGATAAATACAGTACTGCCCACTCCTCTCCTGTGCTGATACATACAGTACTGCCCGCTTCTGTGCTGATACATACAGTACTGCTCGCTCCTCTCCTGCGCTGATAAATACAGTACTGCCCGCTCCTCTCCTGCGCTGATAAATACAGTACTGCCCGCTCCCCTCCTGCGCTGATACATACAGTAATGCCCGCTCCTCTCCTGCGCTGATAAATACAGTACTGCCCGCTCCTCTCCTGCGCTGATACATACAGTACTGCCCGCTCCCCTCCTGCGCTGATAAATACAGTACTGCCCGCTCCTCTCCTGCGCTGATAAATACAGTACTGCCCGCTCCCCTCCTGCGCTGATACATACAGTACTGCCCGCTCCCCTCCTGCGCTGATCAATACTGTACTGCCCGCTCCTCTCCTGCGCTGATAAATACAGTACTGCCCCGCTCTTCTCCTGTGCTGATAAATACAGTACTGCCCGCTCCTCTCCTGTGCTGATACAGTACTGCCCGCTCCTCTCCTGATAAATACAGTACTGCCCGCTCCTCTCCTGCGCTGATAAATACTGTACTGCCCGCTCCTCTCCTGCGCTGATAAATACAGTACTGCCTGCTCCCCTACTGCGCTGATAAATACAGTACTGTTCGCTCCTCTCCTGCGCTGATAAATACAATACTGCCCGCTCCTGTCCTGTGCTGATACATACAGTACTGCCCGCTCCTCTCCTGTGCTGATACATACAGTACTGCTCACTCCTCTCCTGCGCTGATCAATACAGTACTGCCCGCTCCTCTCCTGCGCTGATAAAAACAGTACTGCCCGCTCCTCTCCTGTGCTGATACATACAGTACTGCCCTCTCCTCTCCTGCGCTGATAAATACAGTACTGCCGCTCCTCTCCTGTGCTGATACATACAGTACTGCTCACTCCTCTCCTGCGCTGATCAATACAGTACTGCCCGCTCCTCTCCTGCGCTGATAAATACAGTACTGCCCGCTCCCCTCCTGTGCTGATACATACAGTACTGCTCACTCCTCTCCTGCGCTGATCAATACAGTACTGCCCGCTCCTCTCCTGTGCTGATAAATACAGTACTGCCCGCTCCCCTCATGCGCTGATAAATACTGTACTGCCCGCTCTTTTCCTGTGCTGATAAATACAGTACTGCCCGCTCCTCTCCTGCGCTGATAAATACTGTACTGCCGCTCCTCTCCTGTGCTGATACATACAGTACTGCCTGCTCCCCTACTGCGCTGATAAAAACAGTACTGCCCGCTCCTCTCCTGTGCTGATACATACAGTACTGCCCTCTCCTCTCCTGCGCTGATAAATACAGTACTGCCGCTCCTCTCCTGTGCTGATACATACAGTACTGCTCACTCCTCTCCTGCGCTGATCAATACAGTACTGCCCGCTCCTCTCCTGCGCTGATAAATACAGTACTGCCCGCTCCCCTCCTGTGCTGATACATACAGTACTGCTCGCTCCTCTCCTGATAAATACAGTACTGCCCGCTCCTCTCCTGCGCTGATAAATACTGTACTGCCCGCTCCTCTCCTGCGCTGATAAATACAGTACTGCCTGCTCCCCTACTGCGCTGATAAATACAGTACTGTTCGCTCCTCTCCTGCGCTGATAAATACAATACTGCCCGCTCCTGTCCTGTGCTGATACATACAGTACTGCCCGCTCCTCTCCTGTGCTGATACATACAGTACTGCTCACTCCTCTCCTGCGCTGATCAATACAGTACTGCCCGCTCCTCTCCTGCGCTGATAAAAACAGTACTGCCCGCTCCTCTCCTGTGCTGATACATACAGTACTGCCCTCTCCTCTCCTGCGCTGATAAATACAGTACTGCCGCTCCTCTCCTGTGCTGATACATACAGTACTGCTCACTCCTCTCCTGCGCTGATCAATACAGTACTGCCCGCTCCTCTCCTGCGCTGATAAATACAGTACTGCCCGCTCCCCTCCTGTGCTGATACATACAGTACTGCTCACTCCTCTCCTGCGCTGATCAATACAGTACTGCCCGCTCCTCTCCTGTGCTGATAAATACAGTACTGCCCGCTCCCCTCATGCGCTGATAAATACTGTACTGCCCGCTCTTTTCCTGTGCTGATAAATACAGTACTGCCCGCTCCTCTCCTGCGCTGATAAATACTGTACTGCCGCTCCTCTCCTGTGCTGATACATACAGTACTGCTCACTCCTCTCCTGCGCTGATCAATACAGTACTGCCCGCTCCTCTCCTGCGCTGATAAATACAGTACTGCCCGCTCCCCTCCTGTGCTGATACATACAGTACTGCTCACTCCTCTCCTGCGCTGATCAATACAGTACTGCCCGCTCCTCTCCTGTGCTGATAAATACAGTACTGCCCGCTCCTCTCCTGTGCTGATAAATACAGTACTGCCCGCTCCTCTCCTGCGCTGATACAGTACTGCCCGCTCCTCTCCTGATAAATACAGTACTGCCCGCTCCTCTCCTGCGCTGATAAATACTGTACTGCCCGCTCCTCTCCTGCGCTGATAAATACAGTACTGCCTGCTCCCCTACTGCGCTGATAAATACAGTACTGTTCGCTCCTCTCCTGCGCTGATAAATACAATACTGCCCGCTCCTGTCCTGTGCTGATACATACAGTACTGCCCGCTCCTCTCCTGTGCTGATACATACAGTACTGCTCACTCCTCTCCTGCGCTGATCAATACAGTACTGCCCGCTCCTCTCCTGCGCTGATAAAAACAGTACTGCCCGCTCCTCTCCTGTGCTGATACATACAGTACTGCCCTCTCCTCTCCTGCGCTGATAAATACAGTACTGCCGCTCCTCTCCTGTGCTGATACATACAGTACTGCTCACTCCTCTCCTGCGCTGATCAATACAGTACTGCCCGCTCCTCTCCTGCGCTGATAAATACAGTACTGCCCGCTCCCCTCCTGTGCTGATACATACAGTACTGCTCACTCCTCTCCTGCGCTGATCAATACAGTACTGCCCGCTCCTCTCCTGTGCTGATAAATACAGTACTGCCCGCTCCCCTCATGCGCTGATAAATACTGTACTGCCCGCTCTTTTCCTGTGCTGATAAATACAGTACTGCCCGCTCCTCTCCTGCGCTGATAAATACTGTACTGCCCGCTCCTCTCCTGCGCTGATAAATACAGTACTGCCTGCTCGCCTACTGCGCTGATAAATACAGTACTGCCCGCTCCTCTCCTGCGCTGATAAATACAATACTGCCCGCTCCTCTCCTGCGCTGATCAATACAGTACTGCCCGCTCCTCTCCTGTGCTGATACATACAGTACTGCCTGCTCCTCTCCTGTGCTGATACATACAGTACTGCTCACTCCTCTCCTGTGCTGATACATACAGTACTGCTCGCTCCTCTCCTGCGCTGATAAATACAGTACTGCCTGCTCCCCTACTGCGCTGATAAATACAGTACTGTTCGCTCCTCTCCTGCGCTGATAAATACAATACTGCCCGCTCCTCTCCTGTGCTGATACATACAGTACTGCCCGCTCCTCTCCTGTGCTGATACATACAGTACTGCTCACTCCTCTCCTGCGCTGATCAATACAGTACTGCCCGCTCCTCTCCTGCGCTGATAAAAACAGTACTGCCCGCTCCTCTCCTGTGCTGATACATACAGTACTGCCCTCTCCTCTCCTGCGCTGATAAATACAGTACTGCCGCTCCTCTCCTGTGCTGATACATACAGTACTGCTCACTCCTCTCCTGCGCTGATCAATACAGTACTGCCCGCTCCTCTCCTGCGCTGATAAATACAGTACTGCCCTCTCCCCTCCTGTGCTGATACATACAGTACTGCTCACTCCTCTCCTGCGCTGATCAATACAGTACTGCCCGCTCCTCTCCTGTGCTGATAAATACAGTACTGCCCGCTCCCCTCATGCGCTGATAAATACTATACTGCCCGCTCTTTTCCTGTGCTGATAAATACAGTACTGCCCGCTCCTCTCCTGCGCTGATAAATACTGTACTGCCCGCTCCTCTCCTGCGCTGATAAATACAGTACTGCCTGCTCCCCTACTGCGCTGATAAATACAGTACTGCCCGCTCCTCTCCTGCGCTGATAAATACAATACTGCCCGCTCCTCTCCTGCGCTGATCAATACAGTACTGCCCGCTCCTCTCCTGTGCTGATACATACAGTACTGCCTGCTCCTCTCCTGTGCTGATACATACAGTACTGCTCACTCCTCTCCTGTGCTGATACATACAGTACTGCTCGCTCCTCTCCTGCGCTGATAAATACAGTACTGCCCGCTCCTCTCCTGTGCTGATACATACAGTACTGCTCACTCCTCTCCTGTGCTGATACATACAGTACTGCTCGCTCCTCTCCTGCGCTGATAAATACAGTACTGCCCGCTCCCCTCCTGCGCTGATACATACAGTAATGCCCGCTCCTCTCCTGCGCTGATAAATACAGTACTGCCCGCTCCTCTCCTGCGCTGATACATACAGTACTGCCCGCTCCCCTCCTGCGCTGATAAATACAGTACTGCCCGCTCCTCTCCTGCGCTGATAAATACAGTACTGCCCGCTCCCCTCCTGCGCTGATACATACAGTACTGCCCGCTCCCCTCCTGCGCTGATACATACAGTAATGCCCGCTCCTCTCCTGCGCTGATAAATACAGTACTGTTCGCTCCTCTCCTGCGCTGATAAATACAATACTGCCCGCTCCTCTCCTGTGCTGATACATACAGTACTGCCCGCTCCTCTCCTGTGCTGATACATACAGTACTGCTCACTCCTCTCCTGCGCTGATCAATACAGTACTGCCCGCTCCTCTCCTGCGCTGATAAAAACAGTACTGCCCGCTCCTCTCCTGTGCTGATACATACAGTACTGCCCTCTCCTCTCCTGCGCTGATAAATACAGTACTGCCGCTCCTCTCCTGTGCTGATACATACAGTACTGCTCACTCCTCTCCTGCGCTGATCAATACAGTACTGCCCGCTCCTCTCCTGCGCTGATAAATACAGTACTGCCCGCTCCCCTCCTGTGCTGATACATACAGTACTGCTCACTCCTCTCCTGCGCTGATCAATACAGTACTGCCCGCTCCTCTCCTGTGCTGATAAATACAGTACTGCCCGCTCCCCTCATGCGCTGATAAATACTGTACTGCCCGCTCTTTTCCTGTGCTGATAAATACAGTACTGCCCGCTCCTCTCCTGCGCTGATAAATACTGTACTGCCCGCTCCTCTCCTGCGCTGATAAATACAGTACTGTTCGCTCCTCTCCTGCGCTGATAAATACAATACTGCCCGCTCCTCTCCTGTGCTGATACATACAGTACTGCCCGCTCCTCTCCTGTGCTGATACATACAGTACTGCTCACTCCTCTCCTGCGCTGATCAATACAGTACTGCCCGCTCCTCTCCTGCGCTGATAAAAACAGTACTGCCCGCTCCTCTCCTGTGCTGATACATACAGTACTGCCCTCTCCTCTCCTGCGCTGATAAATACAGTACTGCCGCTCCTCTCCTGTGCTGATACATACAGTACTGCTCACTCCTCTCCTGCGCTGATCAATACAGTACTGCCCGCTCCTCTCCTGCGCTGATAAATACAGTACTGCCCTCTCCCCTCCTGTGCTGATACATACAGTACTGCTCACTCCTCTCCTGCGCTGATCAATACAGTACTGCCCGCTCCTCTCCTGTGCTGATAAATACAGTACTGCCCGCTCCCCTCATGCGCTGATAAATACTGTACTGCCCGCTCTTTTCCTGTGCTGATAAATACAGTACTGCCCGCTCCTCTCCTGCGCTGATAAATACTGTACTGCCCGCTCCTCTCCTGCGCTGATAAATACAGTACTGCCTGCTCCCCTACTGCGCTGATAAATACAGTACTGCCCGCTCCTCTCCTGCGCTGATAAATACAATACTGCCCGCTCCTCTCCTGCGCTGATCAATACAGTACTGCCCGCTCCTCTCCTGTGCTGATACATACAGTACTGCCTGCTCCTCTCCTGTGCTGATACATACAGTACTGCTCACTCCTCTCCTGTGCTGATACATACAGTACTGCTCGCTCCTCTCCTGCGCTGATAAATACAGTACTGCCCGCTCCTCTCCTGTGCTGATACATACAGTACTGCTCACTCCTCTCCTGTGCTGATACATACAGTACTGCTCGCTCCTCTCCTGCGCTGATAAATACAGTACTGCCCGCTCCCCTCCTGCGCTGATACATACAGTAATGCCCGCTCCTCTCCTGCGCTGATAAATACAGTACTGCCCGCTCCTCTCCTGCGCTGATACATACAGTACTGCCCGCTCCCCTCCTGTGCTGATAAATACAGTACTGCCCGCTCCTCTCCTGCGCTGATAAATACAGTACTGCCCGCTCCCCTCCTGCGCTGATACATACAGTACTGCCCGCTCCCCTCCTGCGCTGATACATACAGTAATGCCCGCTCCTCTCCTGCGCTGATAAATACAGTACTGTTCGCTCCTCTCCTGCGCTGATAAATACAATACTGCCCGCTCCTCTCCTGTGCTGATACATACAGTACTGCCCGCTCCTCTCCTGTGCTGATACATACAGTACTGCTCACTCCTCTCCTGCGCTGATCAATACAGTACTGCCCGCTCCTCTCCTGCGCTGATAAAAACAGTACTGCCCGCTCCTCTCCTGTGCTGATACATACAGTACTGCCCTCTCCTCTCCTGCGCTGATAAATACAGTACTGCCGCTCCTCTCCTGTGCTGATACATACAGTACTGCTCACTCCTCTCCTGCGCTGATCAATACAGTACTGCCCGCTCCTCTCCTGCGCTGATAAATACAGTACTGCCCGCTCCCCTCCTGTGCTGATACATACAGTACTGCTCACTCCTCTCCTGCGCTGATCAATACAGTACTGCCCGCTCCTCTCCTGTGCTGATAAATACAGTACTGCCCGCTCCCCTCATGCGCTGATAAATACTGTACTGCCCGCTCTTTTCCTGTGCTGATAAATACAGTACTGCCCGCTCCTCTCCTGCGCTGATAAATACTGTACTGCCCGCTCCTCTCCTGCGCTGATAAATACAGTACTGCCTGCTCCCCTACTGCGCTGATAAATACAGTACTGCCCGCTCCTCTCCTGCGCTGATAAATACAATACTGCCCGCTCCTCTCCTGCGCTGATCAATACAGTACTGCCCGCTCCTCTCATGCGCTGATAAATACTGTACTGCCCGCTCTTTTCCTGTGCTGATAAATACAGTACTGCCCGCTCCTCTCCTGCGCTGATAAATACTGTACTGCCCGCTCCTCTCCTGCGCTGATAAATACAGTACTGCCTGCTCCCCTACTGCGCTGATAAATACAGTACTGCCCGCTCCTCTCCTGCGCTGATAAATACAATACTGCCCGCTCCTCTCCTGCGCTGATCAATACAGTACTGCCCGCTCCTCTCCTGTGCTGATACATACAGTACTGCCTGCTCCTCTCCTGTGCTGATACATACAGTACTGCTCACTCCTCTCCTGTGCTGATACATACAGTACTGCTAGCTCCTCTCCTGCGCTGATAAATACAGTACTGCCCGCTCCTCTCCTGTGCTGATACATACAGTACTGCTCACTCCTCTCCTGTGCTGATACATACAGTACTGCTCGCTCCTCTCCTGCGCTGATAAATACAGTACTGCCCGCTCCTCTCCTGCGCTGATAAATACAGTACTGCCCGCTCCCCTCCTGCGCTGATACATACAGTAATGCCCGCTCCTCTCCTGCGCTGATAAATACAGTACTGCCCGCTCCTCTCCTGCGCTGATACATACAGTACTGCCCGCTCCCCTCCTGCGCTGATAAATACAGTACTGCCCGCTCCTCTCCTGCGCTGATAAATACAGTACTGCCCGCTCCCCTCCTGCGCTGATACATACAGTACTGCCCGCTCCCCTCCTGCGCTGATACATACAGTAATGCCCGCTCCTCTCCTGCGCTGATAAATACAGTACTGCCCACTCCTCTCCTGTGCTGATACATACAGTACTGCCCGCTTCTGTGCTGATACATACAGTGCTGCCCGCTCCTCTCCTGTGCTGATACATACAGTACTGCCCGCTTCTGTGCTGATAAATACAGTACTGCCCGCTCCTCTCCTGTGCTGATACATACAGTACTGCCTGCTTCTGTGCTGATACATACAGTACTGCCCGCTCCTCTCCTGTGCTGATACATACAGTACTGCCCGCTCCTCTCCTGCGCTGATAAATACAGTACTGCCCGCTCCTCTCCTGTGCTGATACATACAGTACTGCCCGCTCCTCTCCTGTGCTGATACATACAGTACTGCCCGCTCCTCTCCTGTGCTGATACATACAGTACTGCCCGCTCCTCTCCTGCGCTGATAAATACAGTACTGCCCGCTCCTCTCCTGCGCTGATACATACAGTACTGCCCGCTCCTCTCCTGTGCTGATAAATACAGTACTGCCCGCTCCTGTGCTGATACATACAGTACTGCCCGCTCCTGTGCTGATACATACAGTACTGCCCGCTCCTGTGCTGATACATACAGTACTGCCCGCTCCTGTGCTGATAAATACAGTACTGCCCACTCCTCTCCTGCGCTGATACATACAGTACTGCCCGCTCCTGTGCTGATACATACAGTACTGCCCGCTCCTGTGCTAATACATACAGTACTGCCCGCTCCCCTCCTGCGCTGATACATACAGTAATGCCCGCTCCTCTCCTGCGCTGATAAATACAGTACTGCCCACTCCTCTCCTGTGCTGATACATACAGTACTGCCCGCTTCTGTGCTGATACATACAGTGCTGCCCGCTCCTCTCCTGTGCTGATACATACAGTACTGCCCGCTTCTGTGCTGATAAATACAGTACTGCCCGCTCCTCTCCTGTGCTGATACATACAGTACTGCCTGCTTCTGTGCTGATACATACAGTACTGCCCGCTCCTCTCCTGTGCTGATACATACAGTACTGCCCGCTCCTCTCCTGCGCTGATAAATACAGTACTGCCCGCTCCTCTCCTGTGCTGATACATACAGTACTGCCCGCTCCTCTCCTGTGCTGATACATACAGTACTGCCCGCTCCTCTCCTGTGCTGATACATACAGTACTGCCCGCTCCTCTCCTGTGCTGATAAATACAGTACTGCCCGCTCCTGTGCTGATACATACAGTACTGCCCGCTCCTGTGCTGATACATACAGTACTGCCCGCTCCTGTGCTGATACATACAGTACTGCCCGCTCCTGTGCTGATAAATACAGTACTGCCCACTCCTCTCCTGCGCTGATACATACAGTACTGCCCGCTCCTGTGCTGATACATACAGTACTGCCCGCTCCTGTGCTAATACATACAGTACTGCCCGCTCCTCTCCTGTGCTAATCGCTAGTTCCAGGGGTTAGGAGAGGAGCGGCACATTATTCACCAGCGCACCTGCATTAAGCAGCTGACTGAAGCAGGGAAAATCTCCGACCCACGGTTGCAATGGTACGTGCGTGTGTGTAGGTACTGTGCGTGTGTGTAGGTACTGTGCGTGTGTGTAGGTACTGTGCGTGTGTGTAGGTACTGTGCTTGTGTGTAGGTACTGCGCGTGTGTGTAGGTACTGTGCGTGTGTGTAGGTACTGTGCGTGTGTGTAGGTACTGTGCGTGTGTGTAGATACTGTGCGTGTGTGTAGGTACTGTGCGTGTGTGTAGGTACTGTGCGTGTGTGTAGGTACTGTGCGTGTGTGTAGGTACTGTGCGTGTGTGTAGGTACTGTGCGTGTGTGTAGGTACTGTGCGTGTGTGTAGGTACTGCGCTTGTGTGTAGGTACTGCGCGTGTGTGTAGGTACTGCGCGTGTGTGTAGGTACTGTGCTTGTGTGTAGGTACTGCGCGTGTGTGTAGGTACTGTGCGTGTGCGTAGGTACTGTGCGTGTGCGTAGGTACTGTGCGTGTGCGTAGGTACTGTGCGTGTGCGTAGGTACTGTGCGTGTGCGTAGGTACTGTGCGTGTGTGTAGGTACTGTGCGTGTGTGTAGGTACTGTGCGTGTGCGTAGGTACTGTGCGTGTGTGTAGGTACTGCGCGTGTGTGTAGGTAATGTGCGTGTGTGTAGGTAATGTGCGTGCGTGTGTAGGTAATGTGTGTAGGTACTGTGCGTGTGTGTAGGTACTGTGTGTAGGTAATGTGTGTAGGTAATTGTGTGTGTGTGTGTGTGTGTGTGTAGGTAATGTGTATGTGTGTAGGTAATGTGCGTGTGTGTAGGTACTGTGCGTGTGTGTAGGTACTGTGCGTGTGTGTAGGTAATGTGCGTGTGTGTAGGTAATGTGCGTGTGTGTAGGTAATGTGCGTGTGTGTGTGTGTGTGTGTGTGTGTGTGTGTGTGTGTGTGTGTGTGTGTGTGTGTGTGTGTGTGTGTAGGTAATGTGCGCCCCCTTTGAAGTATATCATATTGCCTACCACTGTTCTTTGCTCTGCCGAGCTTTGCTCTAAATTTGACGTACACACTGGATATATTAATCAAGAATGACGAAGGAACGAAGGAAGCTCTCGGTATTCACACCGTTAAATGTTCCCCCCCCCCCACCCCCCACCTAAAAATTATATCAAATCTGTTTTCCTGTCAACACTGCTCACTTAGCCATGGTAGGGCTCAATTAGCATGAAATGAGCTGTGGTCCGGCAGAACTAATGGTCATCTCTTCAAGAACAGAAACGCAGCCAGCGAGTGCTATTAACCCCAGCCAGATGTGGAGGGCAGGGGTTCTCATCACTGATCCACAAGACCCCCCAACAGGTCAGGCTTTCAGGATATCCCTGTGTCAGCACAGGCATCTCGATCAGTGGCTCAGCCTGTGCTGAAGCAGGGACTGATTGAGCCACCTGTGCTGAAGCATGGACTGATTGAGCCGCCTGTGTTGAAACAGGGATACCCTGAAAACCTGACCTGTTGGAGGGGTCTTGAGGACTGGAGTTGAGCCCCCCTGATTTAGGGCAGCATAGAGCAGGCTCATTAAAACACATGTGAGGTTGGAAGATGCTTGGGCTCCGCAGAAAAGGGCGTCGTGGCGGCAGAAAAGGGTGTCGTGGCGGAGGAAAGGGTGTCGTGGCGGCAGAAGTTCCACTTCTTTTTACTAAAGCTACCAGATTTCTGGTGAAGGCTTCCCCGGGACAGGATTAAACGAGCCAGCTGTGTATTGGGCTGCTCTAGCAATGTGGCCTGGTTTATTTAAAAGGCAGCACAGTGTTACTGCGAGGTATTTAATGCTGCCGGCCGTTATTCCCCTGTCCCGTTTGTGCTTTTCTGCAAATCAGTTTAATCCAAGTAAACCAGCACATCCAGAGGCTTTGTGTGTGTAACTGACAGGTAGGTGAGTAATGTAACAAAGTAACGCCAGGCGGGTGTTAGGCTACGGGCGGCCCCAGCGTCAGCTGCTGCACGGGCGCCTGGCGGCCTGGTGGCGCGTCCACGTGTGAAAGCCGCGCTCTGCAGTCTGTGGTTGAGCTGCAGGAGATCGTGGCGGGGGGGGGGGGGGGGAGAAGGGGGCGGGGGCACGGCCATAACGTCACGTGGCTCTTTCGCCCTCATTGGCTGAACCGCCGCCGTGACGTGGCCACAAGAAAATACAAAAATCTTGTCTTTACAAAACGTGGTCGCGCATCGCGATCTCTCCATGCGCGCGCAGGCAGCTACTGGGCCCGGCACCAGAGAGGGGCGGATCTTGTTCCCGCCGCACACGCCGGAGCCCGCGCAGCAGCTAACCCTGGGGCCGTAGCCTTAGGCCGCGCTCATGGTGGCGGTGCGCGCTTGCGTGCGCGGGCACTTGCGGGACTCTTACCTGATTTCCTTTTCCAGTTCCTCAAGTGCCCGCCGGGCTGCGCGGGGCGACGCTGCTACATTTTGGCCCGACAACGAAATTTGAGATTTCGGGCTGCAGTTGCGTGACGTCAGCGTCACGTGAGCTGGTTCAGCCAATGAGGGCGAACCAGCTCTGTGACGCATTCCCCCACGCCCCCGATCGCCTCCCCAATCTCCTGCAGCCCACTGCACACATCGCTGGGGCTGCAGGAGGACGCGCTCGGTAGTGCACGCCCGCGCCGCCACCAAGAGATCAGCCATAGGGTGTATAAGGAGGCTGGGTGGGTCATGTGATTCCTGTGTGTGTGTGTGTGTGTCCTTATTTTATATAGCGCCATTCATATACACAGCGCTTCACAGCAGTAATACACGTGACAATCATATAAATAACAAATAATACAAATAACACATAATGGGAAGAAGCGCTTCCGACATAAAAGTAACATTTAGGAAAAGGTGTCCCTGCTCCGAAGAGCTTACAATCTAATTGGAATTAGTATGTCTGTATGTTTATTATTGTGTGTGTGTGTGTGTGCATGCTGTGTGTGTATCATTGTGTAAATGTGTATATCATTGTGTAAATGTGTGCATGCTGTGTGTGTATCATTATGTGAATGTGTGTCAGTGTGTGAATGTCTTTACTCTGTGTGTTTATTATTGTGTGGATGTTGTGCATCAGTGTGTTGGTGAGCTATGCAATATGGTTAAAGAGTATTATGTTAGGGGGTCAAGCAGCTATAAATAACATTAACCTCTTATCTGCCAGAGGGGCTAGCCACACATCTGTGCTTACAAAATATTTCCCCATCTGACTCCCCTCACTATTTTTTTTTAACCCTTTCCTCACCAGATCTGGGGCTGTTTTTTGTAACCTTTGCTGCATAGCTCCCTCCTTTCCCTCACAAACGGCCATTTTAATCTCCCTCCTGAAACAGAACAGTTGTTTATTTCTAAACCCCTCTGTTTTCCTCGGCTAATAACATTGTGTTAGGGTGCTCTGCACGGCGGAGGGTGTGTTTGTGTCACGTTTTTTATACTCGCCCTATCTTATTTGTGTCTGTTTTCCCCAGAACGTGTGTCTGTGTGTGATGTTATTTTGCACGTTCTCCGGACTGCACATTTTCTTGTTATTCGGGACGGTAACGCATTATACCCAATCCCGCTGAGAACGCACAAAGTGTATCACCCTACTGCGACTGTACTATTCTGACACACACGGTGTGACGTATCCTCATTAACTTATCACAGGGAATCCAATTATTAAATGGGTCTTTAGCATGCATCGCAGTGTGCTGAAGCATCAACATCTCCGACTGTTTAATAAAATATGCAGTGTGTTTAATTGGTCTTTGTTGCAACAAAAAGGGTTAAACGTCTCTGGTAAATCTGCTGTGGTTTCTTTCTTTCCTTGCACCACACACAGAGTATGTGTAGGAAGCATACGCTGTTCTGCCTTTGTTAAAACACTAGTCTTCAAGGGCCACCAACAGGTCAGGTTTTCCGGATATCCTTGCTTCAACATAGGTGGCTCACAGGCAAGCCATCTGTGCTGAAGCAGGGGAATCCTAAAAAACCTGACCTGTTGGTGGCCCTTGGGAACCAGAGTTGGCTATTGACTGAGCCACCTGTGCTGAAGCAGGGATATCCTGAAAACCCGACCTGTTGATGGCCTTTTGAGGACTGGAGTTGCCCACCCCTGCACTAGTGCTATTCATACCTCTCCATGCAGAAGTCTGCCTCCGAGCCCGGCAGTGAAAGGGTAAGGTGGGCGCGCTGTTCTAATGCAGCTCACTCGCAGGCTGAGCCCCTGCCGGTGTAGTGGATAATACGGGTCTTCAGTGGCGAAGAGGGCACAGGTGGATTGATGTGGGATCTCCTGATACAGCGCGTTCCCGGCCTGAGAGGCCATCACATTTAACCTCTTTGCTGCCAGTTACGTGTTAACGGGACATGCGCACATAGAGGATGCAGCCAGTGGGGTCTGGGAGAAAAATACCCCAACATGACCCCAAAGAAAAGCCAGATACCTTATGTCTGAAGACACTATGTATAGGGTGACCAGACGTCCCGGGTTTTAGCCGTTTGTCCCGGGTCGCGACTTCTTTGGCCACTGTCCCGGTTTTTAGCGTCGCTGGCCGCTCGCCATTCTGCGCATGCGCGCCATTTGTCCCGTTTTTTTCCCCGGGACAAATTTGGTCACCCTAACTATGTAGGCATAGGAAAACCGGTCAGTGCTCCTTGACCTGAGGAATACAATTTAGGCTGACCCCGAGGAAACGTACTAATGCTTCCCAGGACACACATTGAGGTACCTCTCGTTTTCGAGTATTACTTCCTGGCAAAACATTTTTATAAATAAATCGTTATATTATAGTATGATAATATACTATTACTGAAATGTAACTTCTTGGGGTGCTGGTTTCCCCTCCATTATCACAATGTCATCATGTGGCAGCTTGACCTCTTGTACACACACCCCCAGGCATGTACTATACTTTGTAACTTTCTAAGCAATCCAAGCATTTTTTACATTTTCATTTTTACACCTACTTAAAGCAGGGGGTCTCTGGTGCTGAACCCCATTCATTTCAACTCTGGGGACCTCCTACTTTTGGAGAAACTTACCTCTAAAGGGGGTGCCGGTATCTCTCTGCTTTTTAAAGCTCCCGCATCATGTGAGCCAATAGGAGCCGGACTGGAAGATGTCACAGCTTCCTATTGGCCCGCGGGGAGCGGGAGCTTTGAAAAGCAGCTATAATGTGCTACCCAGCTGGAGCGGCTATCGGCAGCCCCTACGGAGGTAAGTATCTCCAGAAGCAGGGGGTCCCTGTGACTCCGCAAACCCACGGCGGGTACTTGAAAGGCTTGACATTTTTTATTTTGTATTGACTTGTATGTATGCCTTTAGTTATATACAGCAGGGCCCCGGCTATACAGCGGGTTCCGTTCCAGGGGCCCGCCGTATAGTGAAAATCGTCGGAAAGCGGATCCGGCGATTTTCAGTGATTTTGCATGCGCAAATCGGCATTTTTTCTACAGTATGCGCGCGCAAACTATGGTCAGCGCATGCGCGCCGGGCACACCCACCCATTCTGCGCATGCGCAACTGAGGATCCAAGATGGCGGCCCCCTTCTCGGTGCCGCCGTATCAGCGGATCGCCGAAAAGCGGGGCGCCGAGAAGCGGGGCCGTGCTCTAGCACCATTAATGTACATAGTGCGTCACAGCAGTAATACACGTGACAATCATATAAATAACACATAAAGGGGAGAAGTGCTTCAGACATAAGAGTAACATTTAGGAAAAGGAGTCCCTGCTCCAGAGCTTACAATCTACTTTGTTGGTAGGGAGAACATACAGAGACAGTAGGCGGGCGTTCTGGTAAGTGCGTCTGCAGGGGGACTTGCAGTGACTTGGAAGTGTTTGAATATATAGGGACCACCGGACAAAAAACATATTTGATCTAGGCTCTTTCACCACACGCATCCAGTCTTTCAGCAGAGAGCATTCAGAACTATCCGTGTAATCCGCCTCACCCGATTCCAAAGGAGGTCACATCAGACTAACTATACACATTAACAGAAAAGAAATCTGCATGCAGTTGGAAGCTGCAGATTGTAAACTCTGCTCAAGCTGAGGAGGGAATCTAATCCAAACAATTGCTAGGGGAGGGTGGTGCTCACAGGGAGTGTACACAGAGTGAATATAAAGAAAGAAAGAATCCCTTTAGTGTGGCACTAGAGAGGTTCACCCTAATTAAAACTTAAATTTTATTATACCTGATTAAAATAAATTGTTTGGAATAACCACATACAAAAAAACAAAAAACAAAAAAACAAACATACAATGATATTAAAAGACGGAGAGGTGTGATAGGGTGTTTAGTGGAGGTATAATTATATATAAATACCTCTCTAATACTTAGTGGACCCTATAGTAAGGGTGATCACTATACTGGATATGTATAGGTATATATCAGACCCCTAACCAAAAGCAATGGAAGGAGGTATAGGCAGATGAATATGCTTAGCTGTTGGATGTGAGACTGAGTATATTGCTGGCTGAGTTGAAGCAGCCACTACTCACTGCACATAGTATTTTAATCAGGTATAATAAAATGTAAGTTTTAATTAGGGTGAACCTCTCTAGTGCCACACTAAAGGGATTCTTTCTTTCTTTATATTAACTATACACATTGGCAGGGCTCAGTCTCCCAGGCCTTTGCAGGGTGCTGGGAAGGTGCAAGGAAGGTGCACGCTGGGCGTGAATAAGCAGATAGGAAAAAGATGGGTGCCAGGAACTTTTATAAAACAAAAAGGTGCTTTATGTGACATCGGTCTATAAGGCTCCACAGGTCTGGACATACATTGCACTTGAGCGAAAACTTGTGGCCAATCACATACTTCAATACTTCATCCCCCAGTAGCTCTAAATCCCACGCTGGGGAGGTGCTTCACTAGAGGGCTCATTATAAAGCGTGTCATGGGGACCGCTTGTAGGGAGGCTGTAAGGCAATGAGAATCCGGTGGATGGGCTGGTTCTACTGGCTGCAGCGCCGGTAACCCAGTCAGGCTGCAGTATGGGCAACCCTATTAGACCAGGACAAGTGGCATCCCTCTCCTACAACTTTAGGTCCCCCGTTCCAATAACAGACGCCATCTTAAAGGCACGTTCCTAACGGAAAACAAACCATTAATAGTGACAGCACACATCTTAATACACTTGGCTATACAAAAACCTATTTACAGGACTCACAGTGAGGACCCCATTCAGAACTCAGAAGAATCTGCTTCTAGAACATAAGGAAGTGCTATATAACAGGGGTGTGCAAAGTTTTTTGATGTGCCCCCCCTGTGTGCCGGCTCCAGAGCTCGCGCTCTCCCCTCCCCAGTGAGTGGGGTCAAATGACGCCGAGGGTCACGTGACCCCGCAGTCATTTGAGGCGTGTTTCCATGACGTCGTGTTACGTCACATGATCCCATTTGATGGCGCGTTGTCATGGCGACGTGACCAGAAGACGGCTGAATCCCGGTAAGTTGAGGTTGCAGAGACCTTGCGCAGTCCCCCGGCATTTAATTTAAATGCCTCAAGGAAGAGCATGGGGCCTCTGCAACCGCCCGCGCCCCCCCAGAAAAATCCCCTCCAGTTTGCGCACCGCTGCTATATAATACCCTTTACACTCCTTATCAGAACATCACTAGCCACGGGCAGGGAGGGGAGGGGCAAACCCTGAGTGCCTCCACCCATTTAAACCCTTAAAACATTCACTCCTTAAAAGAAATATTAGTCCCCAAAGAGGGGACTGTGTATGTTATCAGTCAACAAAACACGGAGGGCTTTTCTGAATCCAATGAGTCATAACTTCCCGACTACAGTAGCTGCAATCAGAACCAAGTGAATTACGGGCGGTATATGGGGAAAAGATTGTAGCCATCTCTGCATATTACCGGCCCCGTGCAAGGGTGACCTCTGTAATTAAATATCAATACTCTGCCGCACTCCATTATATACACACACAGTATAAAAAAAGACATTGTGAAACTGAAACAAAAAACACGAGCGGCATCTTTATGGATGAGTCACAAACTCTGCTTTATTCATCTCGCAGCGTCAGAACTTCACTGATGTTGTGGCTTGTATCTTTCATTGTCTCATTTAACTAACCGCCCAAGAAAAACGCTCCTATCTTCGAGCTAATGATCCGGATCCCATAAACGAGTGCGTCTCCATCACGTGGAAGCATCAGGAACACAACAAACCTCTCTCGTGGAACGAAATGCTTTATTTAGTGCGTCATCTGACTATCAGAAAGTATTTGCTCCTCGGATAAGCTATTGATGCAGCATACCCCTTGGGAATACTGCCTGTGTCACACGCCAGCACTGAATAATGTTACAGGAGCCGTGCGCTCACTAATTATTCCCTTCTCTGCAATCATTAGGAGCTGAGCAAATGAGCCAGTGATCAAATATTTATTTTTAAGCTCAATTAAATATCAGGATAGTCATTAGTTAAAAAAAAAAAAAGTATTCAAAGATTTTACAGTTTATGTCAAACTCCAGTCTTCGAGACCCCACAACAGTTCAGGTTTTAAGAATATCCCAGCTTCAGCACACCTGGCTCAATCAGTGGCTCAGTCGAAGGTGGCTCATGATGTGAACCAAAAGGTCGAAACTGCTGTCTGTGAGTAGGGTTACTGGCTCTGCACTTAGACCCAGGCTGTGCTGAAAAGCTGTGTAATGCGGCAGGCATAAGCTTATAGTGGTCCATGTCAAAACGAATGAGAAGTGAAGAGTGACACACTTTGCTCATTGTCATTACCCAGAACTCCTGGCTGCAGTGGTAGCACTGTTTGCTAAGCAGTAATGGGTTGCAGACCTGTCTGAGACGTGCAAATGTGCCACACGTGGTATTTTTATTTGCTGGTCCCTTCATGAAAGTATCTATTCTTGAATGAATGGTGTGTGTCAATTCTAAACCGAAGTGGTAACTTTGCACTGAGGTCCGTGTCGCAGGATAGGATGGATTTCCAGTTTAGATTACACAGTCTTCGGAGCAGGGAAGAGAGGCATAGCAGTGAATGCATTGCCTTTGAAGTGGGAATAACCCTGTATAAATCTTAGGTGCGAGCGCCCAATTATACCAACAAGTACTGTAGATTGAGTGACGTTCGGTATCGAAGGTTCATTTGCAAAGTAATGCCACGTATTTTAAGAAAAGAAACAGCTGCTGAAATGATGGAGAAGTTGTTAGACACCCGGGTGTTTTTACTTTTACATAGGTGTTGCTATGTGGGGCGGCGCTTCTAGGCTCAGGTGCACGAGCTCTGTTAGAGGAGCAATCCAAGCGGGCGATTATTTTGTGCTAGGGGGGTTACACAGGGATATCCAAAACCTGACCTGTTGGTAGCCCTTGAGGACAGGAGTTGGCCACCCCTGTCTTAGGCTACGGCTCCAGTGGGCGTGCGCGAGCAGCGGAGCGGCTGGCGCGCTCTTGGCCTTAAGCCCAGCGATCTGAGGACTGAGGATCTGAGGCGACACAGATGCGTGGGTGGGGCATGGCGGGGGCGCAGCCATGACGTCACACAGCTGGTTCGCCCCCATTGGCTGGACCGCCGCCGTGACCATCGCTCGGCCACCGCACCAGAAATCAAATTTCACGACTTCCCAAAATGTAGTCGCGCCCCTGGCGAGTGATCCTGTGCACGCACGCACCGTGGCCGGCCCCATAGTGGGCCGTATCTTGTTCCCGGCACGCCGTCTCATGCGCAGCCTCGAGCAGTGGGGACGAGGCCTAAGATAATGTACAGCAATGTCCCCTCTACTAGCCCAATCTTTTGAGATGTCTGTGCATCTGAAAACAAATGCCTGTATACCAATAGTCATCGTCCCCCTGCATGTTATCACTGTGTGTGAGACAGTTACTAAAGAGCTGCTATTATGCTGCATGACAGTTAGCACAATTGTGTTCCCATTAAGATGAGTAATTAGAGGAGTTTCATTGCAGACCTTTATCTCGTTGCTAAAGTTTAATGCTCACAGATAATGTCTTTATATTAAAAGGTTGAGGGACAGATCTATTTGTTTAAAAGATAATGAAGTGTTAGACTTGTGTTCAGATTTTCAATCGAGTTAACCTACTGTGCCACAATAGCAGGAATTGCAAATCAACTGAATGAGGCTAATTATCATGTGTTCTTTTCACAGGAGCTAACAGAACAAACAGAACCCTGTGTATCACACACTGCCTTGTACTGATGCCGGAAGTGTAACATTGTCATTGATTTGTTAGCACTTATAGAGCCATTATTCCCAGTTAGTAATATGACATTATTCCCAGGGAAAGAGGAATAGAAGCCATGTTTCCAGGTATCTGTCATTATGCATCTCAGCGTCTGTCATTCCTGCCTACGACAGCAAAGTTATTAAACAGGTCTACGTTTTTAGAAGGTTACATCTGCAGATGTGTCTCCAATTCTTGGCAGAAGGGAATGATCTGCACTGCTTTCCCATACACAGTGATGAGCACAGAATGTGCCCTGCCCTGTAGAGCTTACTATCTGATTTTTGAAGGCACGCCAAGACAAAGGGCCATGTTTACTAAGCAGAGCTAAGCCACAAGGGCCCATATTGACGAAAGGGTGCTACACTTCAGCATTTTTAACTCCCATTCATTTGAAAGGGAGTTCGGGTGTGTCAAAAATGTAGCACGCTTTAGTGGATATGGTCCAAGTCATCTTGTGACTCAGCACGCGCTTAGTAAATTTGGATCAAAGTGTCTTTGATGGTGACGTGGAGTCAACACTGGGATATAAATCCTGCTTCAAACACATTGACCCTAAGTACTAAACTAGCCAATCTTACGGCCACCATTTGACCTGTTAATACCTAGATCACGGGTACTAGCTGGGCCTGTGACGTATTGTTTAGCAGTTCTTTGCCAGCCTCTCTGGCAGCAAATGGGTTAAGATGTGAAGGCCAACGGTTTTCATACAGAAATAATATCTGCTCCCGCCCCGAGCAGTGAGAATAAAAACCCAGGAGTGTTCTCTGCGTTTATTTACATTTAATACAGCGTCCTCAGGACCAGCAAATCCTCCAGTTATGGGAAAAGAATCAAAATGACTCTTCTGGGCAACTCCAGTCCTCAAGGGCCACCAACAGGCCAGGTTTTAAGGGTATCCCTGCTTAAGCACAGGTGGCTTAATCAGTGGCTCAGTCAAAGACTGCTTTAGCACAGGTGGCTCAGTCTTTGACTAAGCCATTGATTGAGCCACCTATGCTGAAGCAGGGCTATCCTGAAAACCTGACCTGTTGGTGGCCCTTGATGGCTGGAGTTGCCCACCACTTGTCTAAGCTCAGTCATGGGATGTCATTGTCTCTGTGATGTGTTGGTCAGTCATAGGGGGCCTTGCAGGGAAGAGGTATATTCATCTCTTTTGTGGGGGGCTTGGGTGGGTTGACAGATAAACGAGTGCGAGAAATATGTGCGATGTAACACAATTACTCTGCTGTGGAACCACCTTCCCAGTGTTGGTGTAGAGTTCAGCTCCATTCAAATAAATGAGTCTCCAGTCTTCACCAGCGCGGAGAAGCAGCTTCACAGCACATTGACTAAGGGCCCGTAGAGATTATGTATCCAGGTTCCCTGGCTACAAAGAAACAACACAAGATGTATCACTGAGAGCAGTGGGTGAGGTCTTTTTGACCCAGTTTTGCAGCTGGATGCTATGGATACATAACCCCTATAGTATCACCAGTGGATGGAAACATGTATCTCTATCTTCCTGTAATCTTCAGTGGATTTTGCTACTCATGTCTCACAAGCGATATTTTTATTGGCTATATATATATATTCACACACACAGCATGTGACCCCGCACAGAGTATGTATTCCCCCCCACCCACAGTATGTATTCCCCCACACACACAGAATGTGATCCCCCCCCCCTCCAGACACACACACAGTATGTGTCGTCGTCCCCTCCACACACACAGTATGTACTGTATACAGAATAATATTCAGGAATACCTAATGGAAAACAGAATTATTAGTAATAGTCAACATGGATTTATGAAGTATAGATCTGGCCAAACTAACCTTATTTGTTTCTTTGAGGAGGTAGGTAGGAATTTAGACCAGGGTAATGCAGTTGATGTGGTCTACTTAGAGTTTGCAAAGGCTTTTGATACGGTTCCACACAAGAGGTTGGTGTACAAAATAAAGCAAATTGGACTCAGTAAAAATATATGCACCTGGATTGAAAACTGGTTGAAGGACAGACAACAGAGGGTTGTCATAAATGGAACTTTTTCAGGTTGGGCTAAGGTCGTGAGTGGAGTACCTCAGGGATCGGTACTGGGACCCCTGCTTTTTAACTTGTTTATTAATGACCTTGAGGTTGGCATCGAGAGTAAAGTCTCCATCTTTGCTGATGATACTAAATTGTGTAAGGTAGTAAAATCAGAGCAGGATGTAATTTCTCTCCAGAAGGACTTGGAACTTGGGCAGGTAAATGGCAGATGAGGTTTAATACAGATAAATGAAAGGTTATGCATTTGGGAAGCAAGAATAAACAGGCGACGTACAAATTAAATGGGGATAAATTGGGGGAATCCTTGATGGAGAAGGATTTAGGAGTGCTTGTAGACAGCTGGCTTAGCAATAGTGCCCAAAGTCATGCAGTAGCTGCAAAGGCAAACAGGATCTTATCTTGCATCAGACGGGCAATGGATGGAAGGGAAGTAAACATAATTATGCCCCTTTACAAAGCATTAGTAAGACCACACCTTGAATATAGAGTACTATTTTGGGCACCACTCCTTAGAAAAGACATTATGGAACTAGAGCGGATGCAGAGAAGAGCCACCAAATTAATAAAGGGAATGGAGAATCTAATTTATGAGGAGAGCCTAGCTAAATTAGATTTATTTACATTAGAAAAGAGGCGTCTAAGAGGGGATATGATAACTATATACAAATATATTGGGGACAGTACAAGGAGCTTTCAAAAGAACTATTCATTCCAAGGGCAGTACAAAGGACACGGGGTCATCCCTTTAGGTTGGAGGAAAGGAGATTTCACCAGCAACAAAGGAAAGGGTTCTTTATAGTAAGGGCAGTTAAAATGTGGAATTCATTACCCATGGAGACTGTGATAGAAGATACAATAGATTTGTTACTTACAACACACATCCCTAAGAAATGCTCCAAGAACTAGATTGGTCATCTCTTGAGTCTAGGCGCAAAGTTCATCTTTACTGTCTTTTATTCAATACTTTCTGAACAAGCTCCTCACCCTTACCCACCCTTACCACACGCAGAGGGAAACTCGGCAGTCACTGCTCTCCAAAAACCCTACCACACGCAGCACTTATCTGAGATCTGACTCCAAAGACTGTTCATTGTCCCAAGGTTTAACAAAGTGTCCGGCCGCTCCTCTTTCTCTTACTGTGCACCCCAAAACTGGAACAACCTACCTGAGATGCTCATAACCTCTCCAGTATACGTAAGTACTTTAAAAAATAAAGCTGTCTCACATTTTAATCTAGTCTGTAATTGTTCCATATGCCTATTATAACATATATTATCTATAACTGTTCATGCAATGTCTTTATACAGTATCACTGTTTTTTTAACCTTTTTTGAGCTGAGGAACCCTATAATTATATTGTGAAATTCTAAGGAATCCCAACCCTCTCTAATAGCGCGTCTGAGATCAGATGCATTGTAAGGATCCCCAACCCTCTCGAATAAGGTGTCTGAGATCAGATGCATTGTAAGGATCCCCAACCCTGTCGAATAGGGTGTCTGAGATCAGATGCATAGTAAGGATCCCCAACCCTCTCTAATAGCGGGTCTGAGATCAGATGCATTGTAAGGAACCCCAACCCTCTCAAATAGGGTGTCTGAGATCAGATGCATAGTAAGGATCCCCAACCCTCTCGAATAGGGTGTCTGAGATCAGATGCATAGTAAGGAACACCAACCCTCTCGAATAGGGTGTCTGAGATCAGATGCATAGTAAGGAACCCCAACCCTCTCTAATAGCATCTGAGATCAGATGCATTGCAAATTCTTTTGTATTTGGTACAATTTTCTAATGACCTCGAAATTGCAGGGAACCCTTTATGGATACCCTGGAAACTCAAGGCTTCCTATGAACCCTGGTTGAAAAACAATGCAGTATACAATGTATAACCATGTACATTTAATGTAACTATGTATTTGTAACCATGTATTTGTCATCATAACTCTGTGCCCAGGACATACATGAAAACAAGAGGTAACTCTTAATGCATTACTTCCTGGTAAAACATTTGATAAATAAATAAATAAAAACTCACACAGTATGTGACCCACCCCCCCCCCCCCACACACACACCCACACTATGTGACACAAACAGTATGTGACACAAACAGTATGTGACACACACACACAGTATGTGACCCCCCCCCACACACACACACTATGTGACACAAACAGTATGTGACACACACACAGTATGTGACACCCACAGTATGTGATCCCCCCCAGACACACAGTATGGGACCCCGCTACACACACACACACACACACACACAGTATGTGACACACACTATGTGACACACACACATACACACACAATGGGATACACACAGTATGTGACACACAGACACACACTATGTAACACACAGTATGTGACACACACAAACAGTATGTGACAGACACACACATTATGGGATGCACACACAGTATGTGACATACACACAGTATGTGGCACACAGTATGTGACACACACACACACACACAGTAAGTGACACACACACACACACACACACACAGTAAGTGACACACACACACACACACACACACTATGTGACACAGTACAGTATGTGACACACACACACACACACACACACACACACACACACACACACACTATGTGACCCCCCTCTGTAGGATGAGTGATGCTCTCTCCGATGACTCCTCTTCCCTCCTCCCTTGTCCTGTTATATAGAGGGGTAGAGGGGACACAGTAACACACATCACAGGGGACAGGATTCAGACTGCACACACACTGAGGGGACCTGCGTTCTCCCCGAGGGGTATCTGTACTTTGGGGACCTCACTTACCTTGTGCAGCTCTCCTATCTCCAATCCTGTGCAGTATAGCGCTGGACCTCCCTGCCCCCTCCTGCTCAGTATAACGCGGTGTCGGTAGGGATGACCGGGTGGTTGTTCCTGGGCTCCCTGCTCCTTGTTGCCCCCCAGCCTGGAGCCCCCTGGTATAAACACGCTGCCAGCCCCCGGTACCACACGGTGGGCAGAGCCTCGGGACTCCTGATTGGGGTCCGGCGCTCCCCCTACCTGTGGCGGAGGGACCTGAGGGGAGACACCCTGCAGGGGGCAGCCGGGGGCACAGGGGACCTCTCTGGGCTGTGGGGAGGGGTAGACACAGAGGAACTACTGCACCCGGACCCAGGGGAGGAGGAGAGGAACCTGGGAGAAGTGGAGGAGAGGAACCCAAGGAAGGAACAAAGGAGGCAGGACAAGGAGATGAACCTGCAGGACAAGGAGAGGAACCTGCAGGACAAGGAGATGAACCTGCAGGACAAGGACAGGAACCTGCAGGACAAGGAGAGGAACCTACAGGAGCCGGGGAAGGAAGACAGGAACTCATTGAAGGAACAAAGGAGGCAGAACAAGGAGAGGAACCTGCAGGACAAGGAGATGAACCTGCAGGAGCCGGGGAAGGAAGACAGGAACTCATGGAAGGAACAAAGGAGGCAGAACAAGGAGAGGAACCTGCAGGACAAGGACAGGAACCTGCAGAACAAGGAGAGGAACCTGCAGGAGACAGAGGAGGAGAGGAGGCTGCCTGAGTTACAAGAGGAGAGGAGGCTGCACCTACAGGAGCAGAGCAGGAGGACGCAGTCCCAGCTGTGGGAAAGGCAGCCCAGGACAGAGACTCCAGCAAGGGACACCCAGGTAATTCTCACACTGTCAGGTACCAGCAGGGAGACGGACCCATATCCCTCAGTATCACTCAGTAACATGGCATTTAAACCATTGTGTGTAGGGACATCATGTCAGTGACAGGGAGTGGGACACAGGAGCATCATTCAGTACACTCATACAGAGGGGCATGATGCAGTGACATTGTCAGGGGCAGAGACATCAGATAAGTGACAGACATCATATCAGTGACATGCTACGTGTACATACTGTCAGTGAAAACATACAGGGACATTATATGGTCAGTGTGAGAGGACAGGAAGGGAGAAGGGGAGACACCCTGGGACAGCAGGAGTGGGTGAGGGGTGCCCTGTGGGAGAGGATTGGGGGGGGGGGGGGGCGAGGGTTACAGCGTTTCTTACTACACTGCAGAAAGGGAAAGGGAGCTGGAGGAACAGACAGTTTGGGAGGTCAGAGGTAGGATGGAGGAACAAGAATTCAGGTGTGAGAGAATGGGACAACCTGGGACAGAGGGGAGAACAAAGGCGAGGAAGGAGATTATACAGCCTTGAATGTGAACTTTGAAAGTAATGCAACGTTTAATTGGCAATAAGCAGATTTATTGAACTATTTAACTACCACACAGCTATTGACTGCTCTATCTAGGGGGATATTTGGAGAGTCTTTAACATTCATTTGCTATGGAAATCAGTCTGGGAGCTAAAGGCTTCAGCATGGTTCATATAAGCACATTCGCCAGTAAAGTGGGAAATCAAAAAGAGGCAGAACAGGGTGATGGTGAATTAATGTCCCAAATAAAGAAAGGCAGAGAGACTATTCTAGCAGTAAGAAGCAGACATGAGCTGCATTTAAAGCTGCAGTTCAGTCAATATCCTGCAGGTGTGGGTTTTTAATAAATCAGTTCTGTAGTAAGAAAAAATACTTTTAGCATTTTCTGTTTTAAAAAAAAACAATTTTGAAAGACCAATTTTCTTGTATTCTATTTTTAAAAGCATGCTTGTTGCTATAGCAACCATTTACATTCCCCATATTTAAAGATGTCGCCAAACTTTGCCGATCAATACACGGAGAACGAATTGACTGGCAGCTATGCAGTTCTTTAGGTAAGTAGAGATTGCCCACATGAAACTATTGAAGTAAGAAAATAAATAAAATAAAAAATTTAAAAAAAGACTGAACTGCAGCTTTAAGTGCATTAAATGAGAAGGAGAACATGCTGGGTGGTGATTGTGTCAGAATGGGGAACTTTCCTTCACATGGATTCATTGTTTCCAAGAAGTTGGTTACATTATTGAGTCTCTTGGCATTCAATATCTGGTTATGAGCACACAGGGATATAACATCACCATTACAGACCCTGAGGGGCAACATTGTGTAATGGTTTCTTTGGGGCTTACTTACACAAAGAGGTCAGACGCAGAGGAAGTGATCTTGCTGGACTGGTGGGAGAGGATGGGGTTGTACCAGAGGCAATGCATTGCTGCCCAATTTGGCAGTGAAAGGGTTAGACTTGGTTATACATTTCTCTGCAGTATTTCATGTGTGATGGGTGAAAAAGAAGTGACTCCTCACAGGCTAACTGCACTATATAATGATGCAGAGCAGCACTGTAAACTGTCAGCTGTCCACAGCTACTTCTGCTTCAAGGTTCATAGAAAAAAGAAGTCTTGAGAGACAGACATTGGCAGCTATGCCATCTTAATGTGGGCGATGTCCATGCCCTTTACCCACAATTACAATGGAGTCTGTCATCACCTTACTGCTTTCTCTTTCGGGTCCTTATTCCAAATGCTGTGAAGCATACCAGGGCATTGGAGAAAGTGTTAGTCCCTGTAACAGGGACTTATCACTGTTTGAGATAAACCGCCTCTACACCCAGCAGGGAGCTGGTTAATTGCAGACAGGCAATCAACTAGACTCCACCTGGCCACATTAGAGCTCTAAGAAAAGCTTCTTGTTGGAAACAGGAGAGATTCCTTAGCTCATATTTGGGCTGACACAAGGAAAGCAGAGAAGCCTGCACACAGACACTGTCTTGAGCACAAAGGCTGTGCTGAGATCAAGACATCCAGACACCCAGACACCCAGAGACCTATATTTCCTGGACACAGAGAAACCAGGAACCTGCCAGAGACTGACAGGGAGGGCCACCTGCTTTGGGGCGATAGGCTGGTAATGGGAATATCCATCCAGACCTGCAGATAGGGCCTGGGGAAGTAAGTTAACCCTTAGAAAGGGATAGGGGGTTTGTTATTTTGTTTTTGTATGTTTTGCCTGGATAAAGGAACAGGCTCAATAAAGCCAAGATATAATTTCACCCAAATCGATCTCCATTATATGTACCTCTGCACACCTCTCTTACACTCCCATTCATTTGTATGGAGCTAAACTCTTCTCCAGCCCCGGGAAGCAGCATTACTGCAGATTAGTGGTTTCAGTGATTATAGAAGTTTGGCGGCGTTAGCAATGGCGGATTTAAAAGGTTGCCACCCATAGGTACTTACCCCAAGCCTCCTCCTTCAGTGTCAGGCAATGTCACGTGAGAACGCGTTTCCATGTCAACACGACATTATGTTAGTCACATTATCATGGCATCGCGTCGCCATGTGAGGAGGAGGAAGGCGGCGCGCGATGGAGAAGGTAAGAGACCTTTACAGAGACCCAACGCTCTCCCTGATCAATCAGTGGGGAAGAGAGAGGGGGCCTCTGTAGGCTGCCCCCAAAATGTTACCGCGGTAACCTGGGGCCTATCGGATCTATCGGGAAATCCATCACTGGGCTTTAGGGAGCTGACAAAAAGCCAGAGGGGGTTATAAGTGTGCTCCAATAACCTACCTGTGATAGTGCTGGCTACCCAGTAGCGCAGCTGTGTGAATAAGATTAGGTACAAGTGAGTAGTCATACTCAGGATTGGTATATATTGCTGCATGTTAATTATCAGAAGCATGATGCCTAGCAATATATTTACTTTCCTGTTTTATGTTGGCAGCAGGATGAATACAATTATCAAAGAAATTGGAAGGGTGGGAACATTTCAAGCTAAAGTTGTGCACCCTTTATTCCCAGCCTTACCCAGCCCTCTCCGGGATCCCTGAGCTGCTCACCTGTGAAGACTTCAAGTTGAGTTCCTACAGAGTTCTCTGCGAAGCCGGACTTCATTTCTTGTCTCTCTCACACCTCCGACCCAGAAGACAGAGACCTGGAGTAGAAGAACCGGTCTCTTCCCTTTAAGATAATGTAACATTGAACTCGGACAGACCTTGATCATGGAATTCTCTATGGTTCTTTTCATCAACACATGTATGGTTGTGGGTGCCACCACGAAGGGATCACCCACCACCATGCAAGGCAGAGGTTCCCAACTCCAGTCCTCAAGACCCCCCAACAGGTCAGGTTTTCAGGATATCCCAGCTTCAGCAGAGGTGGCTCGATCAGAGGCTCAGTCGAAGCCACCTGTGCTGAAGCAGGGACTAATTGAAGCACCTGTGCTGAAGCTGGGATTGAGACACCTGTACTCAAGCAGGGACTGATTGAGACACCTGTGCTGAAGATGGGATATCCTGAAAGCCTGACCTGTTGGTTGGGGGTGGGGGCTTGATGACTGAAGTTGAGCACCTCTGCTGTAAGGGGCTGGTGTCCTCCCTAAAGTCAGGGATATTGTGGGGCTTGTAGGTCACAGAGATCTCTGAGCAGCCGCAACCTGAGATACATAATAATGAATATTTTCCAGAGTATGAGCACTGGCTGTTATTCCCCGAATCACTTTGGGGAGAAACGTGGGCATTAAAAGACCCCTTTTATTCAGTGTCCCCCTGTGACCGCTCACTTGCGTGGTAGCCATTTAAATTCTATCATGTGTGCTGTACAAATAGGGCAAATAATACAAAAAACATACATTTTATTTTTTAGATGTATTTAAATAGCTTGTTAGCAATACTGCGTTATAGAAATGTACGTTACTGTCTGCTTTATATGAATTTACCATGAATAAAGTCAGGTTTATTCACATTTCCTCTCCGTTTCTTTTTATTTATGGGAGAGCAAATAGTACCTGCTACTTGCTGCATGTGTATGTATGTGTACGATTGTGTATGATTGTACAGCACCGTGCTAGGAAAATAGACTTCTACTTTAGCTGCACTACCAGGTTTATTAAAGCGTACAAGAGAGCAGCCAGTGGCACTCAACACCGGTAATAATAAATGTGTAAGTGTGTATAAAACAATTCCTTATTGTGATTTAAGTGAACCAACAAACAGTTTAATTGTGGAATTCAATTACCCACGGTGCAAAAATAAAGTGATGTTTCACTAGTGCACAATAGATTATACAGTATTTTACTAATGCAAAATAAATTATCAAGTGATGTGAAATATAAAAGAACAATATACAGATTACCCCCGCTCCCCTGCTTTGTTGATAAAGGTTTATTAAAGCAGCCGTTTATATATTTTTTTTTCCCAGTCAATATGTGCATCAATACAATCTGCACACTGATTAGCTAAGTTGCCGGTCGATCTGTTCTCCTGTAATCGATCACTGAAGATTCGGGTTGGGGGTTCTTTATTTCACTGTTCGTGCTGCAGAAGAGTAACAAAGATGCAAAGTTCTGTGTGGAAAATCATGTGACCAGGCAGGCATTAGGTACACTGCTAGAGAGAGGGTAAAAGGGGTGTGCCAGAGCCTGTCTCAGAAGAGGAAGGTGATGTGACTTTGTAAATGGTTGCTATAGAAACAAAAATGCTTGTTACATTAGAATACAGATGCATTAAAGATGCAATGAAGTCCTCAAACTGACACCAGTAGTTAAGAACTAAAGGGAGATCACTTATTCTTCAGAAGGTAACCCCAAATATAGAATGGTGAATCCCATTGATGTCTATGGGAGTGGAGAGGTTTGTGAGAGGCAGATCCTGATATTTTAATAAGGTAATACTACTATAGTGGCGTGTGATGGTCAACTGACCATTCAATAACTGGACATTTGCTTCTAATACCAGGTGCACCATGGAGGATACAGGGAGCTACCTGGGGATCTCAGTATTAACCCTTTCTGTGCAAAGTAGATACAAAACAACCACGAAAGCTGACAATAATAAATCACAAAGCCATGAAGGATAACGCATGTGCATGATCCACATATCATTTCCCAAAGTGCACACTTATTTGTGACTCTTCAATGATCAAATATAACAACACAGCAGCGCACGTTTCCTTGGGAGTACAGCACCGTGAGCCAGTCATATGTCCAGATATGATACATACTTTTACACAATATACACAGAACAGGAGCGCAGCCCCCAACGGATATGTGAAGAAACAATAACACAAAATAGTGCAACACAGTAATATATAACAAAATGATCAAAAGAGACAAGTATTAGTCAGCATCAAATGCACTCACACATTGCAAATGATTTTCAGCATTAGAAGTCCGTTTAAAGGTATCCAGGTGAAATATTTTGCAATTTTTCGGGTCTCAAAAACTTATTACAATATGAATTCACAGTTATGGAATGAAGTCCTCTGAGGTTGTGTATCTGTTGTAGTTAAAAAAAAAAAAATGTCACTTTGTATCTTCTCATGAGTGGCTGATGATTCTACTTTGTGTAGAGTTATCCAAATCCCAGCCTGGAAACTGCAGGATCCTCTGTGTCTCCAGAAACTTCCATGAACTTGTCTTTATTCTGCAAGAGAACAAGATAAGGATGTCATTCAAATGATATTTAAAACCAGAGACAGAACATGAAAACACAGACAGAGCTCAGTGCTACATCCATTAACACAGATACACGGTACAGTGTGTATATATATATATATATATATATATATATATATATATATATATATATATATATATATATATATATATATTTAATAATATGGTCTTTTAGTTTAACCCTTTGGCCAAAGTGTTGTAAGCCCTTGAGCCCCTTCCAAGGGAGACCACATCTCAAGGGTCCTAACACTAAAATAATTATTTGAGAGATGGAAGGGGGGAAGAAATGAAGAAATGGAAGGGGGTAAGAAATGAAGAAATGGAATTGGGGAGATATGAAGAGATGGAAGGGGGGAGATATGAAGAGATGGAAGGGGGGAGATATGAAGAGATGGAAGGGGGGAGATATGAAGAGATGGAAGGGGGGAGATATGAAGAGATGGAAGGGGGGAGATATGAAGAGATGGAAGGGGGGAGATATGAAGAGATGGAAGGGGGGAGATATGAAGAGATGGAAGGGGGGAGAAAAGAAGAGATGGAAGGGGGGAGAAAAGAAGAGATGGAAGGGGGGAGAAAAGAAGAGATGGAAGGGGGGAGAAAAGAAGAGATGGAAGAAGGGGAGAAGAAAGAGATGGAAGAAGGGAAGATATGAAGAGATGGAAGGGGGGGAAATATGAGAGATGGAAGGGGGGAAGATATGAAGAGATGGAAGGGGGGAAGATATGAAGAGATGGAAGGGGGGAAGATATGAAGAGATGGAGGGGGGAAGATATGAAGAGCTGGAGGGGGGAATAAATGAAGAGATGGAAGTGGGGGAAGAAATGAAGAGATGGAAGCGGGGAAGAAATGAAGATATGGAAGAGGGGAAATGAAAAGATGGATGGGGGGAAGATATGAAGAGATGGAGAGGGGAAATAAAAATAAATGGATTGGAGGGGAATAAATGGTTGAAGGTGGGTGAGAGCAGTAAATGGGGTGGGGGAAGAGAATGGGAAGGGGAGAGAAAGGGTGTGTGTTTTTGTCACTAAAAAATATTGGGCATTAATGGCTTTAAATTAAATTTTCCTACAGGATTTTGGCACCCCATATTGTAAAAACTTAAATCCGGCAACCCTACCTACATTCCTTTGTTTACCTAAGATACAGTCTGTATACATTTTATACTAATTAATGTTTTAATCTTCAATGACTTGCGAGACTCTCTAACAATGAAGGGATTAAGGAACTTTGATCCCAAAACACTCATGAATAAATTAAAAGGAGACACTCTTGAAATAAAATGAAACGCATTGCAGTCTCACTTGTATTGTACACCAGCCGAAACCCTCTTCTTTCCACACTCCTGTCGCTAACAAAGACAACCTGCATTGACCTTCCATAGGATGTGAATGACGGGGGGAGCAGCGTGCCACAGTAATTAGGGATCAGGCTGGAGTCATTCCGGAAAGGTTCGCTAATGACCCTAACATAGTCCCAAAGACATCCGGAAATGGATTCAACATCAAAATCCGTGAAGGTGATTGTAATCTGAGGAGAGAACGTGCACAAATGAAATGTCCAATCCCACAGATCGTGTTGCATTTTAGCCAGCATTTTACAGCGTGATTGCTAGTATATATACACACACATGTGCTAAATTCAGTGAATGTGCTCCTGGAGAGTAAAAATAAGAATTTAGCCACAATGTCCATTTGCATTGATCAGAACGGAGGTATAGCAGTTTTTTGGTTTTTGGTCATTTTTAAGAGGACTCCCCAAAAAATGGTTTTACATAGTTATTTTTCAAATGTACAAAATAAAAGACTACTGGAAATATCTCACAGTGACGTGTATCAGGATAAAGCCTTTTACAGTGATATCGTAATGCATTCATAAAAATGAATATTTTCGGATGACATAAAGTGGTTCTTGAAATTAATACTTTGGCAGACAAAGGAATATTGGGCCACATTTACTAAATGATGCTATGCCATTCACTTGACTGGGTCGTAAAGTGCCTTCTGACTGATGCCGGAACACGCTTTGTATCTATGAGCCAGTGTGTTGTAAAGTGCTGCAGGATCTGTGGCAAATAAACTAATGCTCAAAAAGTTCCCAGTCATTATTTGGGGGGAGGGGGAGGTTGATCACAATGAAATTATACAAAAGGTTTGTCCCATCCCACACACTACCCTGCTGTTCTACTGTCAACTGGTATTAATATACAGTGACCCCTGAAAAGGAGGTTATCAAAAACATATGTATGTATTCAAGATGCAAGGCAGGCGTCATTATTCTTATTAGTTGCTGTCACTTTGCATGTAATTCGGTGCCATTTAATGAGCCAGATTTACTCACATAACATTAAATGACATTCTTATATCTGACATACACAAGTTCAGACACTCCTCGTCCACATATCATGTACACGCGTGTACGGTCCCTAGGGCTATTTATACATGGGTGACATCAGTTCTTCGGTTTTCCTCTCCGTCGCCGCGTTACTGAAAGTTTGAGAACATTGTGGCTGAAGTGATACCGTACAAGGCATTCTGCGATATGGTGCAATCCTTTTAAACAACAGAGTGACAAGTTCTGGATAAGAGTATAAAGGGTAACATGCCGAATGGGACAAGTGGACGCGGCTGTTTTGCCGCAGACATTTAACCACCGAGGGACACTTCATCGCCGCCGCTAACCATTTCAGCCCCAAGGTAATTAGCGTTAGGTTAAGGGATTTTTAGTGCAAGGGGGCGTGGTTAAGGTTTTTAGGGTACCATAAGGCTAGGGGCTTACCTTGGCGGTGAAGATGTCCCGGTGGTGAAGTGAGTGGCGGCTAAGCGCCATCGGCGACTTGGTCATGGAGAAACAGCCGTGACCAAATGTTCTAGACCAGGCCTGCACAACTCCAGTCCTCGAGGACCTCCGTCATACTGAGCCACTAATTGTGCCATCTGTGTTGAAGTAGGGATATCCTGAAAACCTGGCCTGTTTGCGGCCCCTGGGGACTGGAGTTGTGCAGGCCTGTTCTAGTCCGTCAACATGAGCATAAAATAATATTCACCATACAGCCTGTCCGACCCATACAAAATGTATTTAGCAGAATCTATCCCAAAGCATGAGGCATCGTATCAGAGTTATAAGGAATGTAACAAAAATTGCAAAAGGGCAATCAGATTAGCAAAAATGGATAATGAAAAAAGGATTGCAATAAAAAGTCAACCCTAAAAAGTTCTTTAAGTACCTTAATAACAAAAATATGAGAAAAGAAAATATAGGACCCTTTCAGTGTGGGATGGGTAGTCAGATTATTGGAGATAAGGAAAAAGCAGAGGTATTAAACAAATTCTTTGCCTCTGTGTTTACCAGGGAAGAATCAAGTTCAATAGTAGTGCCGCAGGAGGAAACCACAACCTCCATATTAATGAACAATTGGTTAACTGAGAAGAAGTTCATAGGCGGCTTGTAACTAAGGCCCCTGGCCCAGATGGCATACATCCAAGAGTACTTAAGGCTTTAAGGTCAGTAATAGCCAAACCATTACATTTAATATTCCATTTCCACATGCTCAGTAGAGCACCACAAGATTAGTGTAAAGCAGACATGGTGCCTATATTTAAAAAAGGATCTAGATCACAACCGGGGAATTACAGACCTGTAAGCCTGACATCAACAGTGGGGAAGCTACTTGAAGGTTTAGTATGGGATAATATTCAGGAATACCTAATGGATAGCAAAATTATTAGTAATAGTCAGCATGGACTTATGAAGGATAGATCATGCCAAACTAACCTTTTTTGTTTATTTGATGAGCCTCTGATTGAGCCACCTGTGCTGGATCTGGAATATCCTGAAAACCTGACCTGTTTCTGTTGGGGAGGAGGGCGGGGGGCTTGAGAACTGGAGTTGGGCACCCCTGACCTAAACTATATAATTGATTATCTTGTGTGAAACACTCCCTGTCCCTGATCCTCTGACCTTCACACACCAAGTATTTGACCTTACCCGTGAGCTCGTGGTGATGTTCCAATGGCAGTATGATTTGCTGGGGTAATTATCAGGGTAGTTAGGAGAAGTGATGACTCCTGATGGGGCAGTCAGGTTACCTCCACAACCTATGAAAGTCAGGAAACATTTCTTATCACCAGATTCTACAACACTGCATCATGCGTAAGGAGAAGCTGTCTCAAAGCTTTTAACCAACATATGGATTGATTTTAATAGTCAACATTTCAGATCCACTTTCCCAAGGTCCAAAGGTCGCTGGGATCGAAACGTAAACCGTTAAAATTAAAAAATTATTTTGTTTAAGAGCCGCAAAAGTGCTTGTTCTCCGTATGCGCTCGAGCCTTCCAGCCTACCAGCCTTGGCAGCAGGGCTGCAGACAGATTTCCTGGGGCTGAAGACTAGAGTTACGACTGCCCCCCCCCCGTTGATGGTCTTGTAAGCCCCCCATTTCACACCTTGCGAGCCCCCTCTATTTCCACCCTCTTCCCTTGTATTTCTCTCCCCTCTGTCTCACTCTTATCCCCTCACCCCCTCTTACACCCCCTCTCTCCTCTCACTCTCCCCCACCTCCATCAATTACCCCACTCTCATGCAATCCCTCCTCACACTCATTTCCTTCCCCCCCCCCAAATTCATACAAAAAACCACCACCCTCCAAATACATACAACACCCCCTGCAACCCACAAACACATACAACCCCCCCCCCCCCCCCCCCAATCCTTTCTGGATAACAATTTGCGGCAGATGTAAGAAATGCTTTATTACATTTGACGCAAATGCAAATAGAAAATGGAGCACCGCGTCAACACAAACGTCCATTTGTATTTTTAGTATGTTGATAGATCTCCCCATCGAGGCCGGAGGGACCATCACATTATATGGGTATTGGGGACTTTTTCTTAAACTGAAACCGCTACACGCATAAAACCAAAACATTATCTGCTAACATTAAACTGGGGAGGTCATTCTCATCCTTCAACCCTTTAAATTATGTCACTTGTGTTTACAAAGATATGTCCTCCTCCTATTCCACAGGCATAGGGTTCTTCCAATCCCCTTCCAATTCCCCGGCTTGGTTCTCTGACAAGAAGGGACATGTATAATTATGATGCAGGTAACATGGTCATTTCTTTAATGAGGGAGGAGTGAACTGACCATGTATTATGGACATGTTAGGGGCGTTATAAACAAACCAGAAGCTGCCTTTGGTCCTGACTTTTTATTAACTAGTCTAGCATTTTTTTCTATGGATACAGCTTCTCTCCAGCACCTCACCGTCAGTCTCCATCACAACCCGAGGTTAAAGTGCCATTAATATAACCAGTGGGTCTGTGTTTCAGTGCCTAGGACCACATCCCCAACCCCACGCGCTCCACTGTCTCTCAGGGATCAAATGCTGGAGCAATCTGTGATTACCACATCTTACCGGAGCTGATCGCTGCGGCTGGTTTGGCAGTAGTGGTGGTGGTAGCAATGGTTCTCTTTGTGGTGGATTGACCTGTGGTCTTCCTCGTGGTGCTGGACACGGCTGGGGCCAACGTGTTTTTCATTACATTCAAGTATCGGTCTGTTAGAAGATGACAAAACAGGACATTGCCAACTTCAGGGCAAAGCAACACAGGTGTGACCTTCCAAACCCAACACAGGTGTGACCTTCCAAACCCAACACTCGTACTGTACTTCCTCTTATAAGAGAATTTAATTTATTCTAAGAGGTCTCTTTCTTTTAATTAATAATGTTGTTGTTGTTGATTTAAGGTAATTAAGGTAAATAAGGTTATAAAGGTTGGTCCCTGTTAACAGATCTCAGATCTCCTGAGATCAGGGCAGGGACAATACTGGGGTGGGGTTCTTTATTATCTGGTGGTTAGTATCAATGAAAAGGGTTGGAGATATTTGCATGTTAGTGAGAATTTCCAGCTGGGCAAACGTTTAAACAAACGCCTCTGGGTACCAGCAGGGTAATGTGTGAACACAACTTAAAGCGTCACACCCTGTGTGGGGGGATTTCTCCTCAACCTTTCTCATTCACTTGCTCAGTTTCTTAAATGCATCTTAAATTCAAAAACAAACCAAGATGTTACATTGATTTTACTTTATAGAATACACAAAGCATTGGAACTGTCCTATAAATTCAACAATGTAAGCCAATGTAAGCCAATTGAGGTTGTACTGACCATTTGAAAATGAAATGATGACTACTTATATTACTATAAGGATATCCATTCCATTACCATGTATGCCTAAATTCTCTGCTAGTCATATAACTAAAGGTCATTCAATATATCCTATAACAGCGAAAAACCCCATTTAAGTCATTGCCTTTGTCTGCTTGTCGAATTACCCCACTAAGACGCTTGGCCGCCAATGGGGGGAATGAGCAGGGACAACTGTCCAAGGACCGGTACCTCCCAGGGGGCCCACTTGGCCGATACTGAAAGTTGGGCCCAACTTCTTGGGATTTTCTACCCGAATGGGATGTCCTTCTCCCCCCTTGCACCACTCAACACGGAGGGGGGGGGGGGGTGAGGATGGAGGGGAGGCCCAGGTCAGCACTGTGTCCTGAGCCCTGTAAAAGATTTCAGCAGGTCTGGGTAAGACACATACATTCTTGTTAGACACGAATGAAGTAGAAATAGCCGTGTTAGTCCAGCTGCGATAGTGCAGAGTAAATGAGTTTCAGTATTAGGTGATATCATTTTATTTGTTAATCCAAATAAAAAGGTAAGACAAGCTTTCGAGAGTTCTCCTCTCTTCCTCAGGTCACGCAATGCAGATTTACCAAGATCTCCAGGCTTGTGCTTACCACACTGATACAGAAGATTTATCTTCTTGAGGTCCATATCACTCATTGAAAAGTCTTGTCCAAATGCGGTGTTATTGTTTGGGACTGCGATCATGGTTGGCAGAAAACCATTGATTGAGAAGGCAGCCCTGTAAGAAAAATAAATCATTATGACATTTGTAAGGGCTTAAGTAATCACTCAATCAACACGGAGCCCTACTAACTCTTAAAGATATACAATGAATTAAATATATATTTCGCTAATTAAACATACAAACATTTCCCTGGTGTTTTGGTTCTAACAGATTATGTTTTGGTTTTGGTGACTTCCATTGGTTTTGTTTTTTTAGCAAAACGATGGAAAGAACTAAAAAAAAAGGAAGAACGTTTTTGAAATGTTTTGGAAAGTCGAAACCTTTGGGCATAAGTTCTCCAGTTTTCCATTTGCGAACCCAAAAGTGAACGCAGTTTTATTTAGAAAAAAAAATGTAAAAGAAATATCAGAGAATGATCTTTCGCAGATCTTTGCTCATATTCTAAGTTTGGTTCTGGAGACTGACTGACATCCGAACAAATACGGAATTCACGAATCCCATCACCTGCCCACCCTCTGTTTTTACTTTGAGAAGAGCAACTTTTTCAGAATGGTTTCATTGTGACGTCTCCTTGGGGATTTACTGAAAATCAGTAAGTCTGCCAAGAGAAGTAATGGTTGGTAACAAGTCACTATATGGCTTGTTCTATACCCACCAAGGCTGCAACGTCGGTCAGTTTTCGGCCAATATTCCCCATGAACTTCAAACGTCTGCTTAGAATAAGACCCTATATATCTTAGGCACAATACGTGTAACCTATTCAAAGTAAGAGCTATGTGAGAAAAGAGGGTTGTTTTACAGGGCAACACTTACTTTCCATAATGCATGATGGATCCATAGTCATACGATGTTAGTTTCATGTTGTTGGTGTCAACAGGTTTAAAAGAATCTCTGGAATCTGCAAGAAAATCAGCAATGCAAAAAAAACTGTGAATGCAACAGAAATCCACACATACTGAACCCAGCCAAAGCGAGGCCATTCAGCGGTCTTAACTTAAGATGTGACCTTTTAGAATGACTGCTACTATGAAAGAAAAGGCACATAACTGAATCCTGATCACAGCAACTATGGAATTGTTGCAACATTATTTCCCCAGGTCTGTATGAGACCGTCACTACAGCAGGGCATAATGTGGGATTAGCTGTGACGTCGTTCATAATTAGGTTTTGAAAACTGTAGTAAAAAGATATAACTTACAGGAATGGTCTGTTGCAAAGAAATGTGGGTTAGTCCGATTTGGTCAAATCATGGGAACTAAAAACAGACTTTGATGCAAGAAGAATATTCAGAAAAAAGCCTATGCATATCAGAGGCAGACATGCAGTACTCCGAGTTTGCACTGGGGGGAGTGTGTGATTTCAATAACTCATATGTACCTTCCTGAGTGTGCGTGCGCGCTCAGCGCGACCAAACACATTGCTAGCAATGTGGTTGTCCAGCTTGAGAGAGTATGTGCCTGTGAGCACAGGGCGCTCAGCTGCTTGCCGACACAAGCAAATTTGTTTTTGCCGCTCGCTGGCGCATGACGTGACCGGTTCGCCCAATGAGGGCGAACAAGCTCCGTGATGTCATGGCCACACCCCCTGAAACACTCCTTCCAAGCGCGCAATTGGCTGGCCACAAATCCCCCATGAAAGATGAGCACCGATCTCGAGCGTCAGTGCACTCAGCGTCACTGTGGCCTAAGCGTGGGCAACTCCAGGACTAAAGAGCCATCAACAGGTCAGGTTTTAAGGATATCCCTGCGTCAGCACAGGTGGCTCAATCAGTTTAAGTCACCTGTGCTGAAGCATGGATAGGAGATGGGTACTAAACAATTAACCTCAGGTTCTTAGCTAGCCACTCTGATTGAGCCACCTGTGCTGAAGCAGGGATATCCTGAAAACCTGACCTGTGGGGGGGGGGGGGGGGGTTGAGGACTGCAATTGAGCACCCCTGCATTAGAGGTTGAGTGGGTTTCTCTCTCTCTCCCCCCCCCATATTTCTGAAGCAGGGATACCCTGAAAACCTGACCTGTTGGTGGCCCTTGTGAACTGGAGTTGCCCACACCTGCTATAACTTAGCAATGTCCAGGTATAAGGCTCATATTAGTCTGTTCCCCCTGGAAGGCGCTTGATCGCTTTGCTGGATCCTTTTTGAGGAACTCCGGGTGACTGGATTCAAGATGCACAAATGCTTTATTGTGTCTGCGTTTAACTGACCTGTCCGCAGCCTGGAAGCCTCTGTAATGCGCAGAGACACTGTCCTCTGCAGGCCTCAGGAACTTACCAGTCAAGATGTTGTTCCACTGCACGCTGACATACTGATCCCTGTCTCGCCTCACGTGTTCATGGTGAAGGCCTAGAGAATGCAGCATCTCATGGGCCATGGTTCCTGTCCGCAGGCACCCAGATCTCTGCAGGGAGATGATCTGCTGGCCCCCAGACTGGCCAATTGCTGACCAGCACCTGAAAGAATAATGGTGACGTGTGACGATGCCCAGGACTCATCATTATTTTATTTAAACCAGGGGTTTTCGACTCCAGTCCTCAAGACCCCTCCCCCCAACAGGTCAGGGGTCAAGGATATCCCAGCTTCAGCACAGGTGGCTCAATCAGTCCCAGCTTCAGCACAGATTGCTCAATCAGTCCCTGCTTCAGCACAGGTGGCTCAGTGTTTCATTCTTTGAATAAGCCACCGATTGAGCACACCTGTGCTGAAGCAGGGAAATCCTCAAAGCCTGACCTGTTGGAGGGGGGGGGGGGGGGGGAATTGAGAACCACTTGATTTAAACCCTTAACATATTTAGTTTCGTTAATTGGATCACTCTTCGTTTTAACCTCTTCACTGCCAAGACGTGCACACCTGTTTGAATGTGCCGTGCTCTCCTTTAACTGAGCCCAGTTGGGCTTTAATTTGCGTTTGGTGCTTGGACAACGGAATCAGACCTGGATATCATGCCAAGTATAAAACAAAAACCGTGAGGCGCTTCCAATAAAGGTGTGATAAATATATAAATATATAGTGATAAATATATAAATGTAAACAGTGTTCAAAATCGTGATAATACTAGTAAAGTTCGCTGCTCAACCCTCTTAGGAGAAGATCCAGTTCCTCCTCTCTTGACTGTTTGGAAGAAGCTTGTGGGGAGCGCAGAATTTCACCATATAAAGGGAATGAAATAAATAATAGTGTAATATGTCCAAACACCTGTAACAATGTATATGGGGATCGAGATTAAGAACTCACATTCTCCCAGTTAAAATACAGCATTGGAAGATAATCTGAAGACTCCTCACTCCCGGGATCGCGTCGCGTCACTTCCGGTTTCGCGATCGATCTTGAAATGGGTCCACACGGGTTCTGGGGCATGGGGGGCACACTCTGAGTTGCGGCTAGTTTACTCTACGCGTTTCGCTGGCGTGCCAGCTTCGTCAGGAGTCGATTGTTACGTGTCTATGCACATGGTGCTAATGTAAGTGTGGATTACCACTGTTTTTATTGAATACATCAGCAGTGAACATACAATGTTGCACTAGAGTTGTCTCTGTTTCCATCGAGGATTTGTTCCACTGACACCAGGGAGAGTATCCTAAGCAAGACCCCCCCCCCCCCCCCTGCAAACTACAGAGTCTTCAGATTGTCTTCCAATGCTGTATTTTAACTGGGAGAATGTGAGTTCTTAATCTCGATCCCCATATACATTGTTACAGGTGTTTGGACATATTACACTATTATTTATATCATTCCATTTATATGGTGAAATTCTGCGCTCCCCACAAGCTTCTTCCAAACAATGGATATCATGCCGCCTGTCTGTACAGCGCCCCCTTGTGGAGATCTCTGGCGAGTACGTACCCGCGCAAATCCTCAAAGTGTATGTAGTCGGCCTGTGACGCGCGTGGGACAAAGCGAATGCAGGTGGAAGCCGCAAACTCATTAAACGTTGTTTTAAACAGCGGCAGGTCTGGTGACCCTGGGGAAACAGAAGAAGTGGGTGGTTACACCGGCCCCTCCCACGGAAAAGCAGAAAGCCGACCCGTATTCAATGAAGATTAATACACAGGTATTAACGGAGCAACTTCCATTCACTTAAATAGCACGAGATACATTGCAAAGTGGGTATTCACTGCTCGCCCCGCTGAATAGAGGCCTGGGTTGGTTACTAAAAGACCGCTGTTTTAGGGCATAAATATCGGGAAATGCTCCTTCAAACGCCACGTTTATAAATACATCACTTGCTTAAGGATTAGACATCGCAATATTGTAAACGACAACAAAGCTCATCGTTTAAAACAGGGCATTAATAATAATAATAATAATAATAATAATAATAATAAAGTATTCTAATAATGATTATTATACAAAGTACAGGCCATGTGTCTGAGCATTGTATTACGTGCGTCCCATCCCACGCGTGGGCGCAGGGAGCGCATGTTACAGAATCCTCTCTGCATAGGCTAAGGCCCCGCTGCCTCAGACAGCGCGCCCGCACTTACGGAAGTCGGTGGACAGCGTGTACGGGACGCGGACAAGTCCATCTGCGGATTTATCCCACAAGCACACACCCAGCGGACACGGGGGAGCGACTCTTCGGGTTGTCACAGCGATATCCAGATCCCGGATGGAGTATTTTCCAAAGAAAACGTTTGCTGAGAAGCAATGCAACAAGTTCTAGTTAATGCCGTGAAACCTCGTTAAGGAGAATGCAGTCTCATTAAGGCCGCGTCCATGGATAGTGCTTGCGTGCTGAGGCGCGCTTCCGCTCGGCACTGAGCCCCTGCAGCCGCAATGAGAGCGGCTTTAGTAGGGGCTCGCCTACGCTGCCGCAAGCGCGCCAAAGCGTAGGTCTTAGGAAAATTTTACATTTTCGCGCTTGCCAGAGCGCAGGGCCGGTCATGTGAGCGGTTCGTCCAATGAGGGCGAACCCGCTCCGTGACGTCACTGGCCCGCCGGCCGACACGCCCTCGGACGGCGCGCTGTCTAAGGCCAGGGAAAGCACCCGCTTTCCCTCAGCCTCAGCGCGCCTCCGCCCGCCAGCAATAACCATGGCCGAGGCCTAACTCAGTACATTTCTTTTTTTTTTTCTTCTACAAATTACCTTTACTTTTCACTTTAACACATAATTCATTTTAAAAAAAATTGCCATTTTCTATTTTGGGAAAAAAAATGGCTGTTAAAATTGAGTGGATTGTAAATTCCCCGGACAGGAACCCATCACATTGTTTCCGTTTCTATTAGCATTGCACACTTTTATTGTCTGAGTTAATCAACAAGTATTTCATTTAGTACAGTGCTGAGTACGTATTCAGCGCTTTATAAGAATAAAGAATAGTCACGTTTTGGCATTATTAAAAAATGGAAAACAACTGTGAGTTTTTTATAGAATTTCTTACTAACGAGTTCCTGGGGTTTGAGTTAGTAATGTGTCTCTAAGTATGTAAATCAGTAGGTATAATTTGTAAAGGATTTAAAATGGTACATAATATCAGGGTACATAGCTATATTTTGCCACTTATTTCATTATTAATGTTCCACATACAGTACATCCTCTCTTACCATTAATTACAGTACATACACTATAAAAAAAAACTGACACCCTTCTTTTTGACAGAATGTACTTTAATTAAAAGAAAAAAATTACCATTTTTTCTGTTTAATTCATAAATACTTTCAAACACGCTCTTCTGTGATGTGTGATCTGGGAATATAACAGAAAGGGATTATTACAGGGAGTGAATATTACAGGATGGGATTATTACAGGATGGGATTATTCTAGTATGGGAATATTACAGGATGGTATTATTCTAGTATGGGAATATTACAGGATGGTATTATTCTAGTATGGGAATATTAAAGGGTGGGATTAGTACAATCCCAGGGTGGGATTATTAGAGGATGCGCTGCACACAGGGTTCAGAGATACAGCGCTGCACACAGGGGTCAGAGATACAGAGCGCTGCACACAGGGGTCAGAGATACAGAGCGCTGCACACACAGGGGTCAGAGATACAGAGCGCCGCACACACAGGGGTCAGAGATACAGAGCGCCGCACACACAGGGGTCAGAGATACAGAGCGCCGCATACACAGGGGTCAGAGATACAGAGCGCCGCACACACAGGGGTCAGAGATACAGAGCGCTGCACACAGGGGTCAGAGATACAGAGCGCTGCACACAGGGGTCAGAGATACAGAGCGCTGCACACAGGGGTCAGAGATACAGAGCGCTGCACACACAGGGGTCAGAGATACAGAGCGCCGCACACAGGGGTCAGAGATACAGAGCGCCGCACACACAGGGGTCAGAGATACAGAGCGCTGCACACAGGGGTCAGAGATACAGCGCTGCACACAGGGGTCAGAGATACAGAGCGCTGCACACAGGGGTCAGATACAGAGCGCTGCACACACAGGGGTCAGAGATACAGAGCGCTGCACACACAGGGGTCAGAGATACAGAGCGCCGCACACACAGGGGTCAGATACAGAGCGCCGCACACACAGGGGTCAGATACAGAGCGCCGCACACAGGGGTCAGAGATACAGAGCGCCGCACACAGGGTTCAGAGATACAGAGCGCCGCACACACAGGGGTCAGAGATACAGCGCTGCACACACAGGGGTCAGAGATACAGAGCGCCGCACACAGGGTTCAGAGATACAGAGCGCCGCACACACAGGGGTCAGAGATACAGAGCGCCGCACACACAGGGGTCAGAGATACAGAGCGCCGCACACAGGGGTCAGAGATACAGAGCGCCGCACACACAGGGGTCAGAGATACAGAGCGCTGCACACAGGGGTCAGAGATACAGAGCGCCACACACACAGGGGTCAGAGATACAGCGCTGCACACACAGGGGTCAGAGATACAGAGCGCTGCACACACAGGGGTCAGAGATACAGAGCGCCGCACACACAGGGGTCAGAGATACAGAGCGCCGCACACACAGGGGTCAGAGATACAGAGCGCCACACACACAGGGGTCAGAGATACAGAGCGCCGCACACACGGGGGTCAGAGATACAGAGCGCTGCACACAGGGGTCAGAGATACAGAGCTCTGCACACACAGGGGTCAGAGATACAGAGCGCCGCACACACGGGGGTCAGAGATACAGAGCGCCGCACACACAGGGGTCAGAGATACAGAGCGCCGCACACACAGGGGTCAGAGACACAGAGCGCTGCAAACACAGGGGTCAGAGATACAGAGCGCCGCACACACGGGGGTCAGAGATACAGAGCGCCGCACACACAGGGGTCAGAGATACAGAGCGCCGCACACACAGGGGTCAGATACAGAGCGCCGCACACACAGGGGTCAGATACAGAGCGCCGCACACAGGGGTCAGAGATACAGAGCGCCGCACACAGGGTTCAGAGATACAGAGCGCTGCACACACAGGGGTCAGAGATACAGAGCGCCGCACACACAGGGGTCAGATACAGAGCGCCGCACACAGGGGTCAGAGATACAGAGCGCCGCACACAGGGTTCAGAGATACAGAGCGCCGCACACACAGGGGTCAGAGATACAGCGCTGCACACACAGGGGTCAGAGATACAGAGCGCCGCACACAGGGTTCAGAGATACAGAGCGCCGCACACACAGGGGTCAGAGATACAGAGCGCCGCACACACAGGGGTCAGATACAGAGCGCCGCACACACAGGGGTCAGATACAGAGCGCCGCACACAGGGGTCAGAGATACAGAGCGCTGCACACACAGGGGTCAGAGATACAGAGCGCCGCACACACAGGGGTCAGATACAGAGCGCCGCACACAGGGGTCAGAGATACAGAGCGCCGCACACAGGGTTCAGAGATACAGAGCGCCGCACACACAGGGGTCAGAGATACAGCGCTGCACACACAGGGGTCAGAGATACAGAGCGCCGCACACAGGGTTCAGAGATACAGAGCGCCGCACACACAGGGGTCAGAGATACAGAGCGCTGCACACACAGGGGTCAGAGATACAGAGCGCCACACACACAGGGGTCAGAGATACAGAGCGCTGCACACAGGGGTCAGAGATACAGAGCGCTGCACACAGGGGTCAGAGATACAGAGCGCTGCACACAGGGGTCAGAGATACAGAGCGCTGCACACAGGGGTCAGAGATACAGAGCGCTGCACACACAGGGGTCAGAGATACAGAGCGCCGCACACACAGGGGTCAGAGATACAGAGCGCCGCACACACAGGGGTCAGAGATACAGAGCGCCGCACACACAGGGGTCAGAGATACAGAGCGCCGCACACAGGGGTCAGAGATACAGAGCGCCGCACACACAGGGGTCAGAGATACAGAGCGCCGCACACACAGGGGTCAGAGATACAGAGCGCCGCACACACAGGGGTCAGAGATACAGAGCGCCGCACACACAGGGGTCAGAGATACAGAGCGCCGCACACACAGGGGTCAGAGATACAGAGCGCTGCACACACAGGGGTCAGAGATACAGAGCGCTGCACACACAGGGGTCAGAGATACAGAGCGCTGCACACACAGGGGTCAGAGATACAGAGCGCCGCACACACGGGGGTCAGAGATACAGAGCACTGCACACACAGGGGTCAGAGATACAGAGCGCTGCACACAGGGGTCAGAGATACAGAGCGCTGCACACAGGGGTCAGAGACACAGAGCGCCGCACACACAGGGGTCAGAGATACAGAGCACTGCACACACAGGGGTCAGAGATACAGAGCGCCACACACACCGGGGTCAGAGATACAGAGCGCCGCACACACAGGGGTCAGAGATACAGAGCGCCGCACACACAGGGGTCAGAGATACAGAGCGCCGCACACACAGGGGTCAGAGATACAGAGCGCCGCACACACAGGGGTCAGAGATACAGAGCGCCGCACACACAGGGGTCAGAGATACAGAGCGCCGCACACACAGGGGTCAGAGATACAGAGCGCTGCACACACGGGGGTCAGAGATACAGAGCGCTGCACACACAGGGGTCAGAGATACAGAGCGCTGCACACAGGGGTCAGAGATACAGAGCGCTGCACACACAGGGGTCAGAGATACAGAGCGCTGCACACACAGGGGTCAGAGATACAGAGCGCTGCACACAGGGGTCAGAGATACAGAGCGCTGCACACAGGGGTCAGAGATACAGAGCGCTGCACACACAGGGGTCAGAGATACAGAGCGCCGCACACACAGGGGTCAGAGATACAGAGCGCTGCACACAGGGGTCAGAGATACAGCGCTGCACACAGGGGTCAGAGATACAGAGCGCTGCACACAGGGGTCAGATACAGAGCGCTGCACACACAGGGGTCAGAGATACAGAGCGCTGCACACACAGGGGTCAGAGATACAGAGCGCCGCACACACAGGGGTCAGATACAGAGCGCCGCACACACAGGGGTCAGATACAGAGCGCCGCACACAGGGGTCAGAGATACAGAGCGCCGCACACAGGGTTCAGAGATACAGAGCGCCGCACACACAGGGGTCAGAGATACAGCGCTGCACACACAGGGGTCAGAGATACAGAGCGCCGCACACAGGGTTCAGAGATACAGAGCGCCGCACACACAGGGGTCAGAGATACAGAGCGCCGCACACACAGGGGTCAGAGATACAGAGCGCCGCACACAGGGGTCAGAGATACAGAGCGCCGCACACACAGGGGTCAGAGATACAGAGCGCTGCACACAGGGGTCAGAGATACAGAGCGCCACACACACAGGGGTCAGAGATACAGCGCTGCACACACAGGGGTCAGAGATACAGAGCGCTGCACACACAGGGGTCAGAGATACAGAGCGCCGCACACACAGGGGTCAGAGATACAGAGCGCCGCACACACAGGGGTCAGAGATACAGAGCGCCACACACACAGGGGTCAGAGATACAGAGCGCCGCACACACGGGGGTCAGAGATACAGAGCGCTGCACACAGGGGTCAGAGATACAGAGCTCTGCACACACAGGGGTCAGAGATACAGAGCGCCGCACACACGGGGGTCAGAGATACAGAGCGCCGCACACACAGGGGTCAGAGATACAGAGCGCCGCACACACAGGGGTCAGAGACACAGAGCGCTGCACACACAGGGGTCAGAGATACAGAGCGCCGCACACACGGGGGTCAGAGATACAGAGCGCCGCACACACAGGGGTCAGAGATACAGAGCGCCGCACACACAGGGGTCAGATACAGAGCGCCGCACACACAGGGGTCAGATACAGAGCGCCGCACACAGGGGTCAGAGATACAGAGCGCCGCACACAGGGTTCAGAGATACAGAGCGCTGCACACACAGGGGTCAGAGATACAGAGCGCCGCACACACAGGGGTCAGATACAGAGCGCCGCACACAGGGGTCAGAGATACAGAGCGCCGCACACAGGGTTCAGAGATACAGAGCGCCGCACACACAGGGGTCAGAGATACAGCGCTGCACACACAGGGGTCAGAGATACAGAGCGCCGCACACAGGGTTCAGAGATACAGAGCGCCGCACACACAGGGGTCAGAGATACAGAGCGCCGCACACACAGGGGTCAGATACAGAGCGCCGCACACACAGGGGTCAGATACAGAGCGCCGCACACAGGGGTCAGAGATACAGAGCGCCGCACACAGGGTTCAGAGATACAGAGCGCTGCACACACAGGGGTCAGAGATACAGAGCGCCGCACACACAGGGGTCAGATACAGAGCGCCGCACACAGGGGTCAGAGATACAGAGCGCCGCACACAGGGTTCAGAGATACAGAGCGCCGCACACACAGGGGTCAGAGATACAGCGCTGCACACACAGGGGTCAGAGATACAGAGCGCCGCACACAGGGTTCAGAGATACAGAGCGCCGCACACACAGGGGTCAGAGATACAGAGCGCTGCACACACAGGGGTCAGAGATACAGAGCGCCACACACACAGGGGTCAGAGATACAGAGCGCTGCACACAGGGGTCAGAGATACAGAGCGCTGCACACAGGGGTCAGAGATACAGAGCGCTGCACACAGGGGTCAGAGATACAGAGCGCTGCACACAGGGGTCAGAGATACAGAGCGCTGCACACACAGGGGTCAGAGATACAGAGCGCCGCACACACAGGGGTCAGAGATACAGAGCGCCGCACACACAGGGGTCAGAGATACAGAGCGCCGCACACACAGGGGTCAGAGATACAGAGCGCCGCACACAGGGGTCAGAGATACAGAGCGCCGCACACACAGGGGTCAGAGATACAGAGCGCCGCACACACAGGGGTCAGAGATACAGAGCGCCGCACACACAGGGGTCAGAGATACAGAGCGCCGCACACACAGGGGTCAGAGATACAGAGCGCCGCACACACAGGGGTCAGAGATACAGAGCGCTGCACACACAGGGGTCAGAGATACAGAGCGCTGCACACACAGGGGTCAGAGATACAGAGCGCTGCACACACAGGGGTCAGAGATACAGAGCGCCGCACACACGGGGGTCAGAGATACAGAGCACTGCACACACAGGGGTCAGAGATACAGAGCGCTGCACACAGGGGTCAGAGATACAGAGCGCTGCACACAGGGGTCAGAGACACAGAGCGCCGCACACACAGGGGTCAGAGATACAGAGCACTGCACACACAGGGGTCAGAGATACAGAGCGCCACACACACCGGGGTCAGAGATACAGAGCGCCGCACACACAGGGGTCAGAGATACAGAGCGCCGCACACACGGGGGTCAGAGATACAGAGCGCTGCACACAGGGGTCAGAGATACAGAGCGCCGCACACACAGGGGTCAGAGATACAGAGCGCCGCACACACAGGGGTCAGAGATACAGAGCGCCGCACACACAGGGGTCAGAGATACAGAGCGCTGCACACACGGGGGTCAGAGATACAGAGCGCTGCACACACAGGGGTCAGAGATACAGAGCGCTGCACACAGGGGTCAGAGATACAGAGCGCTGCACACACAGGGGTCAGAGATACAGAGCGCTGCACACACAGGGGTCAGAGATACAGAGCGCTGCACACAGGGGTCAGAGATACAGAGCGCTGCACACAGGGGTCAGAGATACAGAGCGCTGCACACACAGGGGTCAGAGATACAGAGCGCTGCACACAGGGGTCAGATACAGAGCGCCGCACACACAGGGGTCAGAGATACAGAGCGCCGCACACACAGTGGTCAGAGATACAGAGCGCCGCACACACGGGGGTCAGAGATACAGAGCACAGCACACACAGGGGTCAGAGATACAGAGCGCCGCACACACAGGGGTCAGAGATACAGAGCGCCGCACACACAGGGGTCAGAGATACAGCGCTGCACACACAGGGGTCAGAGATACAGAGCGCTGCACACACAGGGGTCAGAGATACAGAGCGCTGCACACACAGGGGTCAGAGATACAGAGCGCCGCACACACAGGGGTCAGAGATACAGCGCTGCACACACAGGGGTCAGAGATACAGAGCGCCGCACACACAGGGGTCAGAGATACAGAGCGCTGCACACAGGGGTCAGATACAGAGCGCTGCACACAGGGGTCAGAGATACAGAGCACCGCACACACAGGGGTCAGAGATACAGAGCGCCACACACAGGGGTCAGATACAGAGCGCTGCACACACAGGGGTCAGAGATACAGAGCGCTGCACACAATGGGCAGATTATTTAGAGATAATACCTTGTACATTCCTCACTAATCTTCTATTCTTCAGGGGCCATTTCTGCCAAGACAGACAAAAACAGACTTAGGGCCTCATGCAGAGAGCAGCGCTATTTACAATCTCGCCATTTGCCGGAGAAAATCGCGCTAAAAAACAGCTGAAAATGGCGAGGTAGGAAAAAAGCGCCATTTTTTTTTTCTATTTGAAAATCTCGCCGCGCGGCTGGCGAGAAACTACATCTTGCCAGTCTGAAAAATATCCAAATTCAGAAAGGCGCGCTCGCCATCTAGCAGCTGTTTTTGGCGCGATTTTCTCCAATTTTCTCCGCCAACTAAAGTTGGCAAGAAGCAGGAGCTCGCCGGCTATAGGGGGAAAAAAAATGCGCGATTTTTTTTTTTTCCCTTTCAGCTGCGCGCATCTCCTCATTTACAATTCTCCACATGCAGTAATGCTAAAAATAGCGGATTTCGCCCATTTCTGCATATGGAGAATAAAACTCTCCATTAAATCTAGTTTTTCTAAAACTCTCCAATTATTTCTACCGCTGCTCTCTGCATAGGCCCCTTAGTGCCAGAGCTTGGGAAGAGTTTAGGCAGAGTTTAGGAAGAGCTTGTGCAGAGTTTGGGAGGGCTTTGGGCAGTGTTTGGGGGGGCTTTGGGCAGAGTTTGGGAGGGCTTTGGGCAGTGTTTGGGGGGGCTTTGGGCAGAGTTTGGGAGGGCTTTGGGCAGAGTTTGGGAGGGCTTTGGGCAGAGTTTGGTGGGGCTTTGGGCAGAGTTTGGGAGGGCTTTTGCAGAGTTTGGGAGGGCTTTGGGCAGAGTTTGGGAGGGCTTTGGGCAGAGTTTGGGAGGGCTTTGGGGGGCTTTGGGCAGAGTTTGGGGGGGCTTTGGGCAGAGTTTGGGAGGGCTTTGGCAGAGTTTGGGAGGGCTTTGGGCAGAGTTTGGGAGGGCTTTGGCAGAGTTTGGGGGGGCTTTGGCAGAGTTTGGGAGGGCTTTGGCAGAGTTTGGGAGGGCTTTTGGCAGAGTTTGGGAGGGCTTTGGGCAGCGTTTGGGAGGGCTTTGGGCAGAGTTTGGGAGGGCTTTGGCAGAGTTTGGGAGGGCTTTGGCAGAGTTTGGGAGGGCTTTGGGCAGAGTTTGGGAGGGCTTTGGCAGAGTTTGGGAGGGCTTTGGGCAGAGTTTGGGAGGGCTTTGGCAGAGTTTGGGAGGGCTTTGGGCAGAGTTTGGGAGGGCTTTGGGCAGAGTTTGGGACGGCTTTGGCAGAGTTTGGGAGGGCTTTGGCAGAGTTTGGGGGGGCTTTGGGCAGAGTTTGGGAGGGCTTTGGGCAGAGTTTGGGAGGGCTTTGGGCAGAGTTTGGGAGGGCTTTGGCAGGGCTTTGGGCAGAGTTTGGGAGGGCTTTGGCAGAGTTTGGGGGGGGCTTTGGGCAGAGTTTGTGTAGAGCTGCGCTGGGTCCTGATGGCAGCTCTGCATGAGACTCACCTGCGCAGCAATAACACACAGGGCAGACAGCAGCAACAGCGCCAGGACACGCATATCGGCAGAGAGAAGACCTACAAGCTAGCAGGGTCCAGTGAGAGCTGGTGTAGGGGAGATACTAGGGGCACTGTGAGCTGCTGCTGCTGCAGCCTCCCCCTCCAAATACAGATCTGCGCCCGCACTGGACACGCCCATCTCTGTTCTACAGGCTATAAACCTCTCATTGGCATAACAATGCAGTACTGTGTCCCTCCCATGATAAGACCCCCAGTCACTAGACAACATTCCTTCTTGGTGTGTAAGTTCCGAACAGCCCCTAACTAAATCAGTATGTATAATATGTAAGGGGTGCACACTGGTACATAATATCAGGGTACAGATGCAGCGCCGTTATTTTAAGGCATCACGGCGCCGTTTTCATGTGCGCTGGATTACTCCCCGCGGCATGAACGCAGCCAATTGCTTTGTTTGAATGTTATCGATTGCGTGGAATTACTACTGTGAAGCGCTATGTACATTAAAGGCGCTTTAAAAATAAAGACATACAATACAATACAATTATATGCAATGAATTGCAATGTGTACAGTACGGTGCTACTGTGTCAATTTCAGATGGTTAAAAGCCAGAACACTAAAATGCTATTTTCTGCACTCACCTGCACTCGCGTCTTAAGGCGGTACGGTTGGAAGTAATCCCGCGCCATCATATGCGTATTCCGAGGTATAAACCGCGTGATTTCATAAAATGATGGCCGCTGCATCTGTATATAACTACACTTTGTCACTTATTTCAGTGTTAATGTTCCACATAAATCCTCCCCTATAACTAATTGCAGTACATGAATTATAAAGGAAACGACAAGGTGCCTTTTGATAATACAGAATAATGCACTTTTTATCATCTATCATTTTATTTCATTGCCCGACTGTAGAACAGAGGCCCCCAATGGCGCCGCCGCAGCTCGCGACTCCCACTGCTACCTCCAATGCCCCAATGAGGGCACCATTTTATCCGGTATCCTTATACCTCTCGGGCTATCCGAGCCTGGCAGGCACACCTCCCTCCTGCTTCCCGAGACACACACCTCCAAAGGGGGCGCCAGTATCTCTGCAAAGTTTAAAGCTCCCGCGTCACATGGGCCAATAGGAAGCTGAACCTGATGACATCGCAGTTTCCTATTGGCTCGCAGGGTGCGGGAGCTTTGAAACTCTGTGGTTACGTGAACCCTGCTAGTTGAGCGGAGAGGCAACCGGCCCCCCTACGGAAGTATCTCCGGAAGCAGGGGGTCCCCGGAGCTGAAATTAATGGGGTTTAGCTCCGGAGACCCCCTGCTTAAATCCTATGTTAAAATCCAAAAAAAACATTGCCTGCTTGGATTGCCTCTGCAATGGGGCAGTAGCACATAAAGTGAGAATTAAATGCAATCTTATGCAAACTCTTTGTGTAAGAACACAACTCAACAGCCCTGCTCCTGAGACAGCTGTTACATATCATACACACAGATACCCAGCAAGCTCTCAGAAACCCCCCAAAATTACCACAATATATATATAAATATATGTGTATAAGTGTCAAATGGAGTGCTACTGGGTGTGGCTAACGCACACAAGCAGAGCACCTATTGCAGAACCAACTGCAAGGTCTGCGTATGCACCTACAGAATGCCAAAGAGAAGCAGCGATCTCTGCAGGAAGAAAATCTGCAAGCTGCTAAAGAAGTACAAGTGCTGCAGGAACGGCTGATTACCAAGTGTTTCCCCACAGAGCAGCATGAGGGACTGAAGGCCACCCTGACCATCACCAAAGCATCGCTAGAGGCTAAGCTTAGAGGCCAGGTGACTCTGTACAAGAGGGAGCACAAGAAGTTCCAGAAACTGAGGCAAGTAGCTGGGGCCGAGCAAAGAAATCCACAGTGCTTCACAAAAATATGAAGGACGCGTGGAAGCAATATCAGAGAAAGCACAGTGAGGAGATGCAGGCCCTGGGAGGAGAATTCAGAGAGATGTGGTATATGTGGTGCTCAAAATCGAACCGGTAACCTCCTATAACATATTAATGATGAGACCATTGACTTGGTGGTCTGACGATGACGGAGTGCCCCTCAATAATGCAATAACTGCGTAATGACTGTAGGGGAAGTGACAAGTGGAGTCAGTTGAGACAACCACCGGGATGTACACAGTAATCACCCTGACAGTATAATGAAAAAGGAACTATGTCCATTAAACAGCAGGATTTGAATAAGGCACATTGGCACTTTACCTGCTCATCCAAGGGGCACTCTCAGGATCAATAGCGTGCAATCCATCCAATGATGAGTCCAAGAGGGTGGTTTGAGGGAGTCCAAGAGGGAATCCATGAGGGAGTCCAAGAGGGTGTCAACGTGACATTATCTTAAGTCACATTATCATGGCAACGCGTCGCCGTGTGATGTTGCAGCCTCATTTGACGCTGCAATGCTGCAGAAGGAGGAGGGCGGCGGGTGATGGAGAAGGTAAGAGACCTTTACAGAGCCCCAACGCTCTCCCTCAGCAATTAGTGGGGAAGAGAGAGGGGGCCTGTAAGAGACGTGTTCAGAGGTACGCAATGGAGACTGTTTTAAGGTGAAATTAAAATAAGGCTTTATTGCGCCTGTTGCTCTAAACACAGCAAATATGTAAATCAGCAAACAAAATCCGCTCCACTCTGGAGTATATATACACTTGTGATCCAGTTCTCTTTAACTGCGTGGTTAGCCCAGCGATTCAACAGCCCAAATCATAGAGACATTTATATACATAGATAGACATAGATAATAGTCTTATAAGAAAAGTCTTATCTGTTAGCTGGGTTGCTGTAGGGGAAGCTTCTCTGCTCTCTTGGATCCGCACCCTTGTGTGCTAAGGCAATGTCAGGCTCCAAGTTTAGAATCTTGTCCCCTTTTGTCTTGTTGTCAGCTTGCCGCTCAAGACATCTGTCCTTCCTTGGTTCAGCCCAGTTGTGGACTAAGGAATCTCTCTTCCTGTCTCAGAGGCAGGCTTTTTCTAACACCTGTAATCAGCCAGGTGGTGTTAGTTAATTGCCTACCAGCAGTTAACCACCACACTGCTGGATTGGAGGCACATTTGTGAACAGGGATAAGTCCCCTGTTCCAGGGCCTCTGTAGGCTGCCCCCAAAATGTTACCGCGCTAACCCGGGACCTATCGGATCTACTGGGAAATCCATCACTGAGCTTTAGGGAGCTGACAAAAAGCCAGAAGGGTTATAAGTGTGCTCCAATAACCTACCTGTGATAGTGCCGGTGTTATTTTTTCCAACCCAGTAGCGCAGCTATGTGAAAAAGATACAAGTGAGCAGTCATACTCAGGATTGGTATATATTGCTGCATGTTAATTATCAGAAGCAGGTGGCATGAAATGATGCCTAGCAATATATTTACTTTCCTGTTTTATGCTGGCAGCAGGATGAATACAATTAGCAAAGAAATTGGAAGGGTGGGAATATTTCAAGCTAAAGTTGTGCACCCTTTATTCCCAGCCTTACCCAGCCCTCTCCGGGATCCCTGAGCTGCTCACCTGTGAAGACTTCAAGTTGAGTTCCTACAGAGTTCTCTGCGAAGCCGGCCTTCATTTCTTGTCTCTCTCACACCTCCGACCCAGAAGACAGAGACCTGGAGTAGAGGAACCGGTCTCTTCCCTTTAAGATAATGTAACATTGAACTCGGACAGACCTTGATCATGGAATTCTCTATGGTTCTTTTCATCAACACATGTATGGTGGTGGGTGCCACCACGAAGGGATCACCCACCACCATGCAAGGCAGAGGTTCCCATCTCCAGTCCTCAAGACCCCCCAACAGGTCAGGTTTTCAGGATATCCCAGCTTCAGCAGAGGTGGCTCGATCAGAGGCTCAGTCGAAGCCACCTGTGCGGAAGCAGGGACTGATTGATGCACCTGTGCTGAAGCTGGGACTGTTTGAGGCACCTGTGCTGAAGCAGGGACTGTTTAAGGCACCTGTGCTGAAGCTGGGACTGATTGAGGCACCTGTGCTGAAGCAGGGACTGATTTAGGCACCTGTGCTGAAGCTGGCAATGATTGAGACTCCTGTGCTCAAGCAGGGACTGATTGAGCCACCTGTGCTGAAGATGGGATATCCTGAAAGCCTGACCTGTTGGTTGGGGGGAGGGGGGCTTGAGGACTGAAGTTGAGCACCTCTGCTGTAAGGGGCTGGTGTCCTCCCCAAAGTCAGGGATATTGTGGGGCTTGTAGGTCTCAGAGATCCCTGAGCAGCCGCAACCTGAGATACATAATAATTAATATTTTCACGAGTATGAGCACTGGCTGTTATTCCCCGAATCACTTTGGGGAGAAACGTGGGCATTAAAAGACCCCTTTTGTTCAGTCCCCCTGTGACCGCTCACTTGCGTGGTACCCATTTAAATTCCATCATGTGTGCTGTACAAATAGGGCAAATAATACAAAAAACACATACATTTTAATTTTTAGATGTATTGAAATAGCTTGTTAGCAGTACTGCGTTATAGAAATGTACGTTACTGTCTGCTTTATATGAATTTACCATGAAAAAAGTCAGGTTTATTCACACGTCCTCTCTGTTTCTTTTTATTTATGGGAGAGCAAATAGTACCTGCTACTTGCTGCATGTGTATGTATGTGTATGTGTATGCGTGTGTGTGTATGCGTGTGTATGCATGTGTATGCGTGTGCATGCATGTGTATGGAAAATAGACTTGTTGTAATTTAGCTGCACTGCCAGGTTTATTAAAGCGTACAAGAGAGCAGCCAGTGGCGCTCAGCACCGGTTATAATAAATGTGTAAGTGTGTATAAGACAAATCCTTATTGTGATTTTAGTGTACAAATAAACAGTTTAATTGTGGAATTAAATTACCCACGGTGCAAATATAAAGTGATGCTTCACTAGTCCACAATAGATTATACAGGCATACCCCGCATTAACGTACGCAATGGGTCCAGAGCATGTATGTAAAGCGAAAATGTACTTAAAGTTAAAGGGAAGCACTACCTTTTCCCCACTTATCGATGCATGTACTGTACGGCAATCGTCATATACGTGCATAACTGATGTAAATAACGCATGTGTAACAGGCTCTATAGTCTCCCCGCTTGCGCACAGCTTCGGTACAGGTAGGGAGCCGGTATTGCTGTTCAGGACGTGCTGACATACGCATGCGCGAGCTGCCGTTTGCCTATTGGGCGACATGTACTAAAAGTGAGTGTCCTTAAACCGGGGTATGCCTGTATTTTACTAATGCAAAATAAATTATCAAGTGATGTGAAATATAGAAGAACAATATACAGATTACCCCCGCTCCCCTGCTTTGTGGATAAAGGTTTATTAAAGCAGCAGTTCAAGCTGCCGTTTATATCATTTTTTTCCCAGTCAATATGTGCATCAATACAATCTACACACTGAATAGTTAAATTGCCGATCGGTCTGTTCTCCTGTAATCGATCGCTGAAGATTCGGCTGGGGTTTTTTTATCTCACTTTTCGCGCTGCAGAAGAGTAACAAAGATGCAAAGTTCTTTGTGGAAGATCATGTAACCAGGCAGGCATTAGGTACAATTGGTGCACTGCTAGAGAGAGGGCAAAAGGGGTGTGCCAGAGCCTGTCTCTGAAGAAGAAGGGGATGTGACTTTGTAAATGGTTGCTATAGAAACAACAATGCTTGTTACATTAGAATACATTTTTTTTAAATGCTACAAGTATTTTCTCATAGTACAGAACTGATTTATTAAAAAATAAAAAAAACCACATGTAGGATATTGCTTGGTCTGCAGCTTTAAAGATGCAATGAAGTCCTCAAACTAACACCAGTATCTTCTCATGAGTGGCTGATGATGCTACTTTGTGTAGAATTATCCAAATCCCAACCTGGAAACTGCAGGATCCTCTGTGTCTCCAGAAACCTCCACGAACTCGTCTTTATTCTGCAAGGGAACAAGATAAGGATGTCATTCAAATGAGTATATATACGGGATTGTCCCTTTTTTCAATGTATTGTGTCGTTGTCCCTGAAAGGTCTAGCGGGACGCATAAGTGTCCCGTATTTCAGGGGGCAACGGGACAATTTGGATGCGCATGCAGGTCCGCAGTCGTCAGCGCCCGACTTCCTTTCCTCCGGCCCATGACGCGCGACCCCCTGGCTGCTCCGCCACGGCTTCTCCTGATCCCAATGATGCGCGACGCAGGGACAGTACCCAGCGCGTCACTGGGTCTTACCCCCACCTTCAACCTCCGTCTTCGGGATGCCGGGGGAACCCTGGCGCACGCGACCGGCTCACCAGCTGAGGCGCCAGTGACACGCGGCGTGCGCTCACGTTTGTGGGACTCCTCCTCCCCTTCCTATTAGGCTATTCCTTAGGGCATTACCCAGTAGCCTTTCAACCTGCGGTCTGTGGACCTCCCATTGGTGGGAGGCTCCTTTAAGGATTTGTTTGGATGTTCACTCCTTGCCGAGCATAATTCCTCGGGTGACGCTTACTTCTCCACGATCCTGTCTGTTTTCTGCCTGATACCTGACCCTTGCTTTGTACCTGGACTCCGCTGTTTCTCCTGCTCTGACCCTAGCTTGTACGACTACTCTGGAATCTCCTGCGCTGACCCTGGCTATCCGTTATAGAGCTGGCCTAGCCCGTATGGGTGGCAACAGCAATTGACCCCCCCCCCCCCCCATCTGGTCTGGTGGTCGCGAGCGCGATCGGGGAGTCAGTTGGGGCGGTTGGGTTTCAAATTAGAGCCAAGGAACAAGCAACTGTCACTTGTTCCTTGGCGTTGGAGCAGTTTCACCCAGCTTACAGTGTCCCACAGCAGCAAGGGGTTCTGGGAAATGACACACACATACATACATATATATATATATGTATATGTGGGCATGTGTATGAGTATATGTTATTTACATTTGGTGGTTCAAGTTACACTATGTAGTACAGTGTAGTACAGTGTATACATATCGTGCTGGAAGGAGTGCATTTGGGGGATCAGGTATGTAAGGGGCCACACAAGTTGGGCATTCTTTACAATTTCACCAGGTGCTCCATGGTTTACGGGGGCGAGGCAGATATTCTGCAGGTAGCCATACCTTATTGGGGCAGCGCATGTAGTCGCTGCTTAAACTTGCGCTTGTGGGTTTTAATTCGGTGCGGTATGTTTGGAGCCATGAGGCAGGGGTTTTTAATGGTGCAATGGGGCCTGTTTTGCGCCATATGGCAGGGGAGTTTGGTACAATGTGGCAAGTTTTTGCTCCATTTGGCATGGGATATTTGTACAGTTTGGCAGGTGGTGCAACATGTGGCGTAGGATGTGTACAGTGCGCCAGGCCATGCATCTAGCGGCATGGGAAATCTGAACAATTGGGTCGTGCCCCGCAGGCGCCACGGGGGGCCCTGCATGGCCGAGGGCTGCCTCATTGGGGGCACCAAGGGGTTCCTGGGCCATGGGGGTTATCTTTACCTTAAGCTGGTTGAGCGGTGCAAGTTTCTTTTGAGTGTCGCAAGAATTGTGTAGGACATTGCAATGTTTGAGCCTAACGCAGATTATTACTGGGATTAGAGTTATAATTATATTTAGTTGGGATAGTTATAGGTGATTTAAGAATGGAATATGACATTAACTAATGCAGCTATTACTGCATTGGGATTCAGATATGTACACAAAACATGCACACCTTGTGGCCACCCCTCACACGCCACATGGCCTACAGTGAGCCGGATACTATGTCCCCACAGGCGATAATTTGGTGTTTGCTGCATGATACGATTGCTGATCAGCAGATGTATGGAGGTTTTGTTCCGGTTAAGTATACCTAGTTTTGCAGAGGTTTTGGATGGCAGGGTACCATTGTGCATCACGAATGTTAGAGGGGAGTCAAACCAGATGCCCAAGTATTGGAAACATGTTTCAGGAGTAACAGTGTGTCAAGGAGTGACCGGTGTCTGCTCAGGCAGTGGAAGCTTTGGAATTCAGATTTGGTCCCAAATAGCATTTGTTACCGACTTGTTAGTGTTTGAAAAACAGCTTGTTGTGGGAAATCCAAATTTTCAAGTCTCAAAGTCACATGGAAATAGGTGATCGAGATCAGAGAGGCTATGGCTGTGTGCGCATAAGATGGGGCCAGCTGCATACAAGGGTATTGAAGCTCTCTTATAAGCTTTAGGAATATCATTGATGATCAGTTAGAAGAGTAGGGGCCTCAGAAAGGTCTTGCGGGACACCACAGGTCATATCCAAGGGGTCGGACATAGAGCCTGTGATGGATACATGCTGGGATATACCTGATAGGTAGAAAGGAAACCAGCTTTTAAGCATGCTACTCTATCGCAGAACTATAGAGTTGATTGGGCAAGATGACATGATCAACATGTTCAAAAGCCTTGTGAAATCTAGGGACATAGCACTACTGAGTTGTCATCTTTCCACACCACACTTGAGTTCTTTACAAATTTGTAGCAGGGGTTACCAAGGAGGGTTTGGGGTTAAAGCCAGATTGTAACGGCTAAAAAAAAAAAAAAAAAATATTTGGCTTGGTATGGTTTTTGCTTAATTTGGGAGCGAAACAATTTCCATGACTTTGGATAGTGTTGGGAGAAGAGATTTTGGCCTGTCATTTGAGGCAGTGGTTTTCTCCCCACTTTTGAAGCTTGGGATAACTCTGAAACTTCCAGGTCTCTGGTTATGGCCTGCAGACAGAGTAGAGGTGATTATGGAAGCTATTGGTTTAGCAATAGTAAATAAAAAATTTAAAAAAAAACAAAAAAAAACACATTCTTTGCCTTGGGCCCAAGTATATTGGTTTAAGTTTTGTCAAGGTTTTAGAAAACAAGCAGATTTAAGAGACAATTTTCAAGTCTCAAGGTTAGAGCTCAGTATGTGGTCACGGTCGGAGAAGCTATGTGCGTTCATAAGATTTTTTGGTGGCATTCAAATTTGTTGAAGAGTATCGATCATGGAGTAGGAATGGGGGTTCAGAGTTGGGCATTGCAGTTCACAGGTGTTGGCCAAGGGGTTTGAGCCAGAGCTTGATGGATCCATGGGGGGTCCAACGGGATAGGAATGAAAGCAGGCTTCCTTATTCCAGTGTGTTGTATAAGGGAGTAAACCCAAAATATCCGGTGCTCGCAATATCCACAACAGGACTGGTATTAATGGTGAGTAAAGAGTCTCTGATACATGTATAACAGAAAGTGAACAGCTACTGAGCAGGCTTAAAGATCCTGTGTGAAGGAGAACCACAGCCAGGCTCTGGCAGATAACGGTATGTAGTGCAACCTGGGTGGGGGGCTAGTGCACAGGGGAAATCCGAGACAGGAAAAGAGGCAACCAAAGGGCCACCCCTCTCGTGTGCTCACACTGGAAAAGCCTGCTGCCCTTACCCGACCCGGTCTCTTCAGTGCCTGTGCCTGGCTGGTCTCATCTCCTCGGGTGTCGCGCTGGCGTGTGACGTCATCCCCGAGGGCCGGCAGCTATGCTGCGGATGGTAGTAGAGAGCGCCCTGGGTCTCAGCGATCCTGGATCTCTTCGAGCGGGCGTAGTGAATAATATCTATGTGCTCATCAGGAGGGGAATCATGAAGGTCAGCTCCCAGCTCTGCTTCGTAGCTTGCGTGCTCCACACCGGTAGTCGCAGTAACGTGAATAGTAGTTGGTGGGTGGTCACAGCAACAGGAACTCAGCCGGATACATAAATGAATAAAAACAGCTTTATTGCACTATAGTGCTGCGCATCACAAAACGGAGAACACCTCTGACGCGTTTCGTTCCGTGAAGGAACTTTATCAAACGAACGGAACGAAACGCGTCAGAGGTGTTCTCCGTTTTGTGATGCGCAGCACTATAGTGCAATAAAGCTGTTTTTATTCATTTATGTATCCGGCTGAGTTCCTGTTGCTGTGACCACCCACCAACTACTATTCACGTTCCTTATTCCAGTGCACTGGAGCTGGTTATGCAGAATAACAGATCAACATGATTGACAGTATCAAAATCTAGGAACATTGCACAGGAGTTGGTGCAAGCCACACTGGTTTTAAGGTAAATTCTTAGCTTGGGATTTACCGGGGAGTGTCTGGGGAAAGCTAGATTGAACGGGGGCTAGAAAAACCTGTTTTGGAAAAGTGTTTGCTCACTTGAGCCAGAGTGGAATGGGTCAGGAGAATCTGTGTTGGTACAGCGATCGTTCATTTTGGGACATGGGTCCCCCACACAAAAAACAGGTGTGGGACATGGGTCCCTGGGAAAAAAATAAATAAAAAAACAGGTGTGGGACATGGGTCCCCCCACAAAAACAGGTGTGTGGGACATAGGTCCCCACAAAAACAGGTGCTGGACATGGGTCCCCCACAAAAACAGGTGTGGGAAATGGGTCCCTGGGAAAAAATAAAATAAAAAAACAGGTGTGGGACATGGGTCCCCCCACAAAAACAGGTGTGGGACATGGGTCCCTGGGAAAAACAGGGGTGGGACATGGGTCTCTGGGAAAAACAGGGGTGGGACATGGGTCCCTGGGAAAAACAGGGGTGAGACATGGGTCCCTGGGAAAAACAGGGGTGGGACATGGGTCCCCACAAAAACAGGTGTGGGACATGGGTCCCCACAAAAACAGGGGTGGGACATGGGTCCCAACCCTATAAAAAAAATAAAAAAAACACAGATGCGGGACACGGTTCCTCAGCAAAACAGATGCGGGACACATTTCCCCGGCAGAAGTACGACGGCGGACGGCAACGGGCGTTGTCTTCGGCCTGGCCGGAAATTGACGCCGGGAGAGACTTTCTAATAGAAGGTTGGGCGTATATATATATATAAAAAAAAAATCACCGGGTGGAGCCCTGAAAGCGGTTAACACGCTTGAAACGTAGAAGGAGTCACGCTTCACGAAACGCAATGTTTATTAGCATTGCAAGGGAGTAGGTCCACGCGTGGGTGGCTAAGACCATCGTCTGTCGGGGTCGATAAGGGGCCGGCCGCAGTCTGCAAGGGCAGTTGGGCTGCAAGGGCAGTTGGGCTGCAAGGGCAGTCGGTCGGGAAGTCGCAGGTAGCTCCATAGCTGGGAAAGAGAGCAGGACAGCGTATGGGTTTTTTTTTTTATGGCCATCGCTTGTCAGGAATGCGATGGGGGTTTCGGCCACAGTATGGAAGCCCAGATGGGATGGAAATGGCAGGAGCGCCAGAGCTGGGAAAAGGACTTGGATATATATATATACTAGCTGAGAGACCCGGCGTTGCCCGGGATGTAAATGCGTAATAGGTAGTATTATTTATAAATGGTGGAACAATAGGTGACTATTTGTTGGAAAGGTTGGATAATAATGTTGAAAAGAAAGATGGAAGAAAATGTAATACGATGTTGTATAAAAATGGTTTATTGTAAACACACCACAGTACAATGTATATTTTGGTGACATAAGTGATGTGAAAATGTGAGGCGTGTGTCCTGCTAGGGTGTGAGCGTGTGTGAGGCGGCAGGTGGGTGTTCAGTACGGGTGGCGCATGGGTAGTGAGTACTGGCTGTGGGTTGGGGTCCTGCTAGGGTGTGAGGCGGCGGGTGTGTGGCGAGTGCGGGTGACAGCTGGTCAGTGATATTGTTGCGTAGGGGCAGGATGCGGCAGGAGTGTGTGGGGTGGGTGAGAGGCGGCGGGTGTGTGTCGAGTGGCGGGTGTCTGTTGAGTGCGTGCGGCGGCTGTGTGGCGCAGGGGTGTGAGCGGTGGGCGGGTGAAAGGCAGAAGTGCGGATGGGCGAAAGGCAGAGGCAGGAGGGCGGACGAAAGGCATTGAAGGAGGGGAGGTGAGGTCGAAGGGGTGGTGAGGGGAGGTGAAGGGGAGGGGAGGTGAGGAGGATGGGTGGTGAGGGGGGGATGGTGAGGGGAGGTGAAAGGGGGGGCAGAGGGGAGGTGAAGGGGGGGCGGAGGGGAGGTGAAGGTGGGGCAGGGGGAGGTGAAGGGGGGGGCGGAGGGGGTAGGTGGGAAGGGTGGAGGTGGGGGGCTGGGGGGGAGGGGGAGGTGAAGGGGGGGTGAGGGTAGATGAAGGGGGGGTGGAGGGGAGGTGAAGGGGGGGTGGTAAGGGGGGGGAGGTGGTGGGAAGGGGGGGAGGTGGTGGGTAGGTGGGAAGGGGGGGAGGTGGTGGGAAGGTGGGAAGGGGGGGGAGGTGGTGGGAAGGGGGGGGAGGTGGTGGGAAGGGGGGGAGGTGGTAAGGGGGGGGGAGGTGGTGGGGAGGTGGGAAGGTGGGAGGTTGTAAGGAGGGAGTGAAGGTGGGGGTGAAGGGGGGTGGGGGTGGAGGTGGGGGTGGAGGGGGCGGTGAATGTGGGGGTGGAGGGGGGGGTGAAGGTGGGGGTGGAGGGGAGGTGAAGGTAGGGGTGGAGGGGAGGTGAAGCGGGGGTGGAGGGGAGGTGAACCGGGGGTGAAGCGGGGGTGGAGGGGAGGTGAAGCGGGGGTGGAGGGGAGGTGAAGCGGGGGTGGAGGAGGGGAGGTGAAGGGGGGGGGTGGAGGGGAGGTGAAGGGGGGGGGTGGAGGTGAAGGGGAGGTGAAGGGGGGGGAGGTGAAGGGGAGGTGAAGGGGGGGGGTGTGGAGGGGAGGTGAAGGGGGGGGTGGAGGGGAGGTGAAGGGGAGGGGTGGAGGGTAGGTGAAGGGGAGGAGTGGAGGGGAGGTGAAGGGGGGGGGGGTGAAGGTTGGGGTGGAGGGGAGGTGAAGGTAGGGGTGGAGGGGAGGTGAAGCGGGGGTGGAGGGGAGGTGAACCGGGGGTGAAGCGGGGGTGGAGGGGAGGTGAAGCGGGGGTGGAGGAGGGGAGGTGAAGGGGGGGGTGGAGGGGAGGGGCGTGGAGGGGAGGTGAAGGGGAGGTGAAGGGGGGGGGTGTGAAGGGGAGGTGAAGGGGGGGGTGTGGAGGGGAGGTGAAGGGGGGGGTGGAGGGGAGGTGAAGGAGGGGGGTGGAGGGGAGGTGAAGGGGAGGGGTGGAGGGGAGGTGAAGGGGAGGAGTGGAGGGGAGGTGAAGGGGGGGGTGGAGGGGAGGTGAAGGGGGGGGTGGAGGGGAGGGGTGGAGGGGAGGTGAAGGGGGGGTGGAGGGGAGGTGAAGGGGGGGTGGAGGGGAGGTGAAGGGGGGGGTGGAGGGGAGGTGAAGTGGGGGTGGAGGGGAGGTGAAGGGGGGGTGGAGGGGAGGTGAAGGGGGGGGTGGAGGGGAGGTGAAGGGGGGGGGGTGGAGGGGAGGTGAAGGGGGGAGGGTGGAGGGGAGGAGGGGAGGTTAAGGGGGGGGTGGAGGGGAGGTTAAGGGGGGATGGAGGGGAGGTTAAGGGGGGGGTGGAGGGGAGGTGAAGTGGAGGGGGGGTGGAGGGAGGGGAGGTGAAGTGGAGGGGGGGTGGAGGGAGGGGGGAGGGGAGGTGAAGGGGGGGGGTGGAGGGGAGGTGAAGGGGGGGGTGGAGGGGAGGTGAAGGGGGGGGGGGGGGTGGAGGGGAGGTGAAGGGGGGGGTGGAGGGGAGGTGAAGGGGGGGTGGAGGGGAGGTGAAGGGGGGGGGGTGGAGGGGAGGAGGGGAGGTTAAGGGGGGTGGAGGGGAGGTTAAGGGGGGGGGTGGAGGGGAGGTTAAGGGGGGGGTGGAGGGGAGGTTAAGGGGGGATGGAGGGGAGGTTAAGGGGGGGGTGGAGGGGAGGTGAAGTGGAGGGGGGGTGAAGGGAGGGGAGGTGAAGTGGAGGGGGGGTGGAGGGAGGGGAGGGGAGGTGGAAGGGAGGGGAAGTGGAGTGAGGGGTGGGTGAGGGGAGGTGAAGGCCGCTCACTCACCCGTCCGGCCGTTCCCTCACCCGTCCGGCAGCTCCCACGTGGATCTGAGGCGGGAGGCAGCGTGTTGTGGGCGCTCCCCCGCTGTGTCCCTGGCGCGCGCTCGCTCACTCCGCTCCCCCGCTGACTGTAGCGGCGCCGGGGGGGGTGGAGGGGAAGTGAGTGAGGGAAGGTGAAGGGGGGTGAGGGGAGGTGAAGGCCGCTCACTCACCCGTCCGGCAGCTCCCTCACCCGTCCGGCAGCTCCCTCACCCGTCCGGCAGCTCCCACGTGGAGGGGGGGGGGTGAAAGCGCGGGAAACAGGGAGAGGCGGAGCCTCCGGGACCGGTGGGGAAGAGAGCGGGAGATGTGCTGCTAACACTGTGAGCCCCGCTAATGTATGTAACACCGTGTGTGTGGGGGGGTTGTGTGTGTTTAGTGATGTGTGTGTGTGTGTGTGTATAGTGATGTGTGTGTGTGTGTGTGTGTGTGTGTATAGTGATGTGTGTGTGTGTGTGTGTATAGTGATGTGTGTGTGTGTGTGTGTGTGTGTGTTTGTATAGTGATGTGTGTGTGTGTGTGTGTATAGTGATGTGTGTGTGCGCGTGTGTGTGTGCCCTTCACTCCGCCTCAGGCCAATGAGAGGTGTGCGGGGGCGGCCGGCCCAAGGGAGCAATCTCATTGGCCTTGCCCAAGGTCCAATGAGATTGCAGCTAGGGACACGGGGAGGGGCACAGGGTGACACATACAGACCCGGACACATAGAACACTTTCACAAATATATAGTAGATATATGCCATGATCAGATGGGCTGGATCTGGCAGGTAGCTCCAGAGCGGGGACATAGAGTAGGGCAACACGCAGGTAGTTAAGACCATCGGCAGTCTGACAAACCGCTGGGGAGTGTTTTCATCCTATAATTTCGGTAAAGTTCTAAACAAGGGGGACTCGGGGACCATCGTGGGGTTTTGTTTTCTACAGTTCAAAGACATTTCAGACGCCGTGGAGGACCTTCATTCGAAAGGCTAGATGAGGTGGTGGGGCCTGGCATGCGGTGCGCAACGCCGCTGGTTGGCAAGGGTAAGCAGCAAAGACTGGCAAGCGTGAGAGTGAGGTGCTACCCTCGCAGGTCAGGGTTTATCACAACTTTTTTCAGGTTGAAATGCCGGGTGAGACAGATTTGGGAAGCAGGGACGATGAGCATACGTCTGGCACTGTTTTCACGAACGACAGGGCAGTCGGTTAACACGGGAGTATCAAGGGGGGCCCGACAAGGGGTGGGAAGGTACACCAGGGGTCCGGTCTCAGGAACCCGCACAAGCAGCATGGGCACGGCAAAGTTTAGGGGTGTGTAGGGAGGCACCCACGACAGACATGAGGCAACCTTACAGGGGGCATTAGGTTGAGCGCATGGGTACACCCACGCCAGAAGCAGCATCACCTTCAGTTGGCCCATTCAATTCACAGGGCTGGACGCAGCCATGTTGGCAGGGTCCCGACAGGTGGTTATCATCGCCGCCGGGGACAAACAAAGAGAAGTTTGGGGTGGAGCCCTCACGAGCTCTCTCAGAAAACAGTGCGGGACATGGGCACAAGCGGCGCCAGCTTCTGCATCAGTCAGGTCCCGACAGGCGGTTCACATCGCCGCCGTGGACTAGTACAGTATAGATTAGTGGGGTGCTGGGCAAAAGAGCTGGGATGTGCGCGAGTAGCCTAGGAGAAATCAACAAGGCGATGGAAAGAAATTAACAAAAGGTGGGGAAGCTTGACAAGACCTTGCGGGGGCGGGTTGTTTTTCAACCACAGTCCAACCAAGAGATAAGCAGAGGGTTAAGGAGGAAGTGGTTCCATTTGTTGGTTGACAAGTTTGAAGTGCAGGAGGGAGGTGAGGAGGTCAGTGCAAGGTTGGCGTAGATTCCGTGGTAATTTGGATCGTGGGGGACTCAATGGTACACTGGGCTGGGAAGAGGGCGAATTCGCGCCCCTACGGAAAGAATTTAGGTTTGAGTATGGAGCAGGTGGAGGTAACGTGGTGGTGGATGAGAGGGATGCGGTGGGGACGGCTTTTTCCGCTGCTAATTTCTAGGGCCAGGGGTAGGAGGGCACAGGACATCATCATTATTCATGTTGGGGGTAATGATGTGGCAAAATTGCGGTCGATTGATTTATTCCAGCAGATTAAGCAAGATTTGGCGCGTATGTTAACGTTTTGGCCAGGGGTGCAATTAGTTTGGTCCGAGATAATATGCAGGTTGGTTTGGAGGGGTGCGCGTATCCCGGGGAGAGTTAACAAGACGCGGAAGAGGTTAAACAGGAAGGTGGGGAATTTCTTGGTTCAATGTGGGGGTTGGGTCATTCGTCACCCGCAGTTCGGTTTTAAATTGGGTGGCTGGTTTAGGGAGGATGGGGTACAGTTGTCAGATGTTGGGGTGGATATGTTTAATAATGATTTACAGGAAGGATTGGAAGAGGTCATAAGGGTATGGCGGTACGGGTCTGATTTAAGGGGGTTAAACAGGCCCGTTGGTGGCGGCAGTTGGCGGGGGGGGGGTAGGTGCTTGTCCCGCCAGAAGTGGCTCGGGGCTGGTAACCGGGGGGGTTTGAAGCGAGGGGGTAGGTCACCGGGACGTACTTCCGGGTGCCCCCCTTTGCGTTGCCCAGCTCTGAGCATTCTGGCGCGGACAGGTGGTACGCTATCCCCATTTGTGTTTAATAAATAAGCCGCGGCCTTTTACCTCCATAAATGTGTCCTCTCGTTATTTGTATGTTTTATGTAGAGGGGTAATAGGAGAGGGGGGGGGGGGGAAGCTCACGCCTCCTTGGTCATACGACTACGTTGATATCTCCACTCCTGACTTCAGCTAAGTATCCCCACGATCCTGCTCTCTCCTACCCTGACCTGGCTTGTTATAACGATTACTCTGAAGTCTGTATCCCTAGAACCGGCTTGCAAGACCATTCTACACTCTGGACGTGCCTTCGTGGTTGTGGGAGATGTCTTGCAATAATTCCCTACCTCAGCCCGCCGGTCGCGTCTCGTTTGTGGTGAGCTGAACGTCACACTATTGCAGCGAAAAACCCATTCAAGTCATTGCCTTTGTCTGCTTGTCGAATAACCCCACTAAGACGCTTGGACGCCAATGGGGCAAAGAGCAGGGACAACTGTCCAAGAACCGGTGCCTCTCAGGGGGCCCACTCGGCCGATACTGGAAGTTGGGCCCAACTTCTGTGATTGTCTACCCGAATGGGATGTCCTTCTCCCCCCTTCTATGCACTGTGTCCTGAGCCCTGTAAAAGATTTCAGCAGGTCTTGTAAGACACATACATTCTTGTTAGACAAGAATGAAGTAGAAATAGCCGTGTTAGTCCAGCTGCGATAGTGCAGAGTAAATGAGTTTCAGTATTAGGTGATATTTTATTTGGATTAACAATTAAAATGATGATAAGACAAGCTTTTGAGAGTTCTCCTCTCTTCCTCAGGTCGAGCAATGCAGATTTACCAAGATCTCCAGGCTTGTGCTTACCACACTGATACAGAAGATTTATCTTCTTGAGGTCCATATCACTCATTGAAAGTCTTGTCCAAATGCGGTGTTATTGTTTGGGACTGCGATCATGGTTGGCAGAAAACCATTGATTGAGAAGGCAGCCCTGTAAGAAAAATAAATCATTATGACATTTGTAAGGGCTTAAGTAATCACTCAATCAACACGGAGCCCTTCTAACTCTTAACAATGATGTACAATGAATTAAATATATATTTCGCTAATTAAACATACAAACATTTCTCTGGTGTTTTGGTTCTAACAGATTGTTATGTTTTGATTTTGGCGACTTCCATTGATTTAGTTTTTTTAGCAAAATGATGGAAAGAACTAAAAAAAAGGAAGAACTTTTTTTAAACGTTTTGGAAATTCGAAACCTTTGGGCATAAGTTCTCGAGTTTTCCATTCCCGAACCCAAAAGTGAACCCAGTTTTATTTAGAAAAAAAAAAATGTAAAAGAAATATCAGAGAATGAGCTTTCGCAGATCTTTGCTCATATTCTAAGTTTGGTTCTGGAGAATGACTGACATCCGAACAAATACGGAATTCACGAATCCCATCACCTGCCCACCCTCCGTTTTTACTTTGAGAAGAGCAACTTTTCCAGAATGGTTTCATTGTGACGTCTCCTTGGGGATTTACTGAAAATCGGTAAGTCTGCCAAGAGAAGTAATGGTTGGTTACAGGTTTGATATTGACCTTGGACAAGTCACTATATGGCTTGTTCTATACCCACCTGAGGAAGCCGTCATCAATAACGGCGAAATGCTCAGGGCGTGGCTCATGGTGGTCTTTGTGAGAGACAGGGAAGAGAGGCGAGTCTGACGGGAGCCGGTGACGTCCACGGAGTGAAGATTGCGCAAACCGGAAGTGACGTATCAGAGCCAACAGACGCGGAAGAGGATGATGGTGTGGGTCCTGTACCAGGAGCGGTGAGATCGCGACTTACCTGTACACCACCTTCTATACAGACTGTGCCCATTTATTCACCTCTTTAGAGTAAGCCTCCATTTGTGAGCTGTTGTTTTGTTTCATAAAGTATTGTGTGTGACCGGCACTATGCTCTTGTCTCTTTCTGTCCCAGACTGCTGAATCACTACCATACACCATCCAGGGCTATTACCAGCACTGGTTGGATTACTGCTCATATATTTCCGCTCTATTTTGAGTAGGCATTTTTTCGATTATATATACTTTTTCACTGTTTAGCATTATTGCACTATAATACACAAAATACAGTGACCAGGCGCTCCAGGCAACAACAACAATACCCCAGTCCAATGATTAGTCCATATGGATGAGGAAAGTTCTTTACAATGTTCCAGCTGATGGAGAGATGATGATCCAATTTCTGGCTGTTGGTTCTAGACTCCTCCTAGTGTATAATTGACAAAAAGGGAAAAAACCATTGCGCAGCTACAAGAACCGAGGAACTACTCCACAACAGAATAAAAGTATTGAACTTACAAACATTCTGTGTCGTCGTTCCTTTGAGACAATCTGTGCTTTTAACCTCTTCTCTTTCAGATATCATGAATCCCCCGTGTTGTCTGTCATTCATCCAAGTTTTCTATCTGTTCGCAGCATTACCACTTAGATATGGTTCCCAAGATGGTGCAGATTGATAAAATTTATTACAATAGAAATAAAAACAGCCAAAGGCTTACTCACATAAACCAGGCTGTATAAAAACAGCTGACAACGTGCCGTCCGCAGCTTGATACAATCAGGTATGGTTGGCTCCCGGGATGATGGCGCTCTTACTCTCAGCAAACCCTGAAGTGGCGTCTGACCCTACGCAGTTACTCTACGAGTATGCAGGATGATATATACTAATTGTCCTTATTTTCAGTTAAAGATTGTATTGCCTTCTTTTCTTCTTTGGTCAGATTGAACTTTTTACCCTTGAAGTTACTCCCTGCTTTTTCAAGATCGCTAATCACCATATCTGTAAAAGTATCAATAACTGAAAATAAGGACATTGTTATAAAATCAGCGGACAAAGGGGGGGGGTCTGGTTGTCATGGACACCACTTTTTATAGAGAGGAATCTAGTAGAATTTTAGGTGATAATTCAACTTATGACAGGCTTTTGAGTAACCCTACGGAGACATTCAGAAGGGAATTGACCACCATTATGGAAAAAGGATTTGAAGATGAAGTCATAACAAAAAAAAGAATTAGACTATCTAATAGTCAAAAATCCTAGAGTACCGATATTCTACTTCATTCCTAAACTGCATAAAAACCCAACCAGACCCCGCGGCCGCCCAATAATATCAGGCATCGGTTCACTCACATCTAATCTGAGTAAATTCTTAGATCATTTATTACAAAAATATGTCCAGGTAACTCCATCTTATCTAAGAGATACTTCTCATGTATTACAATTAATTCAAGATGTCCAATGAAATGAGCAATTGATATGGGTAACATGTGACGTGGTGTCTTTATACACCTCCATCAAACATGATGATGGTTTAAGGGCTGTTCAACAGACACTTGAAGGAGATGTAAGTGTTGGGGACAATTTAAAATCCTTTACACTGGGTGGGATACAACATATCCTAACCCATAATTATTTTAACTACGATGGTGATTACTTCCTCCAGACATGCGGCACCGCGATGGGCACCCGGTTTGCACCTAGCTACACTAACCTGTTTATGGATATGTGGGAGCGTGGCTATATATGGAATAACAACCCATATGGTGCAAACCTGGTGCTCTGGAAGAGGTTCATCAACGATGTGCTGTGTGTCTGGAGGGGTACGTTGGAGGATTTAGAATTGTTCAAGTTGTATCTGAACAACAATCCCTTCAATATAAAATTCACGTTTACCTGTAGTAGAAAAAGTATAAACTTCTTAGATTTAACCCTGTATGTAGAAAACAATCTGATACAAACCAAAACATACCATAAGGAGGTGGATGCAAATACGTATCTTTTGACTTCAAGCCACCACCATCCAAAATGGATACAAAATATTCCACAGGGACAAGCCCTAAGAATAAAAAGAAATTGTTCCCAGGATTATGTCTGTAATAATCAGTAAAACTCCCTCAGAGACAAATTCCTTGAGAGATTACAGTAGGGAAAGGGTTAATAAAGCCATACGTGCCGTCAAAGATATAGATAGGTCAAATCTTATTAACCCTAGTAGTAAAAAGAAACCTACTGTACAAGGAGAATTCATCCCCTTCATGACAAAATTCAATAGTATGGCCCCAGAAATAAAGAAAATTATACGTAAACACTGGGGGATTCTCCTCAGAGATCCAATATTGAATACATTCTTAATGTGAAAAAAACACTAGATGGCGCTCTACTGCACCACAGACAGTGATCAATAAATGTTGTGCAAAAAGTGTACAGTGATATACAAAATAAATATAATAAACAGTGATAAATACTATTAACAGTGAATAAAGGCAAAAACAACTTATCACTCGACCCCGACAAAAGACTGTTCCAGAAGTCTCGCAGAAGTAGTATGGATGAAGTTCCAGGGGAGCGTCGCCGTGTGCCCATAAAAAGGAGAAAACAGTGGATAGTGTAATATTGTAAAAAACAGTAATAAAAATGTGATTTTTACAAATTCCTACTTACAAAAGTAGCAGGAACACAAGCATGTGAGTCAATAATACTCTGTGATGCAGCCCGTTCCGGAGGTTTGGTATATGGGTCAGCACATCTTAAAAAAGCAGAAAACAGCCATAGTGTAGATGGAAATAAACTTTATCTAGCATAAAAGACAATTGGAGGCTTACGGCTTTAGGAGGAAAAACAGCATTTGGGATATAGTCTCTGCTACAGCATGGATCGTCTCGTGTAGTTGTTCTTGCAGTGCGAACTTCATCCATTGAATACATTCTTGCCAGAATACCCACCAATTGTTTATAAACGTGCACAAAATTTGAAAAGTAAACTATCGCCTAGTTGTCCCCTTAGTGGGCCCAAACAAAGTAGCACAATGTGGTTATCTAACCTGAAAGGTTTCTTTACATGTAACAAATGTATAGGTTGTTCTTTTAGTGTTAAGGGCAGTAAGTTCCAGTCCAACGTGACAGGTAAAAGTTATGATGTAAACACTTTTATTAACTGTAAGAGCCAATATTGCGTTTACCTATTAGAATGCCCATGCGGGTTACAGTATGTGGGGAGGACGGGGAGGAAGTTGCAACGTAGATTGGCAGAGCATGTTTACAATATTAAAAGGGGTTGGAAACACATCGTGTGTCCAACCACTTTAAAAGTAAACATGGTCAAGATCCAGAGGGATTCATCTGTAGAATGCCCTAAGGCGAATTGGAGAGGAGGTGATAGATTGACCCATTTATCCAGAAGGGAGACCTTCTGGATTTATACTCTTAAAACCTTGTTACCTAGTGGTCTAAATATAGATTTCGATCTAGCCTCCTTTTTGATAGATTAAATTAAAGTATCTCCACTTCCCTCAAACCCCCCTCCCCTGTCTCATACATTAATTAATTATGCATTAATTGTTTTCCATTTGTAATTTTGTATTGGAAAAGGTAAGAGATGCCACGTTTATATGCTTGATGCATTACCACTGAATCCCAGGGATGTTTCCCTAGTGGTATATGTCATAGAAGTAGTATGTGTGCAATTTTATTCAGTTTTTATTAATTAATTTGCAATTAGTATATATCATCCTCCAGGGTATATATATCTCAGTAGGTAGCAACTCCCCCTCACCACTGATGAAGTGACCATATCGAATCACGAAACGCGTCTGGAGAGGGAGGAGTTAGAACTGACATGTCCGTCAGGAGCAGAGAGACACGGTAGTGTGACGTCACTGAGCTGCGCACGGGTTGACGGCAGTCGCTCAGAGGGGAGAGCACAGTGTGTAATGCTGGCCACCACGAGCTGAGTAAGAGACAGCAAACTGCAAATTGAAGAGGTGGGCCTCGTAGAGTAACTCCGTAGGGTCAGACGCCACTTCAGGGTTTGCTGAGAGTAAGAGCGCCATCATCCCGGGAGCCAACCATACCTGATTGTATCAAGCTGCGGACGTCACGTTGTCAGCTGTTTTTATACAGCCTGGTTTATGTGAGTAAGCCTTTGGCTGTTTTTATTTCTATTGTAATAAATTTTATCAATCTGCACCATCATCTTTTATGTCATCTCCTTTCTGGGAACACTTGGGAACCATATCTAAGTGGTAATGCTGAGAACAGATAGAAAACCTGGATGAATGACAGACAACACGGGGGATTCGTGATATCTGAAAGAGAAGAGGTTAAAAGCACAGATTGTCTCAAAGGAACGACGACACAGAATGTTTGTAAGTTCAATACTTTTATTCTGTTGTGGAGTAGTACATTGGTTCTTGTAGCTGCACAATGGTCTTTTCCTTTTTGTCTATTATTCACTAGGAGGAGTCTAGAACCAACAGCCAGAAATTGGATCATCATCTCTCCATCAGCTGGAACATTGTAAAGAACTTTCCTCATCCATATGGACTAATCATTGGACTGGGGTATTGTTGTTGTTGCCTGGAGCGCCGGGTCACTGTATTTTGTGTATTATTATCTGTAAATGAGTTTGTGAGAAATTTGTTAGGCAGAGACCCCTTTGGCAGCTTTCACTTAGCAGTAAGCTTAATATTCACTTTTTGTATTTACACATTTATATATTGTTTGCGCTGAGCTATAGGGTTCACCAATATTATTTCCAATTATTGCACTATGTAGTATTTGTTATTGTTTTATGGCTGCCCGCATCACTCCCATGGGATTGGAGGAAGGTTTTGTACTAAGGCTTTTGGAACAGCCTATGCTGAGGGTTACGTGAAGTTCTTTTTGCCTCTATTATTTTTTTTGCACAATATTATCACAGGTTGTGTGTGTGAGTATTATATCACATACTCTTGTTTGCACTTATTATCACTTTACTTTTGGGATAATTAGTTGTATCACTTGCTATTATAGCATATACATTTATTTTCATATTTATCACTTTGGGAGTGTTAGAGCGCCATCCAGTGCTTTTTTGGTATATTACAAGTCACTATAGGGCTTGTTCTACACACACCAAAGCGGCAACGTCGGTCAGTTTTCAGCCAAAATTCCCCATGAACTTCAAACGTCTGCTTAGAAAAAGACCCTATATGGCACAATACGTGTAACCTATTCAAAGTAAGAGCTATGTGAGAAAAGATGGTTGTTTTAAAGGAATCACAGGGCAACACTTACTTTGTAAAATGCATGATGGATCCGGGGTCATACTTTGTCAGTATCATGTTGTTGGTGTCAACAGGTTTAAAAGAATCTATGGAATCTGCAAGAAAATCAGCAAAGAAAACTGTGAATGCAACAGAAATCCACACATACGGGACCTTTTAGAATGACTGCTACTATGAAAGAAAAGGCACATAACTGAATCCTGATCACTGCAACTATGGAATTGTTGCAACATTATTTCCCAGGTCTGTAGGAGACCGTCACTACAGCAGGGCATAATGTGGGATTAGCTGTGACGTCGTTCATAATTAGGATGTGAAAACTGTAGTAAAGATATAACGTACAGGAATGGTCTGTTGCAAAGAAATGTGGGTTGGTCCGATTTGGTCAAGTCATGGGAACTAAAAACAGACCTTTGATGAAAGAAGACATGCAGTACTCCGAGTGTACACTGGGGGGAGTACACACAAGCCTGAGCCCACTGTGGTGTACAGGAGCCAAGACCTAGGGACCACACAGGTTGCTCCCACTACCCAAAAATGTGATATAAAAAACACTCTTAAGTGAAATAAAACACACACAAAAATTCCCTAGGACGCCCCACGGGGGACCATGTACCCTCCAACAAAAGGGCTCTATAAACATCCGAGTATGAGCAGTGCGAGCTAGAATGGCGTCTTGAAACCTATGCTCCATGAACACCCCCGGCTTCCTTCTCTCTTAATGTAGGACAGCAAACCAGTCTAATCCACCTCGCTAAATATAAACCACATCTCATCCAAGACCCAGATACCATGGCCTCAAAAATCGTTACAAACTCCCAAAAAGAAAAAACGCAGAGTGAGCTGCGAGAGTACTTAAAAAAAGAAAACAAAGGCCGGCCATCCCTATACAACGCTGATTTAGAGGAGGCCATCCTTATACAACGCTGATTTAGGGGAGGCCATCCTTATACAACGCTGATTTAGAGGAGGCCATCCCTATACAACGCTGATTTAGGGGAGGCCCTCCCTACGGGACAACCAGACTCCGAGCCGAGCGTGGAGATTGAAAATATCTCCACCAAGACAGACTTGCTTTTCTTTTACAATAAAATTGAGTCTATATTGCAATCGGCAGTCAAAGATTTCGAAGTTGAGATCTCCTCACTTGGGGAACGCACCAATGCCCTGGAGACCAAAGTAGACGCCACGATCACCAGACAATCTCTTATGGACTCTGAGCTCAAAGAGGTGAAAGCCCAGCTCCTGGAGGTCAGGGAAAAACCAGGAAGATGCGGAGAACCGAGATCGCCGCAACAACCTCCGGATCCAGGGGATCCCAGAATCTGAAGCAGATATTGAGGGATTCGTGGGCAAATGGATATCGGCGACCCTTCCTGATTTCACATAGGAGTCTCTGACGTTGGACAGATGTCACAAAGCTCTAAGAATTAGACCTCAACCGGGAGATAAGCCAAGAGACGTGGTACTAAGATTTCACTATTTCAAAACCAAAGGGACCTTCAAACCGGCGACAAGGAACTCCAGGGACCTCAAATTTCAAATAGTATCCCTACAGGTATATGTCGACTTGGCACCCTCCACACTGGCCAAAAGAAGGAACCTCCGGGAGGTGACAGTGAAACTAAGAGACCATAACATCAAATACAGATGGATCTTCCCCTTTGGGCTCATGGTGATGAGAAGCGGAAGACCACAAACGCTCAGAGATCCGGATGATGGCGAAGCATTCCTCGATCACCTGGGTCTGGGCCCCCTTTCTCCTGGTCCCACTGCAGGCGGCAGAAGTCCCTTAGCCTTGAATCCTTCGTGGTCAACAGTCCCCCTCACAGAGACCCCTCAGCGAATAAACCAGCCAAAGATGGGTCGAAATCCTAAACCACGCGCTGGACTCGTTTTCCACCATGTTGCCTCTCCTTTCTTCAGGCAGCTATCCAAGTTTTACCATTTTACATTCCCCATTATCCTGGTTCCCTAACTCTGAGGGAGGCCTTCTAGACAAACATCCCTTACAAATTGAGACACTGATCTGATCACCCAGAGTTGTGGGCCAGGGAGCTGCCTGACACGCGGACCTCGAAAGGTCTAGTATGAGAAGATCAAACATGAAAAATCTAACTATTGCACTGCTATAATATGTGTATACCTTATAGTTATTGTGTATTTGAGTTTATATAAAATGCTCAACAAGTTACAAATCTATACTATGTTTTCAGGCCTAGGTGAGGCTATTATTGGATTATAAATTTAACCCATGTTATGGTTGTAGGGATAGTCTGGTTCTAATATTATAATAAGCCCAAAGCGGCTAAGGGGTAGGAGCGTAGGTAGATGGACCGTTCTGGGTCTTGGCCGCTACCCCCAAATATATGCCTGTGTTCCCAGTAACACGGTTCCCCTGGGTATTCCCCCCCCCCCTGTCCCCCCTTCCAAAATTTTGTTCCCAAGGGCAGGTGAGCACTAGGACAATGTCTCGGGAGACACATCCATGCTCGCGTTTTTTTCCACAAATTTTCCTATCCCCCCCCCCCGTTTTGGTTCTATCTTCCATCCCCAACCCTACCCCATGCCCTGAGCCAGCTAATAGGTGACAGACTCGACAATGGTTCGAGGGTGCGGCCTGTGATAATTCAACCAGACCATCCAGCGGAGCGCATCCAAATTTTCCATGTCACTTAAAGTAATCTCATTAAATGTAAAAGGTTTAAACTGCCCCCCAAAAAAAGGGGAATGACAATGTCGGACTTTAAGAAAAAAGGGGCTGATATTGTTCTTCTACAAGAGACCAATTTTAGATCCCCAGATAGCCCAACCTATATTGACAGATTTTACAAAGATGCCTCCTCCTCCTCCGCAAAGGTCAAAAGAAGGGGGGTGGCTATAGTCTTCCACAATCGAATCGCATTCACCCACATAAATAAAAAAGTAGATAATGATGGTAGATATATGATTTTGGTGGGGGAGCTATATGGAAGGGACATAACTATAGCAACAGTATACGCTCCGAACGAAAATAGTGTCACATTATTTTTATTCTTTCTTCACTGCACTAGGCACTATGGCAAGGGGCCAAATTATTCTGGGGGTAGACTTCAATCTTGCAATTGATCCAGCCCTAGAAAAATCTCAGCCATCAAAACCTAACCTTTCGAACTCTAGGCCTCAGGAGATAAAAGCTCTTAAATGTGGCCTTCTATCCCTTAATTTGGTAGATATCTGGAGAGAATTGAACCCCTTGACGAAAGACTATACCTTTTATTCATCTCCACACCGCTCATACTCTCACATTGATTATATTTTTCTGAGTGCAAGCCTGATTCCCCAGGTCAACAACTCAAATATCCATAGTATAACCTGGTCAGACCACGCCCCAGCAGACACTACAATCAGACATTTGAATAGTAGGATGCCCAGAGCAGCTTGGAGACTGAATGAAGCTCTACTTAAGGTCCCTGAGGTTCAGGGCGCAATCGGCAAGGAAATAGAAGCTTTTTTTTTAGCAATGTGGGCACTGTCTCGTCATTAGCAGTACTGTGGGAGCCGCACAACGCTACGATACGGGGCTGTCTAATATCTCTTGCCTCAAACAGAAAGAAAGCCAGACAGTTGAAGATAGATACCCTCCAAGCCAAGATAGATGCTCTCTCTATGCTACATAAAAATAATCATCCACGGCTATACTGCAAACCCTTACAGGAGCGAGATCAGAGCTCAATATGTTTCTAACCGCTAGAGCGGAACAGTCTCTAAATTGGTCGAAGAGAAAGTTCTTCGAGAAAGCTAATAAAGCCGACTCTCTCTTGGCAGCTAAATTGCAAAATAGACGCCCCTCCTACAGTATTCAGACGATCAGAACCCAATCAGGCTCCCTAACCTCAAACCCGAAAACAATAGTGGGAGAGTTTCAAGATTACTATTCCAAACTGTATAATGGGAAAAAAGTGACACAGGACACCCAGTCGGGGGCTAAAATAGCAAGATCTCTCCAAACAGCCAAGCTGCCCTCTCTGTCCGAAGCTCAACAAACAGCCCTCAATCATCAAATAACACTAGAAGTACAAATGGTTATTAAACATTTAAAAGCTTCAAAAGCCCCGGGCCCTGACGGGTTCCCGAATTTATATTATAAAAAACTTCAGTGATTACCCCTCCCCCCATTTACTCTTGTTGTTCAGTGATATTTTGGCAGATGCTGTTTTCCCCAAGAGTATGCTGCAGGCCTCTATCTCCTTTATCCACAAGGAGGGAAAGGACCACACAGCCTGCGGGAGCTATCACCCAATATCTCTGATCAACACAGATGTAAAGATTTTCTCCAAGATACTGGCGAATAGATTGGTGATGAGTCCCCCCTCATTGGTCCACCCCGACCAGGCAGGCTTTATCCCAGGCAGGCAAGCTGCTGACAATATTAGGAGGATAATAGATCTTACGGCCTGGGCAGTTCAGAGAAATGTTCCCTCCATGCTGCTTAGCCTAGACGCAGAAAAGGCTTTTGACCGAATTGACTGGGTATACATGGAGGGAACACTGAAGTCGTTCGGACTCTCGGGTACTTTTCTTAAAGCACTGATGGCACTCTATTCCAATCCCAGAGCGATAGTTAAAAACCAAGGTTTCCCATCATCCCAATTCGAGAGTAAGAGTGGCACGAGGCAAGGTTGTCCCCTTTCCCCTCTTATCTTTGTCCTTTGTATGGAGCCCCTGGCGGCCCATATCCGCCAAAATTCAAATATCCTGGGTCTAGATGTGGGGGAACAATCCTACAAATTAGCCCTATTTTCCGACAATGTCATCGTAATGGTAGCAAACACTCTAACAACCCTTCCAAATTTGTTCAATGAACTTACCATCTTCAACAAAATATCCGGTTTTAAAATTAACAACAGCAAATCTGAGGCCCTAAATATCAATTTAAGACAGGAAACAGTCAAACTAATCAAATTCAATTTTGATTTCAAATGGCAACTTCCTTGAAATATCTGGGAGTATTTTTAACTAGTATTTTTAACTATGACTCTCTTTACCAGGCTAATTACCCCCAAATTTTGAAAATTCTAAAAGCCGACCTCAAGATATGGAACAAATTTTATATATCCTGGATGGGGCGGGTCCAATCAGTAAAGATGAACCTGTTACCAATGCTGCTCTATCTTTTCCAAACCCTCCCCCTCCCTATTGTACCCTCAGATATAATCAAACTCCAATCTGCAGTTTCTAAATTTATCTGGAACAATAAGAGACCCAGACTCAAATCGTAGGTTGTTAACTAGACCTACTAGAACAGGAGGGCTGGCACTTCCCTGCTTACTGTCTTACTGCAGAGCAGCACAAGCTAGTCAATGGGTGGCAT